>NC_064846.1:180400150-180732963 GCF_024166365.1 Elephas maximus indicus | reverse complement strand
CTGTCCCCCCATCATGGAAAATCAATACCATGGTAACAGGCTGCAGTGCTGTCCCCCCATCATAGAAAATCAATACCATGGTAACAGGCTGCAGCGCTGTCCCCCCATCATAGAAAATCAATACCATGGTAACAGGCTGCAGCGCTGTCCCCCATCATAGAAAATCAATACCATAGTAACAGGCTGCAGTGCTGTCCCCCCATTATAGAAAATCAATACCATGGTAACAGGCTGCAGTGCTGTCCCCCCATCATGGAAAATCAATACCATGGTAACAGGCTGCAGTGCTGTCCCCCCATCATAGAAAATCAATACCATGGTAACAGGCTGCAGTGCTGTCCCCCCATCATGGAAAGTCAATGCCATAGTAACAGGCTGCAGTGCTGTCCCCCCATCATAGAAAATCAATACCATGGTAACAGGCTGCAGCGCTGTCCCCCCATCATAGAAAATCAATACCATGGTAACAGGCTGCAGCGCTGTCCCCCCATCATGGAAAGTCAATGCCATAGTAACAGGCTGCAGTGCTGTCCCCCCATCATAGAAAATCAATACCATGGTAACAGGCTGCAGTGCTGCTCCCCATCATAGAAAATCAATACCATAGTAACAGGCTGCAGTGCTGTCCCCCCATCATAGAAAATCAATACCATGGTAACAGGCTGCAGCGCTGTCCCCCATCATAGAAAATCAATACCATAGTAACAGGCTGCAGTGCTGTCCCCCCATTATAGAAAATCAATACCATGGTAACAGGCTGCAGTGCTGTCCCCCCATCATGGAAAATCAATACCATGGTAACAGGCTGCAGTGCTGTCCCCCCATCATAGAAAATCAATACCATAGTAACAGGCTGCAGTGCTGTCCCCCCATCATAGAAAATCAATACCATGGTAACAGGCTGCAGCGCTGTCCCCCCATCATAGAAAATCAATACCATGGTAACAGCCTGCAGTGCTGTCCCCCATCATAGAAAATCAATACCATAGTAACAGGCTGCAGTGCTGTCCCCCCATCATGGAAAATCAATACCATAGTAACAGGCTGCAGTGCTGTCCCCCCATCACGAAAAATCAATACCATGGTAACAGGCTGCAGTGCTGTCCCCCCATCACGGAAAATCAATACCATGGTAACAGGCTGCAGCGCTGTCCCCCCATCATGGAAAATCAGTACCATAGTAACAGGCTGCAGCGCTGTCCCCCCATCATGGAAAATCAATACCATGGTAACAGGCTGCAGTGCTGCTCCCCATCATAGAAAATCAATACCATAGTAACAGGCTGCAGTGCTGTCCCCCATCATGGAAAATCAATACCATAGTAACAGGCTGCAGTGCTGTCCCCCCATCATAGAAAATCAATACCATGGTAACAGGCTGCAGTGCTGTCCCCCCATCATAGAAAATCAATACCATGGTAACAGGCTGCAGTGCTGCTCCCCATCATAGAAAATCAATACCATAGTAACAGGCTGCAGTGCTGTCCCCCCATCATAGAAAATCAATACCATGGTAACAGGCTGCAGCGCTGTCCCCCATCATAGAAAATCAATACCATAGTAACAGGCTGCAGTGCTGTCCCCCCATCATAGAAAATCAATACCATGGTAACAGGCTGCAGTGCTGTCCCCCCATCATGGAAAGTCAATGCCATAGTAACAGGCTGCAGTGCTGTCCCCCCATCATAGAAAATCAATACCATGGTAACAGGCTGCAGTGCTGTCCCCCCATCATAGAAAATCAATACCATGGTAACAGGCTGCAGTGCTGCTCCCCATCATAGAAAATCAATACCATAGTAACAGGCTGCAGTGCTGTCCCCCCATCATAGAAAATCAATACCATGGTAACAGGCTGCAGCGCTGTCCCCCATCATAGAAAATCAATACCATAGTAACAGGCTGCAGTGCTGTCCCCCCATCATAGAAAATCAATACCATGGTAACAGGCTGCAGTGCTGTCCCCCCATCATAGAAAATCAATACCATGGTAACAGGCTGCAGTGCTGCTCCCCATCATAGAAAATCAATACCATAGTAACAGGCTGCAGTGCTGTCCCCCCATCATAGAAAATCAATACCATGGTAACAGGCTGCAGCGCTGTCCCCCATCATAGAAAATCAATACCATAGTAACAGGCTGCAGTGCTGTCCCCCCATCACAGAAAATCAATACCATGGTAACAGGCTGCAGTGCTGCTCCCCATCATAGAAAATCAATACCATGGTAACAGGCTGCAGTGCTGTCCCCCCATCATAGAAAATCAATACCATGGTAACAGGCTGCAGTGCTGCTCCCCATCATAGAAAATCAATACCATAGTAACAGGCTGCAGTGCTGTCCCCCCATCATAGAAAATCAATACCATGGTAACAGGCTGCAGCGCTGTCCCCCATCATAGAAAATCAATACCATAGTAACAGGCTGCAGTGCTGTCCCCCCATCACAGAAAATCAATACCATGGTAACAGGCTGCAGTGCTGCTCCCCATCATAGAAAATCAATACCATGGTAACAGGCTGCAGTGCTGTCCCCCCATCATAGAAAATCAATACCATAGTAACAGGCTGCAGTGCTGTCCCCCCATCATGGAAAATCAATACCATAGTAACAGGCTGCAGTGCTGTCCCCCCATCATAGAAAATCAATACCATGGTAACAGGCTGCAGTGCTGTCCCCCCATCATAGAAAATCAATACCATGGTAACAGGCTGCAGTGCTGTCCCCCCATCATGGAAAATCAATACCATGGTAACAGGCTGCAGTGCTGTCCCCCATCATAGAAAATCAATACCATAGTAACAGGCTGCAGTGCTGTCCCCCATCACAGAAAATCAATACCATAGTAACAGGCTGCAGTGCTGTCCCCCCATCACAAAAAATCAATACCATAGTAACAGGCTGCAGTGCTGTCCCCCCATCATGGAAAATGAATACCATAGTAACAGGCTACAGTGCTGTCCCCCCATCACGGAAAATCAATACCATGGTAACAGGCTGCAGTGCTGTCCCCCCATCACGGAAAATCAATACCATGGTAACAGGCTGCAGTGCTGTCCCCCCATCATGGAAAATCAATACCATGGTAACAGGCTGCAGTGCTGTCCCCCCATCATAGAAAATCAATACCATAGTAACAGGCTGCAGTGCTGTCCCCCCATCATAGAAAATCAATACCATGGTAACAGGCTGCAGCGCTGTCCCCCCATCATAGAAAATCAATACCATGGTAACAGCCTGCAGTGCTGTCCCCCATCATAGAAAATCAATACCATAGTAACAGGCTGCAGCGCTGTCCCCCCATCATAGAAAATCAATACCATGGTAACAGCCTGCAGTGCTGCTCCGCATCATAGAAAATCAATACCATAGTAACAGGCTGCAGTGCTGTCCCCCATCACAGAAAATCAATACCATAGTAACAGGCTGCAGTGCTGTCCCCCATCACAGAAAATCAATACCATAGTAACAGGCTGCAGTGCTGTCCCCCCATCATGGAAAATCAATACCATAGTAACAGGCTGCAGTGCTGTCCCCCCATCACGGAAAATCAATACCATGGTAACAGGCTGCAGTGCTGTCCCCCCATCACGGAAAATCAATACCATGGTAACAGGCTGCAGTGCTGTCCCCCCATCATGGAAAATCAATACCACAGTAACAGGCTGCAGTGCTGTCCCCCCATCACAGAAAATCAATACCATAGTAACAGGCTGCAGTGCTGTCCCCCCATCATAGAAAATCAATACCATAGTAACAGGCTGCAGCGCTGTCCCCCCATCATGGAAAATGAATACCATGGTAACAGGCTGCAGTGCTGTCCCCCCATCACAGAAAATCAATACCATAGTAACAGGCTGCAGTGCTGTCCCCCATCATAGAAAAACAATACCATGGTAACAGGCTGCAGCGCTGTCCCCCCATCATGGAAAATCAATACCATGGTAACAGGCTGCAGCGCTGTCCCCCCATCATAGAAAATCAATACCATGGTAACAGGCTGCAGTGCTGTCCCCCCATCACAGAAAAAAATCAATACCATGGTAACAGCCTGCAGTGCTGCTCCCCATCATAGAAAATCAATACCTTAGTAACAGGCTACAGGGCTGTTCCCCCCATCATAGAAAATCAATACCATAGTAACAGGCTGCAGTGCTGTCCCCCATCATAGAAAATCAATACCATAGTAACAGGCTGCAGTGCTGTCCCCCCATCATAGAAAATCAATACCATGGTAACAGGCTGCAGTGCTGTCCCCCCATCATAGAAAAACAATACCATAGTAACAGGCTGCAGCGCTGTCCCCCCATCACGGAAAATCAATGCCATGGTAACAGGCTGCAGTGCTGTCCCCCCATCACGGAAAATCAATACCATGGTAACAGGCTGCAGCGCTGTCCCCCCATCACGGAAAATCAATACCATGGTAACAGGCTGCAGTGCTGTCCCCCCATCACGGAAAATCAATACCATGGTAACAGGCTGCAGCGCTGTCCCCCCATCACGGAAAATCAATACCATGGTAACAGGCTGCAGTGCTGTCCCCCCATCATGGAAAATCAATACCATGGTAACAGCCTGCAGTGCTGTCCCCCCATCACAGAAAATCAATACCATGGTAACAGGCTGCAGCGCTGTCCCCCCATCACAGAAAATCAATACCATGGTAACAGGCTGCAGCGCTGTCCCCCGATCACAGAAAATCAATACCATGGTAACAGGCTGCAGCGCTGTCCCCCCATCATAGAAAATCAATACCATGGTAACAGGCTGCAGCGCTGTCCCCCCATCATGGAAAATCAATACCATAGTAACAGGCTGCAGTGCTGTCCCCCCATCATAGAAAATGAATACCATAGTAACAGGCTGCAGTGCTGTCCCCCCATCATAGAAAATCAATACCATAGTAACAGGCTGCAGTGCTGTCCCCCCAGCATGGAAAATCAATACCATAGTAACAGGCTGCAGCGCTGTCCCCCCATCACAGAAAATCAATACCATAGTAACAGGCTGCAGTGCTGTCCCCCATCATAGAAAATCAATACCATGGTAACAGGCTGCTGTGCTGTCCCCCATCATGGAAAATCAATACCATAGTAACAGGCTGCAGCGCTGTCCCCCCATCATAGAAAATCAATACCATGGTAACAGGCTGCAGCGCTGTCCCCCAATCATAGAAAATCAATACCATGGGAACAGGCTGCAGCGCTGTCCCCCCATCATGGAAAATCAATACCATGGTAACAGGCTGCAGCGCTTTCCCCCCATCATAGAAAATCAATACCATGGTAACAGGCTGCAATGCTGTCCCCCATCATAGAAAATCAATACCATAGTAACAGGCTGCAGTGCTGTCCCCCCATCATAGAAAATCAAAACCATAGTAACAGGCTGCAGCGCTGTCCCCCCATCATGGAAAATCAATACCATAGTAACAGGCTGCAGCGCTGTCCCCCCATCATGGAAAATCAATACCATGGTAACAGGCTGCAGCGCTGTCCCCCCATCATAGAAAATCAATACCACGGTAACAGGCTGCAATGCTGTCCCCCCATCATAGAAAATCAATACCATAGTAACAGGCTGCAGTGCTGTCCCCCATCATGGAAAATCAATACCATAGTAACAGGCTGCAGTGCTGTCCCCCCATCATGGAAAATCAATACCATAGTAACAGGCTGCAGTGCTGTCCCCCCATCATGGAAAATCAATACCATAGTAACAGGCTGCAGTGCTGTCCCCCCATCATGGAAAATCAATACCATAGTAACAGGCTGCAGTGCTGTCCCCCCATCATGGAAAATCAATACCATAGTAACAGGCTGCAGTGCTGTCCCCCCATCATGGAAAATCAATACCATAGTAACAGGCTGCAGTGCTGTCCCCCCATCATGGAAAATGAATACCGCGGTAACAGGCTGCAGTGCTGTCCCCCCATCATGGAAAATGAATACCGTTGTAACAGGCTGCAGTGCTGTCCCCCCATCATGGAAAATGAGTACCATAGTAACAGGCTGCAGTGCTGTCCCCCCATCATAGAAAATCAATACCATGGTAACAGGCTGCAGTGCTGTCCCCCCATCATGGAAAATCAATACCATAGTAACAGGCTGCAGCGCTGTCCCCCCATCATGGAAAATCAATACCATAATAACAGGCTGCAGTGCTGTCCCCCCATCATGGAAAATGAATACCGCGGTAACAGGCTGCACCACTGCTGCCCCCCATCATGGAAAATCAATACCCTAGTAACAGGCTGCAGAGCTGTCACCCCATCATGGAAAATGAATTCCATAGTAACAGGCTGCAGTGCTGTCCCCCCATCATAGAAAATCAATACCATGGTAACAGGCTGCAGTGCTGTCCCCCCATCATGGAAAATCAATACCATGGTAACAGGCTGCAGTGCTGTCCCCCCATCATGGAAAATCAATACCATGGTAACAGGCTGCAGTGCTGTCCCCCCATCATAGAAAATCAATACCATAGTAACAGGCTGCAGTGCTGTCCCCCCATCATAGAAAATCAATACCATGGTAACAGGCTGCAGTGCTGTCCCCCCATCATGGAAAATGAATACCATGGTAACAGGCTGCAGTGCTGTCCCCCCATCACAGAAAATCAATACCATGGTAACAGGCTGCAGTGCTGCTCCCCATCATAGAAAATCAATACCATAGTAACAGGCTGCAGTGCTGTCCCCCCATCATAGAAAATCAATACCATGGTAACAGGCTGCAGTGCTGTCCCCCCATCATAGAAAATCAATACCATGGTAACAGGCTGCAGTGCTGTCCCCCCATCATAGAAAATCAATACCATGGTAACAGGCTGCAGCGCTGTCCCCCCGTCATAGAAAATCAATACCATGGTAACAGGCTGCAGCGCTGTCCCCCCATCATAGAAAATCAATGCCATAGTAACAGGCTGCAGTGCTGTCCCCCCATCATAGAAAATCAGTACCATAGTAACAGGCTGCAGCGCTGTCCCCCCATCATGGAAAATCAATACCATGGTAACAGGCTGCAATGCTGTCCCCCCATCATGGAAAATCAGTACCATAGTAACAGGCTGCAGCGCTGTCCCCCCATCATGGAAAATCAATACCATGGTAACAGGCTGCAGTGCTGTCCCCCCATCGTAGAAAATCAATACCATGGTAACAGGCTGCAGCGCTGTCCCCCCATCATGGAAAATCAATACCATGGTAACAGGCTGCAGTGCTGTCCCCCCATCATAGAAAATCAATACCATGGTAACAGGCTGCAGTGCTGTCCCCCCATCATAGAAAATCAATACCATGGTAACAGGCTGCAGTGCTGCTCCCCATCATAGAAAATCAATACCATAGTAACAGGCTGCAGTGCTGTCCCCCCATCATAGAAAATCAATACCATGGTAACAGGCTGCAGCGCTGTCCCCCCATCATAGAAAATCAATACCATGGTAACAGGCTGCAGTGCTGTCCCTCCATCACGGAAAATCAATACCATGGTAACAGGCTGCAGTGCTGTCCCCCATCATAGAAAATCAATACCATGGTAACAGGCTGCAGTGCTGTCCCCCCATCACGGAAAATCAATACCATGGTAACAGGCTGCAGCGCTGTCCCCCCATCATGGAAAATCAGTACCATAGTAACAGGCTGCAGCGCTGTCCCCCCATCATGGAAAATCAATACCATGGTAACAGGCTGCAGTGCTGTCCCCCCATCATAGAAAATCAATACCATGGTAACAGGCTGCAGCGCTGTCCCCCATCATGGAAAATCAATACCATAGTAACAGGCTGCAGTGCTGTCCCCCCATCATAGAAAATCAATACCATGGTAACAGGCTGCAGTGCTGTCCCCCCATCATAGAAAATCAATACCATGGTAACAGGCTGCAGTGCTGCTCCCCATCATAGAAAATCAATACCATAGTAACAGGCTGCAGCGCTGTCCCCCATCATAGAAAATCAATACCATAGTAACAGGCTGCAGTGCTGTCCCCCCATCACAGAAAATCAATACCATGGTAACAGGCTGCAGTGCTGTCCCCCCATCATAGAAAATCAATACCATGGTAACAGGCTGCAGTGCTGCTCCCCATCATAGAAAATCAATACCATGGTAACAGGCTGCAGTGCTGTCCCCCCATCATGGAAAGTCAATGCCATAGTAACAGGCTGCAGTGCTGTCCCCCCATCATAGAAAATCAATACCATGGTAACAGGCTGCAGCGCTGTCCCCCCATCATGGAAAATCAATACCATAGTAACAGGCTGCAGTGCTGTCCCCCCATCATAGAAAATCAATACCATGGTAACAGGCTGCAGTGCTGTCCCCCCATCATAGAAAATCAATACCATAGTAACAGGCTGCAGTGCTGTCCCCCCATCATGGAAAATCAATACCATGGTAACAGGCTGCAGTGCTGTCCCCCATCATAGAAAATCAATACCATAGTAACAGGCTGCAGCGCTGTCCCCCCATCACAGAAAATCAATACCATGGTAACAGGCTGCAGTGCTGTCCCCCATCACAGAAAATCAATACCATAGTAACAGGCTGCAGTGCTGTCCCCCCATCATGGAAAATGAATACCGCGGTAACAGGCTGCACCACTGCTGCCCCCCATCATGGAAAATCAATACCCTAGTAACAGGCTGCAGAGCTGTCACCCCATCATGGAAAATGAATTCCATAGTAACAGGCTGCAGTGCTGTCCCCCCATCATAGAAAATCAATACCATGGTAACAGGCTGCAGTGCTGTCCCCCCATCATGGAAAATCAATACCATGGTAACAGGCTGCAGTGCTGTCCCCCCATCATGGAAAATCAATACCATGGTAACAGGCTGCAGTGCTGTCCCCCCATCATAGAAAATCAATACCATAGTAACAGGCTGCAGTGCTGTCCCCCCATCATAGAAAATCAATACCATGGTAACAGGCTGCAGTGCTGTCCCCCCATCATGGAAAATGAATACCATGGTAACAGGCTGCAGTGCTGTCCCCCCATCACAGAAAATCAATACCATGGTAACAGGCTGCAGTGCTGCTCCCCATCATAGAAAATCAATACCATAGTAACAGGCTGCAGTGCTGTCCCCCCATCATAGAAAATCAATACCATGGTAACAGGCTGCAGTGCTGTCCCCCCATCATAGAAAATCAATACCATGGTAACAGGCTGCAGTGCTGTCCCCCCATCATAGAAAATCAATACCATGGTAACAGGCTGCAGCGCTGTCCCCCCGTCATAGAAAATCAATACCATGGTAACAGGCTGCAGCGCTGTCCCCCCATCATAGAAAATCAATACCATGGTAACAGGCTGCAGTGCTGTCCCCCCATCATAGAAAATCAGTACCATAGTAACAGGCTGCAGCGCTGTCCCCCCATCATGGAAAATCAATACCATGGTAACAGGCTGCAATGCTGTCCCCCCATCATGGAAAATCAGTACCATAGTAACAGGCTGCAGCGCTGTCCCCCCATCATGGAAAATCAATACCATGGTAACAGGCTGCAGTGCTGTCCCCCCATCGTAGAAAATCAATACCATGGTAACAGGCTGCAGCGCTGTCCCCCCATCATGGAAAATCAATACCATGGTAACAGGCTGCAGTGCTGTCCCCCCATCATAGAAAATCAATACCATGGTAACAGGCTGCAGTGCTGTCCCCCCATCATAGAAAATCAATACCATGGTAACAGGCTGCAGTGCTGCTCCCCATCATAGAAAATCAATACCATAGTAACAGGCTGCAGTGCTGTCCCCCCATCATAGAAAATCAATACCATGGTAACAGGCTGCAGCGCTGTCCCCCCATCATAGAAAATCAATACCATGGTAACAGGCTGCAGTGCTGTCCCTCCATCACGGAAAATCAATACCATGGTAACAGGCTGCAGTGCTGTCCCCCATCATAGAAAATCAATACCATGGTAACAGGCTGCAGTGCTGTCCCCCCATCACGGAAAATCAATACCATGGTAACAGGCTGCAGCGCTGTCCCCCCATCATGGAAAATCAGTACCATAGTAACAGGCTGCAGCGCTGTCCCCCCATCATGGAAAATCAATACCATGGTAACAGGCTGCAGTGCTGTCCCCCCATCATAGAAAATCAATACCATGGTAACAGGCTGCAGCGCTGTCCCCCATCATGGAAAATCAATACCATAGTAACAGGCTGCAGTGCTGTCCCCCCATCATAGAAAATCAATACCATGGTAACAGGCTGCAGTGCTGTCCCCCCATCATAGAAAATCAATACCATGGTAACAGGCTGCAGTGCTGCTCCCCATCATAGAAAATCAATACCATAGTAACAGGCTGCAGCGCTGTCCCCCATCATAGAAAATCAATACCATAGTAACAGGCTGCAGTGCTGTCCCCCCATCACAGAAAATCAATACCATGGTAACAGGCTGCAGTGCTGTCCCCCCATCATAGAAAATCAATACCATGGTAACAGGCTGCAGTGCTGCTCCCCATCATAGAAAATCAATACCATAGTAACAGGCTGCAGTGCTGTCCCCCCATCATAGAAAATCAATACCATGGTAACAGGCTGCAGCGCTGTCCCCCCATCATGGAAAATCAATACCATAGTAACAGGCTGCAGTGCTGTCCCCCCATCATAGAAAATCAATACCATGGTAACAGGCTGCAGTGCTGTCCCCCCATCATAGAAAATCAATACCATAGTAACAGGCTGCAGTGCTGTCCCCCCATCATGGAAAATCAATACCATGGTAACAGGCTGCAGTGCTGTCCCCCATCATAGAAAATCAATACCATAGTAACAGGCTGCAGTGCTGTCCCCCATCACAGAAAATCAATACCATAGTAACAGGCTGCAGTGCTGTCCCCCCATCACAGAAAATCAATACCATAGTAACAGGCTGCAGTGCTGTCCCCCCATCATGGAAAATCAATACCATAGTAACAGGCTGCAGTGGTGTCCCCCCATCACGGAAAATCAATACCATGGTAACAGGCTGCAGTGCTGTCCCCCCATCACGGAAAATCAATACCATGGTAACAGGCTGCAGTGCTGTCCCCCCATCATGGAAAATCAATACCATGGTAACAGGCTGCAGTGCTGTCCCCCCATCATAG
This sequence comes from Elephas maximus indicus, assembly GCF_024166365.1. Lineage (NCBI taxonomy): Eukaryota > Metazoa > Chordata > Mammalia > Proboscidea > Elephantidae > Elephas > Elephas maximus. Next base: position 180,721,849 of record NC_064846.1, on the reverse strand, counting down.
AAAATCAATACCATAGTAACAGGCTGCAGTGCTGTCCCCCCATCATAGAAAATCAATACCATGGTAACAGGCTGCAGCGCTGTCCCCCCATCATAGAAAATCAATACCATGGTAACAGCCTGCAGTGCTGTCCCCCATCATAGAAAATCAATACCATAGTAACAGGCTGCAGCGCTGTCCCCCCATCATAGAAAATCAATACCATGGTAACAGCCTGCAGTGCTGCTCCCCATCATAGAAAATCAATACCATAGTAACAGGCTGCAGTGCTGTCCCCCATCACAGAAAATCAATACCATAGTAACAGGCTGCAGTGCTGTCCCCCATCACAGAAAATCAATACCATAGTAACAGGCTGCAGTGCTGTCCCCCCATCATGGAAAATCAATACCATAGTAACAGGCTGCAGTGCTGTCCCCCCATCACGGAAAATCAATACCATGGTAACAGGCTGCAGTGCTGTCCCCCCATCACGGAAAATCAATACCATGGTAACAGGCTGCAGTGCTGTCCCCCCATCATGGAAAATCAATACCACAGTAACAGGCTGCAGTGCTGTCCCCCCATCACAGAAAATCAATACCATAGTAACAGGCTGCAGTGCTGTCCCCCCATCATAGAAAATCAATACCATAGTAACAGGCTGCAGCGCTGTCCCCCCATCATGGAAAATCAATACCATGGTAACAGGCTGCAGTGCTGTCCCCCCATCATGGAAAATGAATACCATGGTAACAGGCTGCAGTGCTGTCCCCCCATCACAGAAAATCAATACCATAGTAACAGGCTGCAGTGCTGTCCCCCATCATAGAAAAACAATACCATGGTAACAGGCTGCAGCGCTGTCCCCCCATCATGGAAAATCAATACCATGGTAACAGGCTGCAGCGCTGTCCCCCCATCATAGAAAATCAATACCATGGTAACAGGCAGCAGTGCTGTCCCCCCATCACAGAAAAAAATCAATACCATGGTAACAGCCTGCAGTGCTGCTCCCCATCATAGAAAATCAATACCTTAGTAACAGGCTACAGGGCTGTTCCCCCCATCATAGAAAATCAATACCATGGTAACAGGCTGCAGTGCTGTCCCCCCATCATAGAAAAACAATACCATAGTAACAGGCTGCAGCGCTGTCCCCCCATCACGGAAAATCAATACCATGGTAACAGGCTGCAGTGCTGTCCCCCCATCACGGAAAATCAATACCATGGTAACAGGCTGCAGCGCTGTCCCCCCATCACGGAAAATCAATACCATGGTAACAGGCTGCAGTGCTGTCCCCCCATCACGGAAAATCAATACCATGGTAACAGGCTGCAGCGCTGTCCCCCCATCACGGAAAATCAATACCATGGTAACAGGCTGCAGTGCTGTCCCCCCATCACGGAAAATCAATACCATGGTAACAGGCTGCAGTGCTGTCCCCCCATCACAGAAAATCAATACCATGGTAACAGGCTGCAGCGCTGTCCCCCCATCACAGAAAATCAATACCATGGTAACAGGCTGCAGCGCTGTCCCCCCATCACAGAAAATCAATACCATGGTAACAGGCTGCAGTGCTGTCCCCCCATCATAGAAAATCAATACCATGGTAACAGGCTGCAGCGCTGTCCCCCCATCATGGAAAATCAATACCATAGTAACAGGCTGCAGTGCTGTCCCCCCATCATAGAAAATGAATACCATAGTAACAGGCTGCAGTGCTGTCCCCCCATCATAGAAAATCAATACCATGGTAACAGGCTGCAGCGCTGTCCCCCCATCATAGAAAATCAATACCATGGTAACAGGCTGCAGTGCTGTCCCCCATCATGGAAAATCAATACCATAGTAACAGGCTGCAGCGCTGTCCCCCCATCATAGAAAATCAATACCATGGTAACAGGCTGCAGCGCTGTCCCCCAATCATAGAAAATCAATACCATGGTAACAGGCTGCAGCGCTGTCCCCCCATCATGGAAAATCAATACCATGGTAACAGGCTGCAGCGCTTTCCCCCCATCATAGAAAATCAATACCATGGTAACAGGCTGCAATGCTGTCCCCCATCATAGAAAATCAATACCATAGTAACAGGCTGCAGTGCTGTCCCCCCATCATAGAAAATCAAAACCATAGTAACAGGCTGCAGCGCTGTCCCCCCATCATGGAAAATCAATACCATAGCAACAGGCTGCAGCGCTGTCCCCCCATCATGGAAAATCAATACCATGGTAACAGGCTGCAGCGCTGTCCCCCCATCATAGAAAATCAATACCATGGTAACAGGCTGCAATGCTGTCCCCCCATCATAGAAAATCAATACCATGGTAACAGGCTGCAGTGCTGTCCCCCCATCACAGAAAATTAATACCATAGTAACAGGCTGCAGTGCTGTCCCCCATCATGGAAAATCAATACCATAGTAACAGGCTGCAGTGCTGTCCCCCCATCATGGAAAATCAATACCATAGTAACAGGCTGCAGTGCTGTCCCCCCATCATGGAAAATCAATACCATAGTAACAGGCTGCAGTGCTGTCCCCCCATCATGGAAAATCAATACCATAGTAACAGGCTGCAGTGCTGTCCCCCCATCATGGAAAATCAATACCATAGTAACAGGCTGCAGTGCTGTCCCCCCATCATGGAAAATCAATACCATAGTAACAGGCTGCAGTGCTGTCCCCCCATCATGGAAAATGAATACCGTTGTAACAGGCTGCAGTGCTGTCCCCCCATCATGGAAAATGAATACCGTTGTAACAGGCTGCAGTGCTGTCCCCCCATCATGGAAAATGAATACCGTTGTAACAGGCTGCAGTGCTGTCCCCCCATCATGGAAAATGAATACCGTTGTAACAGGCTGCAGTGCTGTCCCCCCATCATGGAAAATGAATACCGTTGTAACAGGCTGCAGTGCTGTCCCCCCATCATGGAAAATCAATACCATAGTAACAGGCTGCAGTGCTGTCCCCCCATCATAGAAAATCAATACCATAGTAACAGGCTGCAGTGCTGTCCCCCCATCATAGAAAATGAATACCATAGTAACAGGCTGCAGTGCTGTCCCCCCATCATAGAAAATCAATACCATAGTAACAGGCTGCAGTGCTGTCCCCCCATCATGGAAAATCAATACCATGGTAACAGGCTGCAGCGCTGTCCCCCCATCATGGAAAATCAATACCATGGTAACAGGCTGCAGCGCTGTCCCCCCATCATAGAAAATCAATACCATGGTAACAGGCTGCAGTGCTGTCCCCCCATCATAGAAAATCAATACCATGGTAACAGGCTGCAATGCTGTCCCCCATCATAGAAAATCAATACCATAGTAACAGGCTGCAGCGCTGTCCCCCCATCATAGAAAATCAATACCATGGTAACAGGCTGCAGCGCTGTCCCCCCATCATAGAAAATCAATACCATGGTAACAGGCTGCAGTGCTGCTCCCCATCATAGAAAATCAATACCATGGTAACAGCCTGCAGTGCTGCTCCCCATCATAGAAAATCAATACCATAGTAAGAGGCTGCAGTGCTGTCCCCCCATCATAGAAAATCAATACCATAGTAACAGGCTGCAGCGCTGTCCCCCCGTCATAGAAAATCAATACCATGGTAACAGGCTGCAGTGCTGTCCCCCCATCATGGAAAATGAATACCGTTGTAACAGGCTGCAGTGCTGTCCCCCCATCATGGAAAATGAATACCGTTGTAACAGGCTGCAGTGCTGTCCCCCCATCATGGAAAATGAATACCGTTGTAACAGGCTGCAGTGCTGTCCCCCCATCATGGAAAATGAATACCGTTGTAACAGGCTGCAGTGCTGTCCCCCCATCATGGAAAATGAATACCGTTGTAACAGGCTGCAGTGCTGTCCCCCCATCATGGAAAATGAATACCGTTGTAACAGGCTGCAGTGCTGTCCCCCCATCATGGAAAATCAATACCATAGTAACAGGCTGCAGTGCTGTCCCCCCATCATAGAAAATCAATACCATAGTAACAGGCTGCAGTGCTGTCCCCCCATCATAGAAAATGAATACCATAGTAACAGGCTGCAGTGCTGTCCCCCCATCATAGAAAATCAATACCATAGTAACAGGCTGCAGTGCTGTCCCCCCATCATGGAAAATCAATACCATGGTAACAGGCTGCAGCGCTGTCCCCCCATCATGGAAAATCAATACCATGGTAACAGGCTGCAGCGCTGTCCCCCCATCATAGAAAATCAATACCATGGTAACAGGCTGCAGTGCTGTCCCCCCATCATAGAAAATCAATACCATAGTAACAGGCTGCAGTGCTGTCCCCCCATCATAGAAAATCAATACCATAGTAACAGGCTGCAGCGCTGTCCCCCCATCATAGAAAATCAATACCATGGTAACAGGCTGCAGCGCTGTCCCCCCATCATAGAAAATCAATACCATGGTAACAGGCTGCAGTGCTGCTCCCCATCATAGAAAATCAATACCATGGTAACAGCCTGCAGTGCTGCTCCCCATCATAGAAAATCAATACCATAGTAAGAGGCTGCAGTGCTGTCCCCCCATCATAGAAAATGAATACCATAGTAACAGGCTGCAGCGCTGTCCCCCATCATGGAAAATGAATACCATGGTAACAGGCTGCAGTGCTGTCCCCCCATCATAGAAAATCAATACCATGGTAACAGGCTGCAGTGCTGTCCCCCCATCATAGAAAATCAATACCATAGTAACAGGCTGCAGTGCTGTCCCCCCATCATGGAAAATCAATACCATAGTAACAGGCTGCAGTGCTGTCCCCCCATCATGGAAAATCAATACCATGGTAACAGGCTGCAGTGCTGTCCTCCCATCATAGAAAATCAATACCATGGTAACAGGCTGCAGTGCTGTCCCCCCATCATAGAAAATCAATACCATAGTAACAGGCTGCAGTGCTGTCCCCCCATCATGGAAAATCAATACCATGGTAACAGGCTGCAGTGCTGTCCCCCCATCATGGAAAATCAATACCATGGTAACAGGCTGCAGAGCTGTCCCCCCATCATAGAAAATGAATACCATAGTAACAGGCTGCAGCGCTGTCCCCCCATCATAGAAAATCAATACTATGGTAACAGGCTGCAGTGCTGTCCCCCCATCATAGAAAATCAATACCATGGTAACAGGCTGCAGTGCTGTCCCCCCATCATAGAAAATCAATACCATGGTAACAGGCTGCAGTGCTGTCCCCCCATCATAGAAAATCAATACCATGGTAACAGGCTGCAGTGCTGTCCCCCATCATGGAAAATCAATACCATGGTAACAGGCTGCAGTGCTGTCCCCCCATCATAGAAAATCAATACCATGGTAACAGGCTGCAGCGCTGTCCCCCCGTCATAGAAAATCAATACCATGGTAACAGGCTGCAGTGCTGTCCCCCCATCATAGAAAATCAATACCATAGTAACAGGCTGCAGTGCTGTCCCCCCATCATAGAAAATCAATACCATGGTAACAGGCTGCAGTGCTGTCCCCCCATCATAGAAAATCAATACCATGGTAACAGGCTGCAGTGCTGTCCCCCCATCATAGAAAATCAATACCATGGTAACAGGCTGCAGTGCTGTCCCCCCATCATAGAAAATGAATACCATAGTAACAGGCTGCAGCGCTGTCCCCCCATCATAGAAAATCAATACCATGGTAACAGGCTGCAGTGCTGTCCCCCCATCATGGAAAATCAATACCATGGTAACAGGCTGCAGTGCTGTCCCCCATCATGGAAAATGAATACCATGGTAACAGGCTGCAGTGCTGTCCCCCCATCATAGAAAATCAATACCATGGTAACAGGCTGCAGAGCTGTCCCCCCATCATAGAAAATGAATACCATAGTAACAGGCTGCAGTGCTGTCCCCCATCACAGAAAATCAATACCATGGTAACAGGCTGCAGTGCTGTCCCCCCATCATAGAAAATCAATACCATGGTAACAGGCTGCAGCGCTGTCCCCCCATCATGGAAAATCAATACCATGGTAACAGGCTGCAGTGCTGTCCCCCATCATGGAAAATCAATACCATGGTAACAGGCTGCAGAGCTGTCCCCCCATCATAGAAAATGAATACCATAGTAACAGGCTGCAGCGCTGTCCCCCCGTCATAGAAAATCAATACCATGGTAACAGGCTGCAGCGCTGTCCCCCCATCATAGAAAATGAATACCATAGTAACAGGCTGCAGCGCTGTCCCCCATCATGGAAAATCAATACCATGGTAACAGGCTGCAGTGCTGTCCCCCCATCATGGAAAATGAATACCGTGGTAACAGGCTGCAGCACTGCTGCCCCCCCCCCCGTCATAGAAAATCAGTACCATAGTAACAGGCTGGAGTGTGCCCCCCTCCCCATCCAATTACAAGCAATTTACCAACGTTGACAATGCAGGACAAGACAAATGGTGTTAATAGCGTAGGCTCCGCTAGGGCCTCTCTGTCTTGCTGGGGCTTCTAGGCACAGGGTTCCAAGGTCATGGAGCTGATGGGATTTCCCGCAGCCACTGGCAGGTGGAATATTGGGGTTACCACCAGGCAGGCGCATACGAGGAATCGATGGTGCGTTCGAAGGGAGTGGGGGTGTAGGGCCCTGTGACAAGACGCCTGGTCTTCTATAGCTGCCTCCATCCTTGGAAGGAAGAGGGTCATTTCTGGATGTGTTCATGACAGGTGCCGATACTACTGGTCATTCATGCAGGTAGGTGTCTGGAATTTCATCGTAAACACGGTTTGGTGGGTGGGTGGCGGTGTTGTTGTTATCAGACGCCATCGAGTTGATTCCAGCTCATAATAACCCCATATGTGACAGAGCAGAACTGCCCCATAACTCTTCCTAGGCTGTAATCCTTATGGGAGCAGATCACTAGGTCTTTCTCCCACGGAGCAGCTGGTGGGTTTGAACCGCCAACGTTTCAATTAGCGCCACCAGGGCTCCTTACGATTCCTTAGTCGTTGTTGCTGTTGTGTGCCATCGAGTTGATTCCGACTCACGGCGACCCCGTGTGACAAAGTAGAACTGCCCCATAGAGTTTCCAAAGCCGTAATTTTTTTTCTAATGATGACCCCATGGGTTACAGAGTAAAATGGCTTTATAGGCTTTTCACGGCTGTGATCTCTTTGAGAGTGCGTGTTTTAGGCGAAAGTTTACAGGGCAGATTAGTTTCTCGTTCAAAAATGTATTCACGAATTGTTTTGTGACATTCGTTGCAATTCCACAATGTGTCAGCACTCTCCCTCTTTCCCTTTCCACCCGGGGTTCCCCATGTCCGTTCTTCCTCATGTCCCTTCCTGCCTTCCCGTCTTTGCTTTTGGTCTGGAGTTGCCCATTTTGTGTAGTATACTTGATTGAACTAAGAAGCGTGTTCCTTGTGTGTGTTATTGTTTGGTTTCTAGGTCTGTCTAATCTTTGGCTGAAAAGTGGACTTGGGGAGTGGCTTCAGTTCTGAGTTAGGAGGGTGTCCAGGGCCCACAGTTTTGGGGCCAAACTGTGATTTTTATGGAAGCTCAGACGGCCACCTCTTTCTCCCGGGGAGCGGCTGGTGGGCTGGAACCACCAACATTTCAGTTAGCGACTGAGCGCTTAATAATTGAACCATCAAGGTGAATAGAGGGAGTCATTTGAGATGAAGACCCTGGGGCTATGAGGTAATGTGACTGATCTGAAGGGATGTGACGGGCAAGGAACAGAAATTAGCACTCAGGGCCATTTGAAGCTGGTGTGGACGGAGCAGGGCTCGGGGTGAAAGCCGAAAGGGTCCCTGGGTCGCTGGTGCAGTGAGGGGGAATATCCGTATACGATTGGGTACAGAGGAACTGAAGGAAGAGGACTTGGAGCACCTTAAAGGGAGCGTTTGGAAGGGTTTGCTGATGAAAGACAAGAATCTAGAAGAAATAAGGTCAGGAGATGAGAAAAAACCACAGCAGCAGAACCTAAGCTCTTATTAATTCTTATTACATGCCGTTATACGAGCCCTGGTGGCACAGGGGTTAAGCAGTCAGCTGCTACCCCAACAAGAGGTTGGTGGCTTGAAACCACCCGGGGCTCCAGGGGAGAAAGGCTCGGTGATCCGCTCCAGTAAAGATTACAGTCTAGGAAACTCTGTGGGGCAGTTCTACTCTGTCACATGGGGTCACTAGGGGTTGGAATGGACTTGGTAGTACACAGCAGAGACTGAAATAAACAAGGAACGACCTCGGCCTGGAGCCACGTGCTGAACTCAGACTTCTAGCCTCCTGGATTGTCCTGTTTTTTAAACCACCCACTTGTATTTCTGTTACAGCAGCTTTAGAAGAAAAAAAAAAAAAAACACCATTGCCACAGAGTCGATTCTAACTCAGTGACCCTATATCTCTAAAAGACTGAGGCACTAATACCCCTCAGGAACAGATCTGCTGCCTCCGTCTGTCACAGGATGCGTGTCTTTCCCTTTTGGTTATGGCTGCCAGGAAACCCAGAGCCCAAGTCCCTGCCGGATCAAAGTCCTGTGAATATATTGACCTCGGTCTTCACTTCCGCTCTGATTTTAACCAGTTGCCGTCAAGTCGACTCCAATCTATGGCCACATCCTGTGTGTTAGAATAGAACTGTACCCCATATGATTTTCAGTGGGTGATTTTCTGGAAGTCGATCACCACGCCAGTCTTCTGAGGAGATTCTAGGTGGACTTGAACCCCCGTCTTTTCGGTTAGCAGTCAAGTACTTAACCATTGATACCACGCAGGGACTCCATTTGTATTTTAGCTATTATATTTTGTGTCTTTGTTTTAAACTTCTCCAAGTGTTTGGAAAGACAAACTACAAATGAATCAAACCTAAAAAGGTATAAAGAAAGAGGAATTGCTCACGTCAGGGGCAGGAGAAGGGACTGAAAGGGGCTTTTGTTGCCAGGAGAGATGGTGTCAGGGTGTCGATGGTGCATGTCAGGCATGTGGAGGGTGGGGGGGTTATCTTGACAAATTTAGCCGCTAAATCCCACTGTCAGCGAGTCGACTTCGACTCGATCCTATAGGACAGAGTAGAACTGCCCCATAGGGTTTCCTAGGCAGTAAATCTCTTACAGAAGCAGACGGCCACGTCTTTATCCTGCGAGTGGCTGGTGGGTTCAAAACGCCAAGCTTTCGCTTAGCAGCCAAGCACTTTAGTCACTGCACCACCAGGACTCCTCCAAATTCAATCAGTAAGAAAGCAAGCCAAAGGAGCCCTGGTGGCCCAATGGTTATGTGTTTCATAGCTGACAGAAAGGTCAGCGGTTCAAACCCACTAGCTGCTTCTTGGGAGAAAGAACTGGTGATCTGCTCCCATAAAGACGACAGCCTTGGAAACCCTATGGGGCGGTTCTGCTCTGTCCTATAGGTTTACTCGCTATGAGGTGGAATCAACTCAACGGTACCCAACAACAACAGGCAAATTCCCACCCTTACGTCCTGGTCTCTGATTGCTCCTGCGTGGTCTCCTGCCTCTGGCTGCTGGACGGCCCCGGGCGCCACTGCTCCAGGCCAACCGCGTGGCTCGGCACCCAGCAGCTGCCCCCCCGGCTGCAGTACCAGCCTCTGGATTGTGGAAACCTCGTCTCCTGTGAGGCCATTAAGCGTGTGGCAAACTAATCTTCTCCATGAAAGAGACGCTCTGTTCCACTGAGCTGCCCTTGGCTGCAGAACTGGGGAAGGCAATTTTTTATTGTCAAAGCTGCTAAAATACGGTTAGATGATCCATTTTAAGAATGGAGTTAAAAGAAACATGGCGCCATTCTCACAGGCGTGCTTTGTGTGGGGGAGAGGGGGCGCGTGACCCGGGGCTGGGGTCCTCTTGGCAACCGGTTGCCATTAGTCTCTGGCACAGGGTGGGTCCAGGGTGGGCTTGGCCCCCGCGTGGATAAGCCCAGGTGCCACGAATAAGCTCTTACAATAAAAGGGTTTGAAAGCAATGGCAATTTGATCTGGTGTGATGCGGCCACTTTGGGGCCAGAGCCTGGTTATTGGCTGAGAGATCAGAACGTGAAAATGGACTTTTCTTTTTTTTTTTTTTTAGACGCAGTTTTTAAAGATCAGGATATAAAGCCGGAGTGCAAGACATTTCAATACAATGCCAGCAACACAGGAGCTCAGAAACTTTGTGAGTCTGTCTTCTGAAGATGGAGGAGACGGGACGCCCAAGTCTGAAGGGTCCCCAGTGGCTGTCAGGACCTCAAGGGAGTGAGCAGGGGTCTTCCAAGGAAAGGAGGTGGAAGGATGGTAAAAGTCAAGGTCAAAGGGAAAACGTGACAAGGCCTGGTGGCAGATCCCAGGAATGAGGAGACTCCAAGAGCCCTGCTGGCACAAACGGTTAAGTGCTCAGCTGCTAACCGAAAGATCAGCAGTTTGAACCCACCCAGCACCACCGAGGAAGAAAAGACCTGGCGATCTGCTCCTGTAAAAATCATAGCCTAGAAAACCCTAGGGGGCAGTTCTACTCCATCACATGGGCTCGCAGTGAGTTGGAATCAACTTAACGGCACCCAACAACAACATGGATTGAATAAGGAGTCCTGGGGGTACAACGTGCTTGGCTGCTAGCCAAAAGGTTGGCGGTTTGAATCCACCCAGTGGCTGTGAGGGAAAAACAGCTATTAATCTGCTCCCATAAAGACGTAAAGATTAACCCACTGCCATTGAGTCGATTCCAACTCATAGCGACCCTATTACAGCCCAGAAAACCCTATGAGGCAGCTCTACTCTGTCAACCGCAGTCACTATGAGATGGAATTGACTCAAGGGCACCCAATAACAACATGGGTTAAATTGTGTCACCCCAAAATACGTGTTAGAATCCTAACCCCTATACCTGTGGACTTGATCCAGTTTGGGAATAGGATTTTCTTTGTTATGGTAATGTGGTCATATCAGAGTAGGGTGTGTCTTAAAGCTACCACTTTTGAGACATAAAAAGAGCAGATTAGACACAGAGAAAAGCGAGCTCAAACTGGAGGAAGTTGAATCCCACCTGGAGATCACCAAGGAACCAAGGAATGCCAGTGCTACAGAAGCTGAGACAGGGCTTTTCCCAGGAGCAAACACACGGAAGGGAAGTGTCTCAGTCACCTAGTGCCGCTAGAACAAAAATACCACACGTGGACGGCTTTAACAAAGAGAAGTTATTCTCTCACAGTCCAGCAGGCTAGAAGTCCAAATTCAGGACACCGGCTCCAGGGAAAGGCTTTCTCTCTCCGTCAGCTCTGGAGGAAGGTCCTTGTCATCGGTGTTCCCTTGGTCTGGGAGCGTCTCAGTGCAGGAACCTCAGGTCCAAAGGATACGCTGTGCTCCTGGCACTGCTTTCTTGGTGATATGAGGTCCCCATGTTTCTCTGAGATTGTCTTAAGACACTATCTAATCTTTAGGACCTCATCAATATAGCTGCCTCTAATCTGTCTCATGGAAACCCTGGTGGTGTAGTGGTTAAGTGCTACGGCTGCTAACCAAAAGGTCGGCAGCTTGAATCCGCCAGGTGCTCTTTGGAAACTCTATGGGGCAGTTCTACTCTGTCCTATAGGGTCGCTATGAGTCAGAATTGACTTGACGGCAGTGGGTTTTTTTGGTTTAATCCATCTCATTACGTCATAGTGATAGGATTTACAACACATAGGGAAATCCCATCAGAAGGTAAATTGGTAGGGAATCATACAATCATACAATGGAATCATGACCTAGCCAAGTTGACAGGTATTTTGGGGGACACAATTCAATCCAAGACATGACCATCTAGCCTCCCACACTGTAATGCAATAGATTTTTCCCCTTTAAAGTCACCCACTTGTGGCATTTCTGTTACAGCAGCTCTAGGAGACTAAGACAGAGTTTTTAAAAATCTCAAAATGGGAGTTTGAGCAGTGGACGATCCAGGGTTGATTGAAGGACAAGCTTGGAAGTGGATTCGATGGGATGGAAAGATGGGGGCAGATGTGACCAGCTAGAGAGGGCAACGTGGGGAGGGTGTCAGCAGAATGCCCTTCTCTTGTCAATACAGGCACCCTCCTTTCTTACTGTGTCTGTGGGGAGCAGGACCAGATACATTACTGGCAGGTCCCAGTGCTAAATGAAAAGGTTACAGAGAATTTCACGATGGCGGCAGCGGAACACGAAACCAAGGGGTAGGTCCTTCTGAACGTAACTGCTGGGTTGTGTGCCCGTGAACCCAGCCCAGGAGGAAGATGTGTTTGTCTGGAAGAGTGTTTCCAACCTGTGGCGAAGAATTTGAATATACCATGAACTTTCAGAAGAACAAACAAATCTCTCCTGGAGGGAGTACAGCCAGAATGCTCCTTAGAAGCAAGAATGGAGAACCTGGAGAAGCACAACTGGGCACGGCTGAACACAAGCGAGCGTCCTACACGGCTTGGAGGTTTCCACCCATCCCTTGGGTGGGGCAAAAATGAGCGTTTCAACCCTCAAAGGAGGACGGAGTTGGTGCTGGTTTGGAAAGATAGCACGTATGCCTTTCTCCCTTGGCTTCTGAGGGTATGGCCATCGGGTGTGAATTCATGGTATAGAAGGTAGGCAATTTGGTTCTAGTGTATTTTTCTCAAATAACGTGCCCACACGTATTATTCATGGAAATGATGAAATTAAGTAAAACAGTTCTGGCATAGGGCGCCCACGCATATACCGTGTGCCTCGGGACATTTCCAGAAGTGAGTTTCGGCTTCATTTACCTGTCTTCCCATATTATAGGTAAATCGTATCCTTCTGTCCATTTCTTTCGCCCTGTTCATTTTCTTGAATCTCCTGCTTATGTACACAGGTAGTCCAAAAATGTTACTTTCGATCATAACTGTGTAATAAAGGTATAAGCCATGGTCAAGAAGTCATGGATCGAGTTTGGTAGTCCCTCGGTAAAAAGAAAATGAACAAAAGAAACCATGAGTTTGTTTCTGTTAAGTTGACAATTACAGTATTGTGTGGTTGTCTTCCATTTTGTGATCTGATGTGATTATCCAACGTGTTGTAAATCCTAACCTCTATGATGTTAATGAGACAGGATTAGAGGCAGTTATGTTCATGAGGCAGGACTCAATCTACAGTATTGGGTGGTATCTTGAGTCAATCTCTTTTGAGATATAAAAGAGAGAAATGAGGAGAGAGGAGAAAGACCTCGTTACCATTAAGAATGAAGAGCCAGCAGCGGAGCGCAGCCTTTGGGCCCAGGGTCCCTGCCCTGAGAAGCTTCTAGACCAGGGGAGATTGATGACAAGGGCCTTCCCCCAGAGCTGACTGAGAGAGAAAGCCTTTCCCCAGAGCTGATGCTCTAAACTTGGACTTGTAGCTTCCTAGACTGTGAGAGGACACATTTCTCTTTGTTAGAGCCACCCACCTGTGGTATTTCTGTTACAGCAGCTCTAGGTAACTAAGACACCCACCATCTTCAAAATACAGGTAGTCCCCAACTTCGGATGGGGCTCCATGCTGACTTTTCCGTAAGTCGGTTTTGACGGAATCGAATACCTTTTTTCCCCTTGTTATTGCCTTTTCTTATCAGTATCTTCATAAATCTGGTCTTTGAACATTTGAGAGTGAACATCTGAGAATGATAACGTCACCAAGTTAGGCACTGCAACATTGTATGTAGTGCGTACTACTAATGGTAGGATGTACAAAAAAACCCCAAACGGACGGCCCTAAGTGTGGTTGGTTAGCCATAGCTTGAATACATCACAAGTCAGAGACTACCTGTATCTGAGACAGGGACAAGCAGGAAAATGTGGTTAACATTTGTAAGATTTTACTTCTTATTATTTTTAGTAAATAAAATAATTTTATAATGAATATTCACTTTAGGTGGGCGTGGGCTATGATGACGAAATCCCTCTGGGGTTCGGAGGTGAAGACAAGCATGGAGGCTCCTGGGAGTGGGGTGGGAAGTAGAATGCAGCCCCTCTGGGTCCCTTCATGAGGTCCCCCGGAGATTTACGGTACCCATCCCAAAATCTGTTCCCTGGGCCCTTAGTCCCTCAGAAAAGGCATTTGGTCTGGGGAAAACACCATCCAGCCACCCTAGTTTTCTCCCCGTGGCAACCATCTTAGTTATCTAGAGCTGCTGTAACAAACAGACCACGAGGGGGTGGCTTTAAAGAACTGGAATGTATTTTCTCACAGTTTTAGAGGCTAGAAGTCTGACTCAGGGCATCGGCTCTGGGGGAGCCTCCCTCCTCTTTGGTAGCCCTGGGAGTTTCTTGGCGTTCCTTGGAGGCCCTTGGTGTTCCTTGGTGTCTGTCTTCCTCCTACATCTCTGCCTATTCTGCTGTTGTTATAAGACACCACTCAGGTGGGATTAAGTTCAAACCAAACCAAACCTGTTGCCATCAATTTGATTCGGACTCATAACAACCCTATAGGAGAGACTAGAGCTGCCCCATAGGGTTTCCAAGGAGCGGCTGGTGGATTTGAACTGCCAGCCTTTTGGCTTGCAGCTGAGCTCTTAACCACTGTGCCACCAGGGCTCCTGGATTAAGTTTAAGACCCACCCTACTCTGGGATGACCTCATTAACAGAACAAAACAAAACCCTTATTTCCAAACACAGAGTCCCTGGGTGGTGCCGATTCTTAATGCTCTGGGCTGCTAACCAAAAGGTTGAAGGTTCAAATCCACCCCGAGGCACCTCAGAAGAAAGGCCCGGCAATCCACTTCAGAAAAACCAGCCATGGAAAACCCTGTGGAGCACAGTTCTACTCTCACACAGGTGGGATCGCCTGGAGTTGGCAGCTAGTGGTGGTGGATTTCCAGAGTTTTTTTATTTATAGATACAGGGGTTGGGACGTCCACATATATTTTGGGGGGACACAATTCAATCCATGTAGCCACCTCCACCCCCTGGCTTAGAACGTGCCATGATGGTGTAACAGTGGGTGCTCCTGTCCCAAAGCAGACCCCCCAGAAGCCCCCAGATCCTGATATTAAGGGACCCTTAAGACTTTTTTTTTTTTTTGACTTAGGCTGTAAATTTTTTACTACAGCTCTGTTCCGCTTTCGATTTGATTAATTACCAAGGTGGTCGGAAAAGCTTTCTACTGCTGGCGCAGGCAATTGATTTACAAAGTGTGTACATGGTATTTCCTTCAACAATGGTAAACTCATCTCGAAGCCAGGGATTTGGACAAGAGTCGTGCCAGGCGCTCCGTACTCTGAGATGGATTCTAGCAAAACCTGTCACGTTTGGTGTATGGATGGGTTTTCTTAACATAAAAGTTTCAAGGATTTGAAATCCGGCTCCTTGTTTTAATACACGCACATGTCACTTTATTTTTTAGACACTGTGGTCTCTTGGTGCGAAAGGAGCCCTGGTGGAGCAGTGGTTAAGTGCTCAACTGCTAACTGAAAGGTCCATGGTTTGAACCCACCAGCCGCTCCATGGGAGAGAGACGTGGCAGTCTATTTCCATAAAGCTTACAGCCTTGGAAACCCTATGGGGCAGTCCTGCTCTGTCCTATAGGATCGGTATGAGTTAGAATCACCTTGACGGCAATGAGTTTGGTTTTTTTTGTTGCTGTTGTTTTTTCCTTTGGGGATTAAACTATAGGAGTCAGGTTGAGTCCTGAGGTGTGGAGACCCTTCACTTTGAGCCTTTGCTAATGTATTTGTTTAGGAATGTGGAAACGCTGCCCCAGGTCATTTTCCCCTGGGCCCCGGGCATGCAGTTCTCCAGGTGAGGCCCTGGTGTCTTGGCTCGGCATGATGCGTTTAGTTGAGGACGGATCTTATCCTGGCATAACGAGGCGGCTTAATGAAATGAGTTTTATTCAAAGCCTCTGCCACCTTGCAATGATTCAGGAAAACAAGATAAATGGGATGATTCCTTTAGCAAATGCATCACAAAACGGTGGCATATTGTTTATGAAGTTTAATTTTATAATAGTTCGTGAGCTGTACGACCGTTCCCGGGGAATGGAGCTACCGGCTTTTTACAAGATGGAATTGTTGTCCCGAAATACTGCTTTTCTTGCTGAACTAGAGCCAGACCCTACGGAAATTTGCATGCTGCTTACACTGTATGGAATGACTTCCTTTTCAGCTTTTAAAAAATGTATATTATTCTTGCATAACCGCTAAGCATTGAGCTCATATGCCTTTATTTAATTGACATTTTCTTTAATTGCATACTCTGCCAGTATTGCCTGACCAAACATAGATGTTGTTTTTTTTGTAGCTACGTGAAAATCAGCGTCTTATGGCTCATGGCAGCCAGTTTAATTGGTTTGGTGTGTTTGTTTATTCTTCAAAATTGGAATTAGATACAACTGCAAGGTTTGGGCTTGCTTTTTATAGGAGAATGTGGTCAGTAACAAGGAAACAAATCGATGACTAAATGCTTTCTTTCTCTTATACGGGTAGTTCTCCATTTACAAAGTTCTCGAGTTACGACCAACTGCATTTACGACCGTCCATTTTTTAAAATATATATTGTGTCGTTAGTAATATGTGTTATATACAATGTTGCAACACGTGCGTTGCTGATGTTGTCATTCTCAGAGGTTCACTGGCAGATGTTCAATTTTATGATTTACTGCTCAAAACGCTGCCACATAGATTTAGTTTTCTGAACTAAATCAGGATCCGGCGGCCCAGTTGGTGAAAGAGCGCTGCTGCTAACCAAAAGGTCGGCCGTTTGAATCCACCAGCTGCCCCTTGGACACCCTATGGGGCAACGGGTTTTTGGTTTTAAACTAAATCAGAGATTTCAGTTGCTTGAAAACATGGACCCAAACGCTCATCGCTTTACTGAAGCTGACAGGTAGATTCAGGAAGTAGTGAGATGTTACTGAGAAATATATGAAGAAAAAAAGAGAAGGACCATACAGACAAATCTCACTGATTTTCTGACTAGAAACTGTCTCCCCATTCCCAGGGATAATCCAGAACCTTCCGCAAGCAACGTCACTGCCATAAATTGACAAGATGCCAATGGCAACCAACTGTTCTTCATCGTCGGAGTAAATTCTTATAATTTGTGTGTTTTTTTATGTATGTGTGTACTAAAATGTAAATGTAAGTTTATATGTAATGTTTTCAAAGACAAATAAAGATTGGATTTATAAAGATACTGGTAAGAAAAGACAATAGTAATGAAAACTAAAAAAAAAAAGGAGGTATCCAACTTACATCAGAACTGACCTACAGCGGAGTCATTGGAATGGAACCCCGTTGTAAGCAGGGGTCCCCCCGTATCTTAAATTTTGGAAGGAACGAGTGTTCACTCCCCCTGTTTCAGATCGCTGTTCGCTGCCTTCAAGTCAATCCCCAGCTCATGGTGACGTCATGTACAACAGATAGGATCTTTCTCTCTCTCACAGGGAGAGAAAGTCAATGTGTCTATGACGTTTGTATGACTTTGCCCTGGTCAAGTTGTACTGACTTCCCAGTGTTGTGTACTGTCTTCCCCTCCACTTACCTACTACAGAAAATGTTCTACGTCCAACTGTGGTGAGTAGCAACTGGGATCTTAAAAGCCTGCAAGTGGCCGTCTAAGATATGTTTACTGGTCCCGTCCTGGCTGGAGCAAAGCAGAATGAAAAAGACTAAAGACACAAGGAAAAGGACTGACGGACCACAACTACCACAACCTCCACAAGATGGAGCCCAGAACAGCTAGATGGTGCCTGGCTACCACCACCGACTGCTCTGGCAGGGATCACAATAGAGGGTCCTGGACAGAGTGGGAGGAAAATGTAGAGCAAAATTCAATTTCTCAGAAAGGGAGCAGATTTATTGTTCTGGCAGAGACTGGAGAATCCCCAAGAGTCTGGCCCCCGGACTCTATTTTAACTCAGTACTGAAGCCACTCCTGAGGTTCACCCTTCAGCCAGGGATTATGGTAACACACATGAGGGACAAGCTTCATACCTCAATCATGTATACGAAACTCATGGGCACACGAACCCAAAAGCAAAGATGAAAAGGAAGGAAGGGACAGGAAAATTGGACGAATGGAAACAGGGAATCCTGGGTGGAGAAGGGGAGAGTGTAGACACATTGCAGCATTGGCAACCAATGTCACAAAATAATTTGTGTATTAACTGTTTAATGAGAAATTAACTTGTTCTGTAAACTTTCAACTAAACCACAATAAAAAAAAATTCAGAAAAATAGAGAATAAGCTTAATAGGGAAAGGATATGAGCAGTGGATGAGTCTGTTGGGTGGATGGACTGGGGTGGAATTGGGGAATCGTGAGGTTATGAGAAAAGTCCTTTATTCCAATCAAGACCCCACCCAGCAATGCGTCTGGATCTCTCCCCAGAGATGATGGAGATGTCTGGAGACCTTTGAAGAACACTTCACAGAATATGTTATCAAATGTTTATTTTTCACCTCCATGAACAACTGCCTCCTTTGCCATGAGACCAAAAGAACTGGAGGGTGCCCGGCTACCACTGCTGGACGTTTTGATCAAAGATTCTACAGAAGACCCCTGACCAAAAGGGGGGAAAATGTAGAACAGAATTTCAAGCTCTCAGACTCCAGACTTCCTGGGGCCATTGATGCTGGATGAACCCCTGAAACTACTGCCCTCAGATAATCTTTAAACCTTGTCATGGATTGAATTGGGTCCCCCCAAAATATCTGTCCACTTGGCTAGGTCTTGGTTCCCAGTATTGTACGACTGTTTACCATTTTATCTTCTGATGTGA
Organism: Elephas maximus indicus; assembly: GCF_024166365.1. Lineage (NCBI taxonomy): Eukaryota > Metazoa > Chordata > Mammalia > Proboscidea > Elephantidae > Elephas > Elephas maximus. The sequence continues at coordinate 180,703,177 of NC_064846.1, read as the reverse complement.
CTTCCCTGTATATTGTAAACCCTATCACTATGATGTAGTAAAATCGATAAGCGGCGATTATATTGATGAGATCTACAAGGTTAGGTAGTGTCTTAAGCCAATCTCTTTTGAGATATAAAAGACAGAAGCAAGCAGAGAGACATGGGGACCTCATACCTCCAAGAAAGCAGTGCCAGGAGCAGAGCTCGTCCTTTGGACCTCAGGTTCCTGCACTGAGATGGCCCCTGACAAAGGGAAGACTGATGACAAGGACCTTCCTCCAGAGCCAACAGAGAAAGACTTCTCCTGACGTTGGCGCCCTGAACTTTGACTTCTAGCCTACTGGACTGTGAGAGAATAAACCTCTCTTTGTTAAAGCCACCCACTTGTGGTATTTCTGTTATAGCAGCACTAGATGACTAAGACAAACCTTAGACCAAAACTACCTGCTGAAGTGTTCTTTGAACCAAAAAGTGTCTTATTGTAGTTAATAAAGTGTGTCTGCTTTGAGCATTGTGTTCTTTTAAGGGGTTATCTATATGGGATCAAACTAACAACAGCCACTCGAAAGCTTGGATGGGAAGCTCAGGGGGCAGCGAGTCTAAGATAATGGTGGTGGAATAATTTAGAAAAGGATAATGAGAATAGTGGCACAACTTGAAGAGTGTAGCCAGTATCACTGAAGTGTATGTGTGGAAACTGTTGAAATGGAGTATCTTTGTCTGTGTAGACTTTCATCAAAACAAACATAAAAATTAAGCAAACGTATTGGAGGGTGCGTGCCCTGTAGTAGGTCCTACGTAAAAGAGTGATTGAGTCTGAATTTGAACTGTGATGCCGCACAGACCGCTGCCGTGCTCGATAACCTTGAGGTGAAATACAGCCGCAAGCATCTTTTTTAAAGTTCTAATACCTACATCCGAGTCCCTGGCTAAGGCAAAAGATGAATACACTTGGCTGCTAAGTGAAAGATTGCAGGTTCAAGTCCAGCCAGAGGACCCTTGGAGGAAAGGCCTGGTGATATGCTTCTGAGAAACCAGCCATTGGAGACTCTGTGGAGCGCGGTTCTACCCTGACACACGTGCAGTTGCCATGAGTTGGCGTATAAACGGTATAATACCTGTCTCGTGCTGAGGAGTGGTAATTGCGCTCATTCTTTTAACAAATACTTATTAAGGATATATTCTATGTGGGGTCTTTTCCACAGGTCAGATTTTCCAGTTGGAATTTGGGTTCTTCGGAACATAATTTATTGGGTTTTTTCAGACCATTCTCACATGTGGGACAATTAAATTATTCAGTTGCTTCCAAAGCCTGCCTTCTTCAAAAATGGATACAAGCAGGTGCACTGAGTTTATAGCTGTGTGTCTTTATTCACAGGTGTATTTGCTCGTTGCACGTATCGTCAGAAGGCAGGTGTCCACAAACTCCTTCCGCGAAGGAGCAGAAAGCCAAGCCCGTCACAGCGACAAGGTGAAGTAATCGTTTTGCATAAACGTGGCCTATTTTTCTTCCTCAGCACCAATTAGCACTTAATGAACTAAGAGAGAGTCAATTATTAAAACGTGACTCCGGGGTCAACTGTGTTGCTTCCCATGGAACCAGCGACCGTGACTTCTAATTCCCGGGTCTACGCGTCTCTTCTTCCCTCCTCTCATGGTGTTCGTTTTGCCGAGTGGCGGGTCTGTGGGGTAACCTGCTTTTGGGCTTTCTGTACCGCTGGTCACTGGATGCGACATAGAGAGGGAGCAATTCAACCATGTGTGGACCGGCTGTTTCCACGTAGCTTTACCGTGATCTCTGACCAGCACCAAGCCAGCTGCCGTCGAGGTGACTCTGACTCACGGCCACCCCATGCATGTCAGGGGAAGACTGTCCTCCACAGGGTTTTCAGTGGCTGATTTTTTTCAGAAGTAGATTGCCAGGCCTGTCTTCTGTGGCACCTCTGGGTGGACTCAAGCCTCCAAACTTTCAGTTAGCAGCCGAGCGCGTCAGCCATTTGCACCACCCAGGATCTCCCCAGTAGGTACGTTGGTTTATTTCCCCCTTTTCACTCATAAAACTGGAAGTCAGTGTGGAAAGAGGGGGCGAGAGGGGCTGGGGTTGGGTGTGGGGGAGACCGAACAAAGCTTCCACCTGTGACCCCTGAGCAGTCACATCAGTGCCTTTTCCTACGTACAATGTCAGGGCAGAACTTCACAGCTCTGGTGAGTTATTCTCCCAGTGTTAAAAAAAAAAAAATCAGACTTTCTGTTTTAATTTAGGGGCCTCTGTCCGTCTCTGGAGTCCCTGCGTGGTGCACACGGTAAACATGCTCAGTGGCTACCTGAAGAGTTGGAGGTTCAAGTCCATTTGCAGGCTCCTCAGAAGAAAGGCCTGGCAATCTACTTCTGCAAACTCGGTCACTGGGAAACACAGTTCTCATCTGACACACAGGGGGGCATCACGAGTCGGAACCGACTGGACAGCAGCTGGTTTGGTTTTGGTTCTGTCTGTCTCCAGCATTTCGTGAATTTAAGTGATCATAAAAAAATCCGTTGCCGTCGAGTCGATTCCGGCTTATACGGACCCTATTCGACAGAGTAGAACTGCCCCACAGGGTTTTCAAGGAGTGCCTGGTGTATTCGAACTGCCGACCTTTTCGTTAGCAGCCGTAGCTCTTAACCACGGCGCCACCAGAGTTTCCAACTGATCATATTATAAATAAATAAATAGATGGAGCCCTGAGGGAGCAAAGGTTGAGCGCTGGGCTGTTAACCAAAAGGTTGGCAGTTCAAACCTGCCCAGGGGCTACGCAGGAGAAAGGCCTGGCCATCTGCTCCCGTAAAGATTACAGTCCGGGAAACCCTATGGGGCAGTGCTACTTTGTAACACATGGGGCCGCTATGAGTCAGAATCAACTCGATGACACCCCACAACAACAACATTATAAACAAGGCAGGCATTGCTATTTAAAGTGGGGGAGAGTGTTTCTAAAGAGTCCTAGAGCACCCCCAAAGTCACAGCCCACGGGGGTGATGTGACCACACCAGCTGCTGTTTCCTGTAGAGCCCTTGGAGGGAGGAAGGTGAGGAGCCGGGGGACCTGAGGTCTCTGCAATGCGCAGGGTTCAGGTACACAGAGCTCCCCTGGCTGAGCGGCTCTGAGGAGCGGACGGTGCCCATAAGTGGGCTTGGCCAGTGACTGGCCTCAGACCCGAAAGAGAGCCTCCAGTGGGGCCATGCTAGAAAACGGGCCCCCAAACTTTGCTGATGTGGAACAAGGCACCTAGTACTCCCTGCCATTTTCACCAGAGAGAGAGAGAGTTTACCTTATATTTTGTGTTTTCATTTCTGCGTTGTCATTGTTAATGTGCCGCCCAGTCAGCCCTTGACACATGGCGACTCCACACTTTACAGAGTAGAACTGCCCCATAGGATGTTCTCGGCTGCAGTCTTTATGGAAGCAGATTGCCAGGCCTGCCTTCTGTAACACCACTAGGTGGGTTCGAACCAACAACCTTGGGTTAGCAGCTGATTGCAAACCGCTTGCGCTACCAAAGACTCCATCCTATATTTTGCCTCACAGGTGGAAGATGGCTTTCTTCACTCTGATACCATTTTTCATGTTTTTTAACACTTTTTTTTTTTCAAAATTGATTTTCCCTGTATTTCAAGTGCCCAGTCCCACTGATAGAACTGTTTCAGGTACCCAAGCCAACTGGTTTACCTGGTAGGACTCTCTGAGTGCTCCGTCTCCTTGTTTGAAGGATGTTCTCCTTGCTCTAACCTGCACGTGTGGACAGATGGGTCCTCAATTAGGGTTTGACAAATCTTGGCCAGCAGCTCCTGGCCTTCCGGTTCTTGGGGGATCTTAGGTAGACGCTCGAGCGGCGAGGACCCTGCTTGCATTGATTAAACACGACTGCTAATAACGGAGAGAGAACGCTTACCGCCCCGAAGCATGTGTCCCTAATTTCCAGGGGGTCGGGATCTCATTAATCTTCCCGTGTTCTCACACTTCTGTGCCAGTTTGCCTTTAAAAGGACAAGATTTGATGAAGGTGGAGGTAAATTTCTCTGCCGTGCAGCAGACGCTCTTTTCCTGAGACACATGGATGGAGATAGTTCGTCTGGGGTGTCCCTTTTATAACGAGAAAGCTGAATTTGGTATTTATTACTGTCTCATCGCCAAAGTCAGCAGGATAGAAATCAAACACTTTTCTGAAAAAGCTCTTAGAGCGATCTGACCATTCAGTCTGGGGCAGAGCTATTGGTTGTCCACCAAAGGCACCCTTCCTTTGTTCCTGGCATGAGGTTAGATTCTGCTTCCCAGCCATCCTTTTGGTTGGGTTTGGTTATGCGGCTGAGTTCTTGGCAACAGATGGGAGCTGCCCTTTCCATATCTGGGCTTTAAGACGGGGGCTTCCTCCTTGCACTTCCTCTGGTTCTCGGCTGGAACCCTTGGAGACCCATCTCCACCACGAAGACAATAAGACTGTGGTGGGACGACCTGACAGCTGAGACGCCCACCATCATGGACAGCTCCCTTGGGGCTGTTAGGAAAAAACCAGCCGCCGTGGAGTTGACTCCATGTGCGTCAGAGCAGATCTCCAATCCACAGGGTTTTCAAGGGCTGATCTTTTGGAAGGTAGATCACTAGGCCTTTATCCCAAGGCACCTCTGGGTGGACTTCAGCCCTCAACCTTTTGATCAGAAGTCGAACACATTCACTGTTGACACCCCTAAAAATCCAAACCAAACGAGTGGCTGTTGAGTTGGCTCTGATTTACGGTGACCCCACGCTGTGTGAGAACAGAAGTGTGCTCCATAAGGTTTTCTGGGCTATAATCATTTTTTTTTAATAATATTTTATTGTGTTTTCTGTGAAGGCTTACACAGCCGTTTAGGTCCTCCTTCCACCATTTCTACACAAGTTGTTTGGTGACATTAGTTACATTTTTCACAATCTGCAAATGTTCTCATTATTTCCTTTCTGGTTGTACCATTTCCATTAATCTGGTTTCCCTGCCTCCTTACATTCTCATCTTTGTTTTAAAGTAATTGTTGGCCATTTGGTCTCATATAAGTGATTTTCTAAAGAATCACAGTAATTGCAGGCAATATTCATTATTTTGTGAACCAATTTGTTATTTAGCTACAAGGTGACCTTAGATTCAGTTCAAGGTTTGAAGAGTATTTCAGGCAGCGGTCTTGAGGGGTCCTCCAGTCTCAACCAGTCCAGTAGGTCTATTTTTTTGTTTTTGTTTTAAGGAATTTGAGGTTCTGTTCCACATTTTTCTCCCATTCTACCAGGGTCCGTTCTTGGCTGTAATCTTTGTGGAAGCAGATGACCAGAAGAACCTCCTGCCATGGAGGTGCTGGGTGGGTTGAAACGACCAGCTTTTAGGTTAGCAGCCAAGTGCTTAACCATCGCACCACCAGGGCTCCTCCACAGATGTGTTGTTGTTAGGTGCCGTCAAGTTGGTCCTGACCCACAGTGACCCCTGTGTACAACAGAACAAAACACTGCCCAGTCTTGTACCATCCTCACAATCATTTCTATGCTTGAGCCCATTGTTGGAGCCACTGTGTCAGTCCGTCTCATTGAGGGTCTTCCTCTTTTTTGCTGTCTGTCTACTTTACCAAGCATGATGTCCTTCTCCAGGGACTGGTCCCTCCTGATAACATGTCCAAAGTACGTGAGATGAAGTCTTGCCATCCTGGCTTCTAAGGAGCATTCTGGCTGCACTTTTTTTTTATTTGTTTTTTTCATTGTACTTTAGATGAAGGTTTACAGAGCAAATTATCTTCTCATTAAACAATTAATACATGTATTGTTTTGTGACATTGGTTGCCGGCTACACGACATGTCAGCACTCTCCCCTTCTTGACCTTGGGCTCCCTATCACCAGCTTTCCTGTCCCCTTCTGCCTTTTCATCCTTGTCCCTGGGCTGGTGTGCCCGTTTAGGCTCATTTTGTTTCATGGACTTTGTCTAATCTTTGGCTGAAGGGTGAACCTCAAGAGTGACTTCATTACTGAGCTAAAAGGGTGTCCTGGGGCCGTACACTCACGGTTTCTCCTGTCTCTGTCAGGCCAGCAAGTCTGGTCCTTTTTTGTGAGTTAGAATTTTGTCCTTCATTTTTCTGCAGTTCCGTCCAGGACCCTCTATTGTGATCCCTGTCAGAGCAGCTGGTGGTGGTAGCCGGGCACCATCTGGTTGTTCTGGACTCAGTCTGGTGGAGGCCGTGGTAGATGTGGTCCATTAGTCCTTTGGGCTAATCTCTCCCTTGTGTGTTTGGTTTTCTTCATTCTTCCTTGCTCCTGAAGGGGTGAGACCAGTGGCCGCTCACAGGCTTTTAAGACCCCAGACACTACTCACCAACATAGAACGTAGAACATTTTCTTTATAAACTATGTTATGCCAGTCGAGCTAGATGTTCCCCAAGACCACGGTCCCCATGCTGGTTGTACTTTCTCCAAGACAGATTGGTTCGTTCTTTCGGCACTCCATGATATATTCAATATTCTGTGTCAACACCATTATTCCAAGGCGTCAACTCTTCTTCGATCTTCCTTATTCATTGTCCAGCTTTCACACGCATCTGAGGTGATTGAAAACACCATGGCTTGGGTCAGGCGCACCTTAGTCCTCAAAGTGACAGGTATAGGGTTTAGGGTTTACAACCCATATTCTTAAGGGATACAATTCAATCAATAACATCAGGCAAATCTGAAGGTTAAATGAAATAATGGGAGAAGCTGTAAAGAAAGTCCTAGACAGATGTTTACTGGATAAGAATATACACAACTTTGCTTCTTAGGGAGCTCTGGTGGCGCAGTGCTTAAGCACTCAGCTGCAAACCAAACATCAGCATTTCAAATCCACTGGCCGCTCCTTGGAAACCCTACGGGACAGTTCTACTCTGTCCTATAGGGTCACTATGAGCTGGGATTGACTTGACAGCAATGGGTTTTTGGCTACTTCTTGGGTAGCAAATGCTTTATAGAGTTGCCGTTGTGTAAGAAAAATGATCTTTTACAGCCTGAGCTTAACAAGATAACTGGTTGTAATTCTGAGGTACTCACGGCCCCGGCCACTACTTCTAGGTGAGGGTGTACCTAAAATTCACCCTTTCAAAGTACACAACCTGGTGATTTTTGGAATATCCACAGTCGTACAATCATCGCCAGTATCTAATTCCAGAACTTTTTCATCACCCCCCACGAAACCCCGTACCCATGAAAAGTCACTCCTCATCCCGGGCTCCAATGTACCACCTGGTTACAAGGCTGCACAACTTCACCCTTCAGGGGCATCAGGATAATTAACAGTGGTGGGAGGTTAGAACAGGGGCAGAGGTGGGGGTGGTGTTCTTGTTTTGGGGTGCTGTCGAAGCAGTTCTGACTCATACAGACCCCACATGTTATGGGGTAGACCTGCCCCCTAGGGCTTCCAAGGCTGTAATCTTTACGGAAGCAGACTGTCACATCTTTCTCCCCAAGACCCCGATAATCCCCACGGCCCCAACGATCCCCACATCATGTTCTCCAACCTGCTTGGCTTCTGTGTCCCATGGAGCCACCTGGCTTGCTTAGTTTCCCCATCAGGATATCAGACAGGCAGGCAGCACGCAGTTTTATTTAAAACCTGTGAGGCAATAGGAAGGAAAAATGTAAAAGGAAGGCTGACAAAGAGTGCTCGGGCCACTTTACATGTGTCCTACATTCTGAACACGAGGCACCGGGGTACATTCTGAGAAATGATCTCTGGTGTAATGTCGTTTTTTAAGGTGCCGGCTTGCCCGGGGCCTGTGAATTATTGGGCTGTGAATATTATAGGAGGGGTTATTTACCATAAATCCTGTAAAACCGCAAATGTCTCATAATCAGAATATGTCAAATGTTGGGGAACGAGGCGAAACTTGGTTTACAACTTCCCTCAAGAACGAGCCCCCAAAATAGTACGGCATAAGAGCTAATGGGAAAAACACCCAGTCCCCCTCATAAATACCAACCACGCTCGTATAAACCAAGCGATTAGGAGCGTTTGACATTTTCATTTGTAACTGTAAAAGCTGGCAAAAAAAAAAAGGTAATTTACGGAAAGCTCTATTCTCAGCAGCTCTCGGGCGTGAAGCGTCCTAACTCCATTTCATTGGCTGTTGTATGAAGGGAGTCCCAGCGGTGCAGACGGTGAACGAGCTCGGCTGCTAACTGAAAGGTTGCAGGTTCGAGTCTACCCAGAACTACCTTGGAAGAAAGGTCTAGTGACCTACTTCTGAAAAATAGCCACTGAAAACCCTGTGGAGCACAGTTCTACTCTGACCCACATGGGGTCACCGTGAGCTGGAGCTGGAACTATGGCAACTGGTTTTATTCATCCTGACACACTCAACACGCTGTAACCTTGTGATTTTGAATTCCAGTACATGCGTGTCCCAGGTGCTGCAAACGGTTGAGCGCTCAGCTGCCAAGTAAAAGGTTGGAGGTTTGAGTCCACCCCGAGGCACTGCAGGAGAAAGCCCTTGCAATCTAGTTCTGAAGACTCAGCCCCCGAGAACCCTGTGGAGCACCGTGCTACTCTGACTCGTATGGCTTTGTTCCCGAGAACCCTGTGGAGCTCCGTGCTACTCTGACTCGTATGGGTTTGTCCCCAAGAACCCTGTGGAGCTCCGTGCTACTCTGACTCGTATGGCTTTGTTCCCGAGAACCCTGTGGAGCTCCGTGCTACTCTGACTCGTATGGGTTTGTCCCCAAGAACCCTGTGGAGCTCCGTGCTACTCTGACTCGTATGGCTTAGTCCCCGAGAACCCTGTGGAGCTCCGTGCTACTCTGACTCGTATGGGTTTGTCCCCAAGAACCCTGTGGAGCTCCGTGCTACTCTGACTCGTGTGGCTTTGTCCCCGAGAACCCTGTGGAGCACCGTGCTACTCTGACTCGTATGGCTTTGTCCCCGAGAACCCTGTGGAGCTCCGTGCTAGTCTGACTCGTATGGCTTTGTCCCCGAGAACCCTGTGGAGCACCGTGCTACTCTGACTCGTATGGCTTAGTCCCCGAGAACCCTGTGGAGCACCGTGCTACTCTGACTCGTATGGCTTTGTCCCCGAGAACCCTGTGGAGCACCGTGCTACTCTGACTCGTATGGCTTTGTTCCCGAGAACCCTGTGGAGCTCCGTGCTACTCTGACTCGTATGGCTTTGTCCCCAAGAACCCTGTGGAGCACCGTGCTACTCTGACTCGTATGGCTTTGTTCCCGAGAACCCTGTGGAGCTCCGTGCTACTCTGACTCGTATGGCTTTGTCCCCGAGAACCCTGTGGAGCACCGTGCTACTCTGACTCGCATGGCTTTGTCCCCGAGAACCCTGTGGAGCTCCGTGCTACTCTGACTCGTATGGCTTTGTCCCCGAGAACCCTGTGGAGCACCGTGCTACTCTGACTCGCATGGCTTTGTCCCAAGTCTGGGTCCGTTTGACATTTTGACACTTTGACGGCACCTGATCAGGGTACCTTTCAGGAAGTTAAGTACAGAATTTCTTGCCCTTTTTGACGGCAGTGAAACTCAGCTCTCTCAGTCTTTTAGGAACCTAATTGAGGTGGGTTTTTCACAGTTGTTAGTGGCTGTTGAGTCGATCCTGACTCATGGCAAGCCCACATGTGTGGAGTAGAACGGCCCCATAGCGTTTTCTGGGCTATAACCTTTATGGCAACAGACTGCCAGGTCTTTCTTCCAGGGAGGTGATGGTGGATTTGAACGGTCAACCTTTAGTTCACTCTTTCTCACTTGATGTTATTTCACACCTGTTAAGCACAGTTTTTCATTGTTGCGCTTCTTTGCTATCATTTTGATGACTATATATTACGTGGTTGGGTGTTTTGGTTTGCTATTTTAAACTTACCTGAAGGTGGATATCTTCAAATATCTCTTCACGTGGAAGACGCTGCTTCATCTTTCTGGAGAGAAGTTTCTTCTCCCCTTCAGCTTGGAGAAAATCACGAAACTCTTGAGTTCTGTTTACTCTTGTTTCTGTGCACCCCTAGCTAAGGAAGCTGTTAGTGTGTCCCACACAAGGAATGTGTAGGTGGGGGATTGCCCACCTACAATGAAAAGTACCAAAGATAATAACCAAAGCACACACTGCTGTCGAGTTGATTCCAACTCATAGCAATTCTGTAGGACAGACTGGAACTGTCCCATGGGCTCTCCAACGCTGTGATCATTACGGAAGCAGATTGCCACATCTTCCTTCCATGGAGCGGCTGGTGGTCCCAAACCACCGACCTTCTGGTTAGCAGCCAAACACTTTAACCATCGTGCCATCAGCCTAGGAAAACCCCGTAGGGCAGTTCTACTCTGCAACACGTGGGGTCACCATGAGTTGGAATCAACTGGACAGCGATGAGTTTGGTTTTTTTTTCGTTATGTTAATCAGATCATTCCCCAGTGAGGTGGGTTCTAAATCTAATCGCTTCTGAGTTATAAACAGAGCAGAATGGACACAGAGACACACACGGAGGGGGGAGAGGAAAACAAAGAGCAGAGACTGACCCATCTACGAGGATTGCTGGAGGTTTCTAGAAGCTGAAACAGACAAGAAAGAAGCCTTCCCTAGAGCCATGGCCCTGAATTCAGACTTCTACCCTCCAGAACTGTGAGAAAATACATTTTCGTTTTTTAAAGCCACCCACTTGTGCTGTTCGTGTTACAGTGTCGCTAGGTGACTAAGACAATGTGCACGGGGTTTCCTTTTGGGGTGCTGTAAATGTTTTTGAGCCCCGGTGGCGCAGTGGTTAAGAGCTCAGCTGTTAACCAAAAGGTCAGCAGTTGGAATCCACCAGCTACTCCTTGGAAACCCGATGGGGCAGTTCTACTCTGTCCTTTAGGGTCACTAGGAGTCAGAATCAACTGGACCAACAACGGGTTTGGGTTTTTTGGTAAATATTTTAGAGCAAGATAAAAATGAAGGCTTACTCACAGATCACCACCCCAGAACCACAGCCTCCACCCTGGGTAGACACCCATGGACCCTCACTGGCTCAGATAACCACCACCATCAGGGCTTCTGGAAGCTGCAGAGATAAACCCCAGGTTTGATGAAGTTAGGTGAAGCCCCTTGTCCCTGCATCTGATTGATAGAGCCCAGGGCAGGATTTACTCCAGCCACATCGTGCATAGGTCTTAGGGCTAGCGATTATATTTAAATCTTCCCGTAAACCTCCTGTACCTTGGAGCACCCAGGGCGCATCATCCAAAAATCATTGCTAACTTTGTTTCCTATTTTGTATAATTCTTTTTTTTTTTTTTCCACTCCTTGTCACTTGGGTGGGGCACTGCAGAGCTCCGTTTGTCTTCAATTAGAAGCAACATCCAATAAGCGCTGCCTGCTGGCGGGGTGCTTGGAAAGATTGGAAACGGCAGCCAGGGTGGTGTGCAGCGCATGCGAGCGGGTTGGCTGTCGGTGGGGTCCCACCCCGCTAAAGTCACAAGAAGCATGGCTGCCATTTGTTTCCTGGTTCCAACACTCATTTCATATCCAACCTCTTGGGCAGCCTCCATTGGGTAAGTGGGTTTAAGAGTCCCCAACGATACACTTGCGGTCAAGTCGACCCTGAGTCATGGTGCCGCTGTGTGTGTCAGAGTAGAACTGCGCTCCACAGGGTTTTCAATGGCTGAGTTTTAGGAAGTAGGTCACCAGCCCTCTCTTCTGAGGTGCCTCTGGCTGGACTCGAACTTCCAATCTTTTGGTTAGCACCAAGCGAGTGAACTGTTTGCACCACCCGGCAACTCCCGTGGTGTCGTAGAGTTGAGGTAAGAAAGTAGTGCAAAGTTGGGCAACTCTCTCTCAGATCTGGAGGCTGGGAGTCTGAATTCAGGGCGTTGCAGGGTCAGGCTCTCTCTGTCCTCTCCTGAGGAAGACCTGCTTGGAGTTGCCGGCATTTCAGGGCTTGTAGAGGCATCTTCCTCCTGTGCGGCTGGGTCTCCCTCTTTGTTCTCCCTTTTTATAGGATACCACTCAGATTACAATTAAGATCAGGACCTGTGCTCCTTAGGGACAACCTCGTGTTAACCTAGCTGATTATCTCTTTAAAGACCCTATTTCCAAACATGGTCACATTCACAGGGTCCAGGGGTTTGGGCTTTAGCACGGCTTTGGGGGGATACCAGTCAACCCACAACAACAATGTAATTTCTAACCTGAACTTGTAGGAGGAGGGAACACTGTGAGACGAGGCTTCCTCGTCAACTCTCCCCACCCTCAGCCCCCAAAACCAGCTGCTGTAGAGCCGGGTCCGACTCATGGTAACCCCATGTGTGTCAGAGTACAACTGTGCTTCATGGGATTTTCATCGGCTGGTTTTTGGGAAGGAGATCACCAGGCCTTTCTTCCAAGGCACGTCCGGGTGAACTTGAATCTTTAACCTTTCGGCTAGCAGCCGAGTATATTAACTGTTTGCGCCACCCACACAAACCCTCCAAATTCTAGAACCGCGGTCGAGGATGATTAATGTAGGAACGTTCTCGGGAATTAAAAGGAGAGATGAGGGAGAAAGATTACAAGCTCAAGGGAAGCTAGAAGGAAGGACGTGATTCAGAGAGGTGGCTGCTCCACCATGTTGTTTGGAAAACAGTTGGTGGGGGAACGAATAATAGTAACTTGGAGGTGGGTGGTGTAAACAGTTAAGTGCGAGGCTGCTAACTGAAAGGTTGGAGGTTTGAGTCCACCCAGCAGTGCCCAGGAAGAAAATCCTGGAGACCTGTTTCCAAAAAATTCACCACTGAAAACCCTGTGGAAGAAAGGGGGTAAAAATGTGGAGCAAAACTTCAAATTCGCAAAGGATCCAGACTTACCAGACCCATCGAGACTGGAGGAATCCCTGAGGCGATTACCATGAGATACTCTTGAAACCTTGAACAGAAACTATCCCCGGAAGTCACCTTTTAAGTAAATAACAGGTTTGCTCAAAAAGTAAATAATTTTGTGCCTGAGAATGGCTTTTTAAAAAAATGATGCATTGTGAGACCAAACGGACAACAGTTACTCTAAACTGCCGATGAGAAGTTTGGGGGCAGTGAGGCTAAAGTAATGGGAGTGAGACAACTAGAATGGGAACACGGAGAACGTTGACACAGACTGAAGGACGCCACCAAGGTCAGAGTCACGGAGCCTGTTATGTGCAGAAATGGCTGAACGGGAACCTGTTTTGCTATGTGTACTTTCACCAAAAATACAATAAAAATATTTTTAAGAAGAAAGAAAGAAAAAAAACCCAACCGTATGGAGCACAGTTCTACGCTAACACACTTGGGGTCTTCAAGCGTCAGAGTCGACTTGACGGCGACTGTTTTTTTCGATGGGCTTAGGGGATGCTGCCCGTCGCCAATACGACAGCCACTGCCTTACAGTTTATAAGTAAACGTGGATGGCAGTTTTTTGGGGTACTGGGTTTAATGCAGAATTTAGAGAACTCCCTTTGAAGGACACGATGTGGAAATTGCCTCCAATCTCCGGTATCTAATGGACACAGAGCGGAAAACAGACTTGAACTGCACCGTAGAAGTTGTCATGGATTTGATTGTCTCCCCGCAAAATACGTGTTAACTTGGTTAGGCCATGATTCCCAGTATTGTGTGGTTTTCCTACGTTTTGTGGTTGATGTAATTTTCCTGTGGGTTGTAAACCCTTATCTCTGCCTCGGGTTGATGAGGCAGGATTAGGTTATGTTAAAGGGGATTAGGGTGGGAGGTGACACCCTTACTCAGGTCACAGCCCTGATCCAACGTAAAGGGAGTTTCTCTGGGGTGTGTCCTGCGTCACTGTTTATCTTACAAGAGATAAAAGGAAAGAGAAGTGAGCAGAGAGTTGGGGACCTCATACTATCAAGAAAGCAGTGCCAGGAGCAGAGCACATCATTTGGACCTGAGATTCCTGCCAGAGAAGCTCCCAGACCAAAGGAAGACTGATGACAAGGACCTTTCCCCGGAGCCGACAGAGAGAGAAAGCCTTTCCCTGGAGCTGGTGCCCTGAATTTGGACTTCTAGCCTCCCAGGCTGTGAGAGAATAAATTTCTCTTTGTTAAAGACATCCACTTGTGGTCTTTCTGTTATAGCAGCACTGCAAGACTAAGACGGAAGTTAAAACTGGCTTTCAAAAGAGCGGAGTTTAGAAGGGCAGAGGAGGTGTTGTGATATTGAAAGACGTTTTGCTGGAAATGAGGAAAAGCTTGGGCACACAGGGGACAAACGAAAAACACGAGGCTGAGTCCTCTCCCACCTCTCAAGCTGCGGATTGCTATTGTTAGTTGCCCTCGAGCCCAAAAAACCTTTTGTGTGACAGAAGGAAACATTGCCTGGTCCTGCGCCATCTTCACACTTGTTAGTAAGTAGGAGCCCATTGTTGCAGTTACGAGAAAAAGGTAAGAGGTAAAAATGTTTGAGGAAAGAGTGATTTCAGAACAAACAGGACCAAGCCTGATGCATAAAAGTATCATTTGCAAAGAACCCCTGAAGTGATTCAGTGGAATATATTTTCTATACCCTCTAGGGGATGGTGTAAAATGGCCAGAAAATAAACTTAGTTCCCCAAGTAAAGGAAAATCGTGGGAGAGCTTAGAAATCAAAGATGGAATCACGTGTTCTAAGTCCTAGTTTGGTGAGTAGTGTCTGGGGTCTTACAGGCTTGCAAGTGGTCACCTACGGTACAATTATTGCTCTCCATTTGTCCAGAGCACAAGAGAAAGAAGGATACCAAAAACTCAGAGGAAAAACTAGTCCACCGGACAAACAGTCTAGACGAACCACGCCCTCATCCGCCCTGAGACCAGAAGAACTAGATGGTGCCCGGCTACCACTATCAACTGTTCTGATCAGAGACACAACAGATGAACCCTAATAGAAAAGGAGAAAAATGTGGAACAGAACCTCAAATTCCTAACAAAATAAAACAAAACAAACAAAAAACCAGACCTACTGGACCAGCTGAGACTGGAGGACTCCCTGAGACTCCTTCCCTGAGGTACTCGTCAAACCTTGAATCAAAACCATCCCCTGAGGTCACCTGGTAGCTAAATAACAAATTGGCTTAAAAAATAAATAATAGCACCCATGAGGACCATGCTCCTTTAAAAAAAAAAAAAATCACCTATATGAGACCAAGCAGTCAACAATAACTTTAAAACAAAGACGAGGAGGTAAAGGGGCAGGGAAACTAGACGGATGGAAACAGAACAACCAGGGTGGAAAAAATGAGAATATTCATGCATTGTGAGGAATGTAACCAATGTCACTGAACAACTTGTGTAGAGATTGTTGAAAGGGAACCTAAACAGCTGTGTAAGCCTTCCCTAAAAATACAATAAAATATGTATATATACATTTGTGTAAAGAGTGGGTCATGAGATGGTCAGTAGACTCGCCTGAAGAAGGCAGGATTGAAGATGGCAACCACCTTCATCCCAAAGGTGTGACCGGGGTCCCGGAGGTGGAACCCAGGGACCAGAGCAGGGAGCAGCAACACCAGAGGACACCCGGCGTGGGGAGATTTCTACAAAGATTTCTTTCTAGTTGTTGGGTGCTAGGGAGGGCCCAGTGTTGAGACTTTGGAAATCAAAGAACAACCCCATTTTTTATGAGGCTCCAAGGCCTCATGTCTTAGTTATCTACTGCTGTTGTAACAGAAATACCACCAGTGGGTGGCTTTCACAAACAGAAATTGATTCTCTCACAGTCCAGGAGGCTAGAGGTCTGAATACAGGGTGCCGGCTCTAGGGCCTCTCTGCCGGCTCTAGGGCCTCTCTGCGGGCTCTGGGGAGGGTCCTTGTCCCCGCTTCTGTAGCCCTGGCATTCCTGGGTTACTTGGTGATCTCCACGTGGCATCTATCTTTCCTCCACTTGTGCTCGCTTGTCTCGGTGTCTTGCTGTTGTGAGTTGCCATCAACTCAATTCAACCTTATGTGTGCAGAGTAAAACTGCTCCATGGGGTTTTCTAGGCTGTGACCTTTTGGAAGCAGGTCACCAGGTCTCTCTACCACGAACCTCTCAGTTAGCAGCCAAGCATGTTAACCATTTGCACTACCCAGCAACTCCTTGTCTCTGTGTCTCATCTGCTTTTTCTATATCCCAAAGGCGATT
Source organism: Elephas maximus indicus (assembly GCF_024166365.1). Taxonomy (NCBI): domain Eukaryota; kingdom Metazoa; phylum Chordata; class Mammalia; order Proboscidea; family Elephantidae; genus Elephas; species Elephas maximus. The sequence continues at coordinate 180,687,090 of NC_064846.1, read as the reverse complement.
AGATTAAGACACACCTTACAGTGAGATGGCCTCATTAACATAACAAAGAAAGCCCTATTCCCAAACAGGATTCCCTTATTTTACCCAAATAACACACACCTTCTGCGTTTGTTTGCCAGCTGCTCCCTTCCTCTCTTGGGGCACCCTCGCAAGTGCCACCAAGCCAGTCTTCTTCCACTTGTTGCTGTGAAAAATTAGCATATCACACTTATGGAAAATACCTCACGCAGGAGAGGGAGAGACAAACGCAGAAGGAGTGCGTTATTTACGTAAAATAAGGCACACACACAGGTACAGGGGGATCCAAGTCCAACACATTATTTTGTGGGGGACACAATGTAATGCATAGCACCCAGTTCCCATGTCGTCTCTTCCTTCTGCACATGGGTGCAGAGTGCTTAAGAACGAGCACACAACGGCTTGGAGGGGACGTGCAGAAACGTTCAAAAAGGATCGTTGCCGACTCCCAGCCTGCGGGGCTCCCAGGACTGACGGCAACTCCGACAGCTGCTGCGAAGCGCTTGTCCAAATCCATGCCTGAGTCTCCACTTCTGTCCCTCCCTTTCGTCAGGCACGTTTGTTCCTTTCGTTCTCACGACGTAGAGGTCAATGTAGCCAGTTCCAGGTTGCCGGGGGGCCAGCTTGTATTTGCTGCAGAATTCTTCCTCGGGACAAGGAAGCTCAGCAAATGGCCAGAGCGCCTTTTGTACATGTGTTTTCAATTGGGCAACAACGGCCGAGTTTTGTTTGCATTCATAAATAATGAATTTTTCCTAGACCACAAGTAAAGGTTGCCTAAATTAGGCTCTCCAACTCGGTAATTGACCCCGGATGCATGCTGGGTCAGCGTGGTGAGCAGGCTGGTGCCCTCGTGCGCTGAGGAGTTGGTCCACAGGATTGATGGGGGACCCCAGCAAAAGGAAAACGGGGGCCGGGGGGGTGGAAGGAAGGGTGGCGTGCGCCTGTGTGTACAGAAACAAATGTGCTTGATTACCCTCAGCTAATGGTGAGACAAGTGCCATTTGTGACCCTAATGTACTGAGCATCCGTGATGGGGGAGTTGAGGTAATTCATTTTCATACCGAGTTTTACGCGCGGGGCCCAAGGACTGATTCCATAAGGTGTTTACCAAATCCATATTGTCCTCTGAGAATATGAGAAGTGGGTGCCTCCACGGGCCGTTGACCGGGCAGTCCCTCCCCACACCAGACTATTTTTCTTCTATGTTTCTTTCTTTGGGTGGGGCCTACATTGACGTGAGTGACTGCTTGAGCAGCAGCCTAGGTGTCAGGGGCCAGCAAGTGGTAACCATTTCATGGGCCCCGAGGAAGAGGGCACTGGTGTGGGCAGAGAGGCTGCAGGGTTGACCAGGTGTGTGGAATTCCTAGGCGCTCAGGTCTGCTGTGTGTCTCCTGTGTACAATGTCATTCTGCAGTTGACTTGATCCATCTCAGGAAGGTATGGGCTCAGTTGTTGCTAACTATGACCTCGAGCACCTCAAGCACAATGGAAAGAAACGTTGCTCCATCCCCATGATTGGTTAGGGGTTGGACTGTTGTGATCCACAGGGTTTTCAGAAGTAGGTTGCCAGGCCTTTCTTCCTAGTCTGTCTTAGTGTGGAAACTCCTCTGAAACCTTTTCAACATTCTTGCAACACGCAAGCCTCCGCTGGCAGACGGGTGGTGGCCCTGTATGAGGTGCATCGGCCAGGAATCGAACCTGGGTCTCCCACATATTAAACCAGTTGCGTTTTTTCTGCGTCTGCTCTGTCTCCATGGAATTGTGGCTAATCCAGGGGGCAGGAGCAGGAGGAGGAAGAATGCTCGTCTGGGAATTCATCACAATGGGAAGCAGAGGTGCCAAGCTTCTGTGCTGGTGGTCTCTGCAGCTCACTGTCCACGGACCATGTTTGCCAGAGCAACAGAGGCCAGTAGGTGTGGTTTGAACGCCTGTCTGCGTTGGGCTCCTTGGAAGCCAGTGTCTTCATCTCCCACAGCGCTGTGACAGAAATCCCACTAGTGGGTGGCTGTGTTGTTATCTACCACCGTGTCACCTCCGGCTCGTAAGACCCCACAGATAACAGAACAGAACACTACCCGGTCCCGCGTCATCTTCACAGTCGTTGGTATGTCAGTTTGCTTGCGTGTTGCTGTGATGTTGGAAGCTAGGCCACCGGTGTTTCAAATACCAGCAGCGTCACCCATGGTGGACAGGTTTCCGCGGAGCTTCCAGACTGAGACTGGTGATCCACTTCTGAAAATCAGCCCGTGAAAACCCTGTGGATCACTGATGTGGTGCCGGAAGATGACCCCCTTGGTCTGAAGAGCTGCCTCCTCAAAGTAGAGTCGACCTGAAGGACGTGAATGGAGTCAAGCCTTCGGGACCGTCCCTGGTTGATGGCGCACGACTCAAAATGAGAGGAAACAGCTGAAAACATCCCTTAGTCATTGGAATGTGGAATATACAAAGTATGAATCGAGGAAAAGTGGATGGCTTTAAAGGATAGAATATTTTCTCACAGTTCGGGAGGCTAGAAGTTCGAATCCCACGTGTGGGTCTAGGGAGAGGTGCTTTCTCGTCTATTGCAGCTTCTAGGAGGTGCCGGCCGTCTCAGAGTTCCTGGGCTTATGGATGTATCTGCCTCTGACATCTTCCGATAGATCTGTCTTCCCCGTGTCTCTTTACTCGTCTCTATGTCTCCTCTGCTCTTTGTATTGCTCAGAACTGATTACATTTAGGACAAATCCTACATGGATATGACCTCATTAACATAGCAAAGAAAACCGTATTTCCAAGTGGGATCACACCCACAGGTACAGGGCTCAGGACTCCAACACACATTTTTGAAAGACACACTTCATGTTGTTGCGGTTAGGTGATGTCGAGTCAATTTTTGACTCATAGAGACAGAGTAGAACTGCCCTATAGGCTGAAGTCTTTACGGGAGCAGATCTCCAGGTGTTTGCTCCTGAAGAACCACTGGGTGGATTTGAACTGTTGACCTTTCAACAGTTGCACCATCTGGGCTCCTTCATAAAATCCATAAAAGGGATAAAAGAAAGGATAGGAGGAAATAGAGCAGGTGGACTGGACAGTTGTTTAGACTTCATTTTTCCAAGCTGAGCACTGCGGTGTGGCCATTGGGGACACTGCCCAGTTGGGAATGGAATGGGGTCTAGGTGACCACACAGCTTGTCCATCACTTGTTCTCTCCCCCAGGATCCCCGGACACCAGAGACTGCAGGGAGGAAAAGCAGGAGTTGGTGCCAACTATGACTTTATTGGTAAAGTAGAGGGTCAGCGAAAAACAGGGAGACACTCAGGGAGATGGACTGACACAGTGGCTGCAACAATGGGGTCAACCATAACAACGATTGTGAGGATGGCGCAGGACCGGGCAGTGTTTCGTTCTCTTGTATATATAAGGACGCTGTGAGTCAGAACCAACTCAACGGCACCTAGTAGCAACGCCATGCCTTCTTATGGCGGCATACATCTGTGTGTACAAATTTCCGATTTATTCTTTATCCTAAATTACTTTCGATTCAGTGTACACATGAGAAAGACATACCTAAACGCATTTGTGTGGAATTTCAACTACAGAGGAGATTCAAAAACAAGTCAGAGTTAAAATAAACATTATCTAAAAGGCGTTAAGAGTCAGACTAGGATTCAAATCTGTCAAGGCTGTTGTTGTTCGATGCCACCGAGTCAGTTCTGACTCACAGTGACCCCGTGGTAGAAGAAGTAGTAATAGCAACAGAACGTGTCTAGGTTTAGAAGGAAAAATCACCAGGATCAGCCCAAAGCTGGTTCCCAAGAGGTGGAGGCCAGATATACCTCCAGTCTCCAAATTTGTAACCACTTCTGGACACCAGCCATCCCTCCCATGGGACATTCTACTACCTTTCTGAGTTGGATAATGGCCACACAGACCTCACAGACTAGACTTATAGTTAAGTGGTTTGTTACGGAAGTGTTTTAGGCTGGGTTCTCTAGAGAAGCAAAACCAGAAAAGCGTATAAATATATGTAGAAATTGCCCCATGTACAGTTGACTCTCCCCTTCTGACCACGACCTAAGGAGGGTGCTGCCGATGCCAGGAAACCCACCAGGACACCGCACTCATCAGAAGCAGATCTCTAGATCAAGGTCTGTGAGTCGTACGAGTCTGTCGCCCCGCGGTGACACTCGGACGCTGAAATGGCTCCCATAGAAAAGGTAAGGATGCCGCAGACAGCCCCCCATCCATACCAGGATGTCCTCCGCCCCAAATACACAATCCTTAAGGAAAAGAAAGCAGGGACTCCAGACAGACTCCATCCTGCTTCTGTCTCAGGCAGGTTTAAAAACAGGAGCTAAAGAAACACCGCAGTGCTTTTTTCTGTATGTCTGTTCTTGTTGCTGTGTGTTATCGAGTCATTTTCAACTCCTAGCGACCCCATGCATCAGAGAGGAGAGCCCCATAGGGTTTTTTAGGCTATAACCTTTACAGGAGCAGATGGCCAGGTCTTTTCTCCTGTAGAACCACTGGATGGGTTCGAACTGCCAACCTCTCAGTTAGCAGCCGTGCACGTAAGTGCTGTGCCATGAGGGCTCTTTATGTATAACAACTGAAATATACTCATTAAAAAGCACTTTTTAAAAAGATAAGTGTCTTAGTCGTCTAGTGTGGCAATAACAGAAATACCACGAGTGGATGGCCTTAACAAACAAAAGTTTATTCTCTCACAGTTTAGGAGGCTAGAAGTCTGAATTCAGGGCACCAGCTCCAGGAGAAGGCTTTCTCTCTCTGTCAGCTCTGGGGGAGGGTCCTTGTCATCAATCTTCCCCTGATCTAGGAGCTTCTCAGAGCAGAGACAACGGGCCCAAAGGACACGCTCTGCTCCCAGCACTGCTTCCTTGGTGGTATGAGGTCTCCATGTCTCTCTGCTGGCTTCTCTCTTTTGTATCTCAAAAGAGATTGACTCAAGATACAACCTAATCTTGTAGATTGAGTCCTGCCTCATTAACATAACTGCCCCTAATCCTGCCTTATTAACATCATAGAGGTAGGATTTACGACACACAGGGAAATGGTGGACAATCGTGGACTAGCCAAATTGACACACATTTCTTGGGGGACACAATTCAGTCTGTAACAATAAGAAAAAGCAAATGTATAGAGACCAAAGTTTATAAGTGTTTACCAGGGGTAGGAGTGAGGCGTAAAGTGGGGTTTAATGCTGAGGGAAAAATTGCATTGATTAAGGGTAGGATCGCACAGCAGATTATCGTAACTGCTGTCAATAAGTTGTACACCTGTAAAAAGTTGACCTTGCAAAAGTTGTATGATAGATATATTTACAAAAATGACCAAAAAAAGAAAAGAGTAGCTGTACAGTCAAACACCTCATGGGATTTGGTTCCTTGGTTTGGAGGTTTAGGGTCATGGTTTCATGGGACGTGGTTTCATGGTTTCAGTTAATTGGCCTAATAACGTGTTCAGTGCTTCTGTTCTACCTCCTAGTTGGTTTCATCGTGCTCGGGGTCTTAAAAGCTTGCAAATGGCCACCCAAGGCAGAACAACTGATCTCTATTCCCCTGGAGCGACAGAGGAAGAAGGAGAGTGACAAATAGGAGGAGGAATGGAATGTGTGTCTAGCTGCCTCCATGAACAGCTGCCTCCTTTGCCGTGAGACCAGAAGGACTGGATGGTGCCTGACGACCATTAATGGAATATATTGATCAAAGATTACATAGAAGAATCCTGACCAAAAGGGAGAAAATGCAGAACAGAATTTAAAATTCTCATGGAATCCAGACTTTCTGAAAGCATTGAGGCTGGGTGGACCCCTGAAAATATTGCCTTCAAGTAACCTTTAAACCTTAAACGAAAAATATCCCCTGAAGTCTTCTTTAAAGCAAACAACAGGCTAGCTTAACTAGCGAGGAATGTCTGGCCTTAAACATTGTGCTCTTTTCAGAACTGCGTACGTGGGATCAAAGTGACAAAACTGAAAATGGCAACCGGGAAGATGAGGTAGGAACCTTAGGGGGCGGTGAGTTCATGTTCGTGGGGAAGGAGCAGCTGAGAAAAGGAGGGGGCGAACGGCTGCGGGACTGGAAGAAGTTCACCAACGTCACTGAAGGGTACCTCTCAGAACAGTTGAGTTGGTGTACGTTTTGCTTTGTGTCTTCCCAACAATAAAATAAACTAAAAAAGCACTTTAATCTTCCGTATGGGTTTCTTGTTGCTGCTCAACAAATTACCACAAACAGAAATGTAGTCTCTCTCAGTTCTGGAGACCAGAAGTCTGAACTCAAGGTGTGGGCAGGGCCGAGCTCCCTCCGGGGGCTCTAGGACGGGGTCCTTCCTCGTCTCTCCCGGTGTTGGTGGCTCCAGGTGCTCCTGAGCTTGTAGGCTTGTCTTCAGATGCCCACCCTTCCTCGGTCCGTCTCCCTGTGTCTCTTCTCCTCTTTTATAAACACACCAGTCACATAGGGTTAGAATCCACCCTACTGCCATTAGGACCTCATGATAAATAATCACATCTGCAAAGATCCTTTTTCCTAGTAAGTTCAAGTTCAAAGGGGGATATTGGTGGTTCAGTGGTAGAATTCTCAACTTCCACACAGGAGACCAGGGTTCGATTCCCGGCCAATGCACCTCGTGTGCAGCCAGCGCCCATCTGTTTCGGCGGAGGCTTGTGTGTGGCTATGATGCTCAATAGGTTTCAGGGGAGCTTCCAGACTAAGACAGACTAGGAAGAAAGGCCTGGCAATCTACTTCCAAAAAATCAGTTGCTGAAAACCTCGTGCTCCCTGCTAACTCAGAACTGAAGCCACTCCCAAAGTCCACCTTTCAGCCAAAGATTAGAAGGAGCCCTAGTGGTGCAGCAGTTAAAGCGCTTGGCTGCTAACCGAAGGGTCCAGCGGGTCCACAGAAGAAAGATGGGTCAGGCTGCTCCTGTAAAGATTACAGCCTTGGAAACCCTATGGGGCATTTCTACTCTGTCCTAAGGGTTGTTATGAGTCTGAATCGACTTGATGGGAATATTTTGTTTGTTTTTTTCTTTCTAAAAGAAAAAAATAACGGATGTAAGCAACATGCTTCTTAGTTCAATCAAGTATATGAAGCCAAATGGGCGACACGTGTTCAAAAGCAAAGATGAGAAGGCAGGAAGGGACAGGATAACTGGAGGGATGGACACAGGGAACGCGGGGCGGAAAGAGAAAAGGGGAGAGTGCTGTCACATTGTGGGGACTGCAACCAATGTCACGAAACAATTTTTGAATAAGAAAAAATTTGCCCTGTAAACTTTCCCCTAAAGCACAATTAAAAAAAAACAAAAAACAAAACAGAAAACCGCTGTGGATCGCAACGACGCAATCCACTGCCGGTCTTGGGAACGGTGCAGGACCAGGCGACATCTCCTTGAGTAGGGAGCTGACTCGATTGGCAGGTAACAAGAACAACATCACAGCTACAAGGGTAAGGGCTGCAACATATCTTTTGGGGGGATGCATTCCAATCGTTCACAGCGCCCTAAATGTTTTCCTTCCTTCTGCAGGTTGGGGAGAAAATGTGTAGATTCCCAATAGTTTGAGAAGAAATGGTATTGAATAAAGCCGACACCTTCCAGATTCCTTTTTCAGTGGGGACAGACGGGAGGTTTGAATGTGTGGAAAACATTGTTGGTTAAGGACTCGCCATTTGATGAGTGAGGTCAGGAAGTGAATACAACACTCCCTGTTATCAGAGTCACATTTGTTAAATTAAGGTAGCAAGCCAAGCCTACAAGGATAAAGGATCATTTTTTATGCTGTTTACACATTACGGGATCCCAGAGGACTACTTATGTGGGGTCATAAACACATCAGGCACCGCGCATAAAACTCAGATGATGGGAGTGTCTCCGGGCAGACGGGGATTAATTGATTTCTAATGGATGTGCGGGGAGCTTGGGCTCGGATGCTCTCTGGCGTTCTCTCCAAGTGCTGGGTAACGGTCTTGCATATTTCAAGAAACTAGATCAAATACACCTTCCCCTACAGGTCATTTCATCCTTTGTTTTTAGAAAGGGGGCTACTCTTATAGGGGATTCTTGGAGCCCTGCCCTTTTTGTGGCAAACCCATGCACAAAAGAAGAAAACGCTGCCTGGTCCTGCGCCGTTCCCATGATCTCTTGTGGGTCAGACTTTGTGATCCAGAGGGTTTTCGCTGGCTGGTTTTCAGAAGTAGATTGCCAGGCCTTTCTTCCTAGTCCATCTTAGTCTGGACGCTCCCCTGAAACCTGCTCAGCATCACAGCAACACACAAGCCTCCGCTGACAGACGGGTGGTGGTGGCCCATGAGGTGCACTGGCTGGGAATTGAACCAGCGTCTCCTGCATGGAAAGAGAGAGTTCTACCTCTGAACAACCAGTGCCCCCGATACTCTAAAAATAAACCAGACCAACCCTGTTGCCACTGAGTGGATTCTGACTCATAGCCACCCTCTAGGACCGAGTAGAACTGTCCCATAGAGTTTCCAAACCTGAAAATCTTTACGGAGGCAGACTGCCACCTTTCTCCTTTGGAGCCGGAGTCAGCGAATCCCCGGCCTTTGTGTTAGCAGTCGAGCACTTTAACCACTGAGCCGCCAGGGCTCCTACTCTAAAAATAAAAAAACGGCACAATTAATTAATAAATGCCCCAAACCATCTTGGTGTAATACGGTAGATTGAGCTTTATGTGGCCAAAAAAAGAAAAATCCCTGTTGTGTGACCCATGTAACACATTTCACTGAAATTCAAACTTTGGATTAAAAATAGGTCCCTGGGTATTGTAAACGGTATGTGATCTGTGACTAACCAGAAGGTTGGAAGTTTCAACCCACCCAGAGGTGGTGAGGAGGGAAGTCCTGGTGATCTGTTTCCATAAAGATCACAGCCAAGAAAACCCTATGAGACAGTCCTACCCTGTAACACGTGGGGCTGCCAGGAGTCGAAACTGACTCGATGGCCATGGGTTTTTAATGGGTGGTTTAAAAACGGCTGTTTAAATTTGGAGCGTGTCCTGTTTATTCATCGATTTTCACATTTTTCTCTTTATTCCGTGGACGCTTTTGAAGGAGTTGACTTACTTTTGATCAAATGGGCCGTCCTCTATTTAATATTTGACCTGAAATTTCATTTCATTTGGAAATATGTGAAACCAACTTTTTTTCTTATCCAGTGGGAGTGTGACGAGTCACTTAGAAGCCTGCTTTTTGGTAGTCTGGTTTGTTTTTTCTGGGGTTATGTTTCTCATGTACCAGGGTCGATTCTTTTCTGGAGAGAGACGGGTGTCGAGTCACCAGCATTGTGTCTGTAATGCCAGCGCGGGGCGTGTAAAACCTCTCTGAGCAGAGACATCTTAGAAGGTTCCCCTTCGCCAAATACTTGCCCCTCTGCTCCGAAGCCAGTAGCTGTTAGAAGAATTGCCTTGCCTGTCGGCTTCAAGTCCTCTCGTGAGCAGAATTCTGAAGTCACCCAGAAACACGTGACAATAATGCCACGGTCCTAAGGGGAAAAAAAGCACAATACATGTGAGGTCAGAAAAATAAAATTGCGACCCCTCTTTTTTTCCAGGATGTTTCGACCAGTGCAATTAGCGAGAGGGCTGAGAGAGGACTGGAATGTCTAAAGTAATAGACCCTTCTCTCCCCCCGCTCCTTTTTTTCTTCTTTGCAGCTAGGAAGGGCTTACACTTTTAGCACTTAAGTAGAACAATGAAAGCAGAACCTGGATGTTTACCAAGCCTGCAATTACCAGCCAAGCGGCCCCCACATATCATCGTAATTTGAAGCTACGCATAACAACCCTTCCCCAACGAAATAAATTGCTGTAATACAACACGATTATTTATTACGAGGTCAAAATAAGCGAAATCGCAGCGTGGCCGTCAATCAGGCTGGAAGGGATTCTAATAACCCCGTCTCCATTAAGTGGAAATCATCGTTGCTGAAAACGTAATGTCCGTCCCTAATCCCAGCAGAGCGGCGTTTTCTTTTTAAATTGTGGGAAAGCAGTCCTGATCCAAGCAGGGTTGTCAGGATGGGGACGTTTTGTAATGACATAATTATTGTCTGTAAAACCTGGGGTCACACGCCGGCTGGCGTGTCTGTGGGTGGAAAATCAATCCTTTTTTTTTTTTTCCCCCCGGTCTTGTGGACGGTCCCTATTGACAGATTCCAGGGGGGCAAGTAAAAGAGTTTTAGGGAGCAGCTTGAGGCCCAAGTTTTTATAAACACACACCACATGGGGGAATACCAGACTTTGGGTAGGGAAAGTAAGTTTGGGCAAATCTGCAGGGTGCCCACAGAACTGTCAGGATAACCACGTGAAGCTGGTGCCTTGCAGCTCGGTCTCGTTCAGGCTACTGCACTTGATTTGTGAATTGTAAGGAGCCTCGGTGGGGCAGTGGTTAGGCGCTGGCTGCTAACTGAAAGTCGGTAGATTAAATGCACCAGCGGCGTCCCGGGAGAAAAGACCTGGTGACGTGCATTCGTAGAGATCACAGCCCAGGAAACCCTATGGGGCAGCTGTACCCTGTCATCTGGGGTCCCTAAGAGTCGGGATCGACGGCACCCAACAATACCACCATTGCTTGGTGAGGGTTCCGCAATCTGCAATCTTCTGTCGGCTACTCTGATTCTGTCCTAACCGGGAGAGTTCCAGACGGCAAGTCCGCTGCGCTTCACGCCTGATTATGTACAAGTAATTTACTTGTGGCAGACAGTGAAAGGTGTCCTTAGGTGGCTCAATCGGCTAAGCGCTCCACCACTAGCTGAAAGGTTAGGGGTTCAAATCCACCCAGAGGTGCAGCGGAAGATACTCCTGATGATGTTCTCCTGGAAGGTCACAGCCTAGGAAACCCTACGGAGCAGTTCTACTCTGCACACATGGGGTGGCCACGAGTCAGAATCAACTCGAAGGTACCTAACGATGAGACAGTGAGAGCCACTTTGGGGACGAGAAGCAACTTGAGGTCACATTTGTGTCAGTATCTGGGTCAAGCATGGTACGTTGGTATGTTTCTGTCCCTTGCTATAAATTTGATCAACTTTAAAAAATACATATATTTTATTGTGATTTCGAAAAAAATTTACATAGCAAATTGGTTCTCATTTAACAGTTTCTATACATATTATTCTATGAGCTGGAATCAACTCGACAGTAACGGGTTACAGTATATATACCATTGGTTACACTTTTCACAATGTGTCAGCATTCTCATTGTTTCCATTCCGGTAGTTCTGTGTCCGTTAATCTAGCCTCCCTAGCCCCCCTTACCTGCTTGTCTTTGGTCTCGGGTAAATGTTGACCGTTAGGTCTCATTCAGGTGATTGTTTAGAGGGGCACCGTACTCACAGGTGATAGGTGACCTCCAGAGTTGGTTGGAGTTCCAAGTTTAAAGAGCACCCCAGGGTGATAGTCTGGGGGGTTCCTCTAGTCTTTACTGGTCCAGTAAGCCTGGCTTTTTTTTTTTTTTTTTTAGGAGTTTGAGTTCTGCTCTACGTTTTGCTCCCATTCTATCAGTTTCCATCCGTTGTGTCCCTGATCAGAACAGTTGACTGTGGTAGCCGGGCACCATCTAGCTCTTCCGGTCGATCTCAGAATAGTTGAAGCTGTGTTTCATGCAGTCCTGTAGACTAGTTCCTTCTCTGAGTCTTGGTTTCCTACATTCTCTTTTGCTCCAGACTCATAGACACCAATAGCTGTATCTTAGATGGCAGCTTGCGACAACCATCTTATTTCTATGCAAAGACGCACTCGGGGTTTTCTTCACAGTGGAAAATTCTATGAATATAGTTTTGTCCTCTTTGTTTCACAGTGCTGTGTAGATTTGGTAGAAAGTGTTTGGCCCCAGTGGTTCAGTGGTAGAACTCTCTTATCTTCTGTGCAGGAGACCGGGTTTGATTCCTCGCCAACGTACCTCACGTGCAGCCATCACCCATCTGTCACTGGAGGGTTGCGCTTTGCTAGGGTGGTGAACACGTTTCAGGGGAACTTACAGACTAAGAGGGACGAGGAAGAAAGGTCTGGAGATCTACTTCTGAAAACCAGTCAACAGACAGGCAACCGATCATGGGGATGGCACAGGGCTGGGCCACGTTTCGTTCTATTCTGCGTGGGGCCACCAAGAATAGGGGCTGATCAGGCCAGATGACAACAAAACTGTAGGTTTTTTGTGTAGTGTTTGCCTTCTCTGTCTCAAGCTGTTCTGTAGACTGAGTTGAGAGCCCCATGTAGGTTGCATGAATGTAATCTTCTTCCTTTCTGTCTCAATAAGCTCTGTAGATTCCGTAGGATGTGCTGAGCCTCACACGTTCACAGCTGCGTTTAGGGAAGAAAGAAGAGCAAAAAGGGGTTTGAGCTATTTTCCTGAGCGGTTGAGGTCAGTGTGTGATAAATGTAGAAGAGGAAAAAGTGAGTTTTTTGGAAGAGAGAAACTTTACCACCATATCCAGTGCAGGGGAACTTTGCATCTGTGGATTTGGAGCGGGGGGCAGGTCACCCCAGAGTTACAGCTTCTACTCAAGGCTCCAGCAGTGCACCTGAGCCAGGGACGCTCACACTGGCCCAGAGCTTGGAGCTCTGCAGAGTCTGGACAACCCAGAGCCTGGCTTCCTCCTTCTCCAACTCCAGGTCTCTGGACAGGTGCTGGGGTCAGCCTTTGATGCCAGGAGCCTGGGGCCCAACGGGTGTCCAGGGTGGCCCCCCATCAGTGTAATGACCCGGATTTCAACACTTTCTGTGTGCAGGTGACCCCAAATCCAGGGCACCAGTACAGTCCTCTCCCTACTGCCCCAAGATGTGAGCATCTGACCACCTGCAGCGACCCTCCCGGTCTAGGATCTGACAACTGACCACCTGACCACCTGTGGACCCTCCCAGTCTGGGATCTGAACACCTGATGGTTGACCTATCCCCAAGGCTCCTTACACTCAGTTCCCACCCCCATCTGTAGCCTTCCACTTCTCACCCATCTCATCCCCCGGGTGAGCCACAATACCCCTAGGTCTTTAGACAGAAGACCCTGTGGGGGTGTGGACTTGGGTACCTCAAGATTTGGAAGCTGCAGACACTTCCCAGCTCCCCTTCCTTGTTCTGGTCCCCTCCCCACTTGGATGGACTTCCCCCTCTGAAAACCCACAGTAGTTGCCTCTAAAGATTTGTGCTCCCTTCTGCCTTGGGAGCATTACGTTCTGCTATGGGCAGCCCTCCTCCCTGGGACGATTCTGGAGTGACCGTCCCTCATGCAGGCAGAGACACTCAGGTGCTCGTATGCTGGGAAGGCAGAGTGGGGTGGCCGTGTGCCCTGCCCAGCCTGGACAGTGCCCTATGGGCACATGGAATGGCTTGCCTTGACCATGGAAGGGGCTGGGCCTCGGGGCAGTGGGGCCAGGATTTGCACAGGAGCATTTGAGCTTCGAGCCTTTCCTGTAGGGTCTCTGGGTGGTTGGGGCATTTCTGATGGATGAACTCTGAGGACCAGGAGGGAAGCTGGCAGGACGGAAATGCCTCATAAAGGAGGGGGAGCCTGGATGGTGGTGGACACAGCATGGGGAGTGCCTCCCTAATGACGTGTCTGTGGCCGAGCTGGGTCCTGAGCGACTCCTGCCAGGGGCTGCTTCTGGCTGGGTGTCCTGTGGGGGAGGGGAGGGTCTGGGCCAGGGTTCCTCTCTCTCTCTCTCTCTCTCTGCCTCTGTATCTCTCTTTTCGCCCTGTCTCTCTCTCTTCATTTCTGTCTGTCTCTGTCTCTATCTCTGTCCTTCTCCTTCCATCTCTCTCTATTTCTTTCTGTTTCCTCTTGCTCTTCTCTCTCTCGCTGTCTCATCTCTCTCCCTCTGTTTCCTTTCTGTTTCTCTCTCTGTCTACTTTCTCTGTCTCTCTTTTTTTCCTCTCACTGTCTCTCTGTCTCCTCTCTCTCTCACTCTACTTCTCTTTCTGTCTCTCTCCATATCTGTTTGTCTCTGTCCCTCTCCCTCCATCTCTCTCTCTTTCTGTCTTCTCTTTCTCTTCTCTCTCTCTGTGTGTCACCTCTCTCTCCCTCTCTTTTTCCTTTCTGTCTCTCTCTGTCTTTTTACTTCTGTCTCTCTCTGTGTCTCTCTTTTTTCTCTCTCACTGTTCCTCTCTCTCTCTCTATTTTGTGGCAGCATCTCCTTGTCACACAACAGTGGCAAGAGCAGTGAAGAACAAGGGCTTTTGCAGACCGGTTTTAACCTTTTAGGTGCTGTTTCTCTGAGTCCACAGGGTCAGGACTAAGAGACCCCAGGGAGGTACAAGCCGGGGGCCCCAGAGGACAAACACAGGCAATCATGGCATACAGTAGGCATTGGAAATGCATTTGCTGAGTAAAATTTCACTCATGCCTTTTTTTAAATTTTAAGATGTAATTCACAGACCATACAACTCACTCCTTTTAAAGTGCGCAAGTTGGTTGTGTCATGTGCATAATGCAGGTTGTTAATGAGTCCTGCTCCAATCCTCATGTCCCATTCTTCTTCATATAGTCCATCTTCTCAGATTATCTGCTCAGCACACAGATGGAATAAGTATGGTGAAAGGATGCAACCCCGACACATACCTTTCCTGACTCTAAACCACGCAGTATCCCCTTGTTCTGTCCGAACAACTGCCTCTTGATCTATGTACAGGTTCCTCATGAGCACAATTAAGTGTTCTGGAATTCCCGTTCTTCAGCGAGATGGATTGACACGGTGGATACAACAATGGGCTCAAGCATAGCAACGATTGTGAGGATGGCGCAGGACCCGGCAGTGTTTCGTTCTGTGGTATGTGGGGTTGCTATAAGTCGGAACTGGCTTGATGACACCCAACAACAACAAAGTGCACACAATTCAATGGCATTGGGTGCATTCCTGCTGTTGTACGAACACCACCTCTGTCTAATTCCAGAACCCTCTCATCACTCCAAAAGGAAACCCTGTACTGGCGGTGAGCGCTCACTCCTCAGCTGCCCTGCCCCAGCCCCCGCATCACTTATGTACTTTTTGTCTCTATGGATTTGCCTATTCTGGACATTTCATATCAATGAAATCAGACAATAGATGGTCTTTTGTGCCCAGCTTCTTGCACGGAGCGTGAAGTTTTTCAAGGTTCCTCCATGCCGTAGAATGTATCAGCGCGTTATTCATTTTTATGGCTGACAAAGGACATCATGTTTGGCAAAGTTGAGGTCAGCGAAAATGAGGGAAACCCTCCATGAGATGGATGGACACAGTAGCCTGGACAATGGACTCAAACACACCAACGTGTGTGAGGATGGCACAGGACTGGACAACGTTTTGCTCTGCTGTACGTGAGGTCGCCGTGAGTCTTGATGGCACCTGAGAGTGCTATTCCATTGCATAGGTAGATCACACTTTGTTTAGCAATTCATGGATGGTGGATGGATGGATGATCTCATTTCTTTTTCCGCCATCGTTTTAATTTCCAAAAATTCTCTGTGCTTGGGTCTCCCTGGCCCCACTGGAGCAACAAAGCACAGGGAATCTTGAGAAAACCTAACCCTCGTGGGTGTTTATGCCTGAGTTGTTGGACGCGGCCCCTTGGCCCCTAAGAGCTAAGAACAACAGGGTATCTCAGACAAACATTCAAAATATTTTCCTATTTATGTCTTTTCAGGTGCCTGAATGGACACAGAAATCCTTGTGGTTTGAATATCAACCCTCATTCTGACATCCCGTTGGCAGAGAACAGCCAGTCTTGTGCCATTTTTCAATGCGGGAAATGAGGCAAGCTGGTTGTTGTCAGTTACCGTTGAGTTCTTTCCAACGCAGGGAGACTGTTTATACAACGGGATGAAATATTGCCTGGTCCTGCACCATCTTTATGATCGTTGGTATGGTCCAGTCCCATGTAGTGACCACTGTGTGTTCTGAGTGCCTTGCAACCTAGCGGGCTCAGCTGCCAGCAGTACATCGGACAATACTCGGTTGTGATCCATAGGGTTCTCATTGACCGGTTTTCAGAAGTAGATTGCCAGGCCTTTCTTCCTAGTCTTTCTTAGTCTGAAAGTGTCTCTGAAACCTGTCCACCATGGGTGACCCCACTGGTATTGGAAGTACTGGTGGCCCAGCTTCCAGCACCCCAGCAACGCACAAACCACCACAGTACAACAGACAGACGAGGAGAGGGTAGGAGACCAACTTTCTCTGGACAAACTACCCTGCAGTGGGATGCAAGGCCCCCTTCCCCAAGAGGGCTGGAAATAAACCTAAAAAATGTCTGGTCTCGGGGAAACACAAAGGGTTTTAAAATAACTGCTCGTTTGCATGGGAGTCCATTCTGCTCATTTAGCACAAGGAAGCCTCCTTCTCTGACCTGCTAATTAATAAGATGAAGGGATTCAGCTTGTGCGTCTGACACCGGGTACCTCTCCGAGACCCCCTCCTGCATATTAATGCCCACGTGTCAGAAGGCAGAACACTTGTTTGTGGGAACGGGGGGCCCCCACCAGCCGGGGTCTTTACCAGGCAGATAACAAAGAGGAAGAAAAACTTAACAAATTACAGCTGAAACGAATCACCAGCACCACTGTTTTCAAATTATGATATTTCTGGGGAATTTTAGCCCGTTACATAAAAGAGAAGACAGCTGGCCCAGTGGGTTTTGATAGTCAGGTTATGCTAATAACAAGACTCATGCAAAATGCATAAGGTGTACCTTCTCCAGGAAGAGGGTTGCTCGTAATTACTCCGTGTGCTGAGAGCGGACCTCATTCGGAACGGATGCATAAAGACCCCTTTACATCGCAGACTAATTACTTATAGACAGTTGAGCACAAAATTACTTTCATCTGTTTGAACATGTGGACGGACAGAGATGAGAGCCATACCTCTCCCAACAGCTGGCTGGCACGCCAGAGAGGGAAACTGGCTTTTGCATGGGATCATTGCGAAGCGTATTTTCTTATAATTAGATCTATTTAAGGGAGGCAAGGGCCTGGGTAGGATTTTTTTTTTTTCCCTATTTTAGCGGTGGACATGAAAAAAATTTAACAGGGATGGATAACAAAGACATGCTGGCCATCTCTGGGTGCATGGGTCCCTGAGCTGTGAGGACAAGAGGTAGCTGCCCCCACGAGTGTAAGCTGTGATCTCAGGGGTCCAGGCGAGGCGGACACCCTCCTCCGGCCACAGGGGAGTCCCCGTTTGATCTTGTTTCTTCACTCATCCTGGCCTGAATGGCTGTGCC
Organism: Elephas maximus indicus; assembly: GCF_024166365.1. Lineage (NCBI taxonomy): Eukaryota > Metazoa > Chordata > Mammalia > Proboscidea > Elephantidae > Elephas > Elephas maximus. The sequence goes on along the minus strand of NC_064846.1, from coordinate 180,669,862 downwards.
ATCTTAATGAAGGCTCTGCATTTGTCTAATGCTTCTCTTTCAAGTGGCATCGACAGCGTCCACGAGGCAGACAGCGGGGAAGGGAGACAGACAATGAGTTTGGGATTCGCATCTGCTGATTCCTTGGGAAGGGCAAACTTGGCTGGGAGCAGGAAGCAGCTCGTGGGGGCCATGCTGCCAATGGGTGAAGGGTCATGGTCTACCGAGCCAGGGGTTCCTGTAGATTCACGTTGGATATTTCATTTAGTTCACTCCTCACAGCTTCCTGCAAGGTGCAGTGTTGGTGTTCACCCAGGCGTCCAGCTGAGGAAGGCAGGTAAAAAGATGAGTGGGGAGGAGGCCGGAGATCAAGAGTCGGGGTGGGGGCAAAACCCGCTCTGACGTTTCCAAGGGACCTCTCTTGTCCTGGCTACACCGGAAAGTTCACGGACGTTTGGTCTGGGGGCATTGGCACATTGAGATTCTTCCCACTTAAGCCTGCTGTGCAGAGAAGCCAGGCCTGACTGGGCCAGAATTCTCAGCTCCGTTGCACCTGGCCGTTAGAATCCTCTGCGGTAGCTTGTTGCTGTTGTCATTAACCGGGTTTTCGTGGGCTAATTTTTGGGAATAGATCACCAGGCCTTTATTCCTAGTCTTAGTCTGGAAGGTCTGCTGAAACCTGTTCAGCATCAGAGCAAAAAGCAAACCTCCACTGACAGATGGGTGGTGGCTGCGTATGACGTGTACCGGCTGGGAACTGAACCCATGTCTCCCGCGTGGAAGGTGAGAGTTCTACCACTGAGTCACCAATGCCTCACTGCAATAGCCTAGAGAGTCTTGAACCAGGTCTTTGCCTTTGGTCCCCAATACCACCAGCCCGTCATACTGTTGCATCCCTCAGTCTCTGAGCCTCTACTCACACCCCGTACCCTGTACTCCCTGGTCCTGCCACTGCCATCTGGCCCTACATCATTGCCAGAGCCTCTTTGATGGTCTTCAGACCTCACTTTTCTTGCTGTCATCTTCCAGGAACTTCCCTCTTGTTCTTATCTTTCAGGACCTTCCTTCTCACTCTTACCTTCCAGGACCTTTCCAACCTTTCCTCTGGTTCTCATCTTCTAGGACTTTCCCTCTTGCTCCCATCTTTCAGGCCCTTTCCAACCTTTCCTTTTGCTTTCATCTTCCAGGGCCTTTTCAATCTTCCCTCTTACTCTCATCTTCCACACTTTCCAAACTTTTCTGTTGCGCTCCTCTTCCAGGACTTTTCCAACGTTTCCTCTTTCTTTTATCTTCCAGGACCTTTCTAACCTTTCCTCTTGCTCTCATCTTCCAAGACCTTCCCCCTAAAATACCACCACCACCCGGCCCTGAATCATTGCCAGAGCCCCTTTGCTGGCCGTCAGACCTCACTCTTCTTGCTCTCATCTTCCAGAACCTTCCCTCTCACTCTCATCTTTCAGGGCCTTTTCAACCTTTCCTCCTGCTCTCATCTTCCAGGACCTTTACAACCTTTCCTCTTGCTCTCATCTTCCAAGAACTTCCTACCAGAATACCCTTGCACCTCACCATGGCACCAGGATGAAACCAAAGACAGCAGGGGGTCCTACAGGGCCCCAGGGATTCTACCTGATGTTCTCTGACCTCACCCACCTTCTCCACCCACCCCGTGGTCCCTGTGTCCATGTCCTCCCCCCGGGTTACCCTTCACCCTCCCCATGGTCCCTGTGTCTGTGTCCTCCCCCCCGGGCCACCTTCCACCCACCCCGTGGTTCCTGTGTCTGTGTCCTCCCCCCCCCCGGGGTACCCTCCACCCTCCCTGAGGTCACTGTGTCCGTCCTCCCCCCTGGGGTACCCTCTACCCTCCCTGTGGTCCCTGTGTCCATGTCCTCCCCCCGGGCTATGCTCCACCCTCCCCAAGGTCCCTGTGTCCACTCTGTCCCCCTGGGGTACCCTCAAGCCTTTCTAGGTCCCTGTGTACACACTCTTCCCCCTGGGGTACCCTCTATCCTCCCTGGGGTCCCTGTGTCCACACTTTCCCCCTGGGGTACCCTCTACCCTTCCCATGGTCTTTGTTTCCATGTCCTCCCCCTTGGTGCACCCTACACCCTCCCTGTGGTCCCTGTGTCCATGCTCTGACCTCCTGGGGCACCCTCCACCCTCCCCAAGGTCCCTGTGTCCAAGCTCTTACCCCCTGGGGCACCTTTGCCCTTGAGCAGCTCAACCTCACTCCACCTCCACTCCTTTGCCCTAGCCATGTCTCCTGCTGGGAGCGTTATCCCAAGGATTTCTCTTCAGTTGCCTTCTGTTTGTCATTTGGGTCTGAGCTCCAACATCCACTGCTTGGATAGCCTTTCCCATTGCCCCCTATTATGGATTGAATTGTATCCCCCCAAAACATCTGTCAACTTGGCTAGGCCATGATTCAGAATGGCTGGGGGGGTCGAAACTCCAACCTTTCGGTTAGCAGTGCTTAACCACCGCACCGGCAGGGCTCTTCTGTAGAACATAACAGCTGTGAACAATGAGACCGGACTGTGTTCTCGGTGGCTGGACTATAGTAAATTCTCTGTAAAGTCTGAGTGTGCCATGCCCCCTCCTGGTCTACTTGTCAGTCCTGATTTACCTTCCAGAGCCCGTGAAGGCACCTCACAGGGCAGCCTGCTTGTATCCACCCAGCTCCACCCCACGCTGGCAGGAGCTCCCTCCCTACTCCAGTCCATCTCTGAGGCCACACCTTTGCCTCCCTGATGTCTGAGCCTCCATGTCCTGGCTTCTGACTGAGGGCCCGTCCTTGGTGAGCTCTATCAAAGTGTGCTGAGTCAACGTCATTAAGTAATAAAAAGGAGGGATGAGTCCCAAAGGGTATACTTCTTCCATGATGGGAGTAAGAACGGCCGAGACCGCTAATCACAGGACTCCAGGTAATGACAGGAAAGCAAAAATTCAATGAAGGAATAACTTGAAGGAGCCTGGTGGCTCAATGGTTAAGTACTCAGCTACTAACTGAAAGGTTGCTGGTTCGAACCCACTCAGCAGCTATGCTTGCGATAAACCTGGTGATCTGTTCCCATAAAGGTTAACCACTCCAAAAAACCAAACCCATTTCTGTCCAGCTGATTCCAAACTCATAGTGACCCTGTAGGACAGAGTAGAACTGCCCCATAAGGTTTCCAAGGGTGTAAATCTACAGAAACAGGCTACCACACCTTTCTCCCACAGAGGGGCTGGTGGGTTTGAACAGCCAACCTTTAGGTTAGCAGCTGAGCGCTTAACCATTGCACCACCAGGGCTCCTTTTGTAATTTGACATATAAGCTCAAAGCCGAGGCTGTAATCTTTACGGAAGCAGACTGACACATCTTTCTCCCTCGGAGTGGCTGGTGCGTTCTAACCTCCAACCTTTTAGGCAGCAGTCGAGCGCTTAACCACTGTGGCATAGTCTAGGAAACCCTAGGGGGCCGTTGGAATCCACTCGACAGCACCCAGCAACAACGACCACCTTTGACTTGACTCCAAGTGGGTTTCCAGGGGCTGTTTCTGGATGACACACATCACCTTCTCCCCTCTTGTTTGAAATCAATAGAAACCTTGCTAACAAATGGGTGCTGACCTTGGGAGCGGGGAGCGGGGTCCGCACGTTTATTTACACATTGCGAATTCCATATTCTGCATCTCCATGAGAGGCCGCATCGATTGCTAATAATTTAATCCTGTAACGGACTAGAGAAAGCCCATTATCCCGGAGTCCATGTTCAATCAATATATTTTGCAAAGTAAAGGGTCTACTGGGTGTGCACTAATAAAGAAAAAAGAAGCAGACCCTGTGGGTTTAATTGAGTGCCTTTTCTTCCCCCCGAGTAGCAAAGGCTCATCGTAAAACCGTTTCCTTGTTAATCTCTCCAAGGTGTTTCCCGGGGCTCAGAGCCTGGATGGATAAATCCCAGGTGGGGTGCAAGTCCAGCGATGGGCACAGGAACTGCAGAGCTGTGCAGAAGGAGATGGGTGAGACGTGGAGACAAGACTTCCTGAGAACGCCAGTGCTCGGGGAGGCTGGAGAGCAGCACGGTTGGATGCAACGAGTTGACCCAGTCTTGTTAATTCAAAATCAGATGGAGAGACCTGACTTCTCTAAGGCGAGCTGGAGGGGCTGGGGAGACAAAAGGTGCACCCACGAGCACCCTATCTCAGCCATCCTGACAAGCCCTCTTACTTCTCTGCTTCTTCCTCATCTCCCTTGCCATTCTGACGCGCCATCTTGGATTATTCTGTCCGTGTGTCGTGCTTTTGTGGTTGTGTGTTGCTGTGCCACCGGTATTTCAAATCCAGCAGGGTCACGCGTGGCGGACAGGTTTCAGCAGAACTTCAAGACTAAGAAAGGCTAGGAAGAACGGCCTGGCGATCCACTTCTGAAAATCAGCCAGGGAGAACCCTATGGATTTTAGGGGTTTGGTCTCTCTGCAACTGATCACAGGGACGACACCGGGCTGGGCAGCGCTTTGTTCCGATGGGCTTGGGGCTGCCGTGAATGAGGGCTGACCTGAAGGCAGATAAAAACAGCAACATACTGCTGTAAATAAATGATTAGAGAAGAGAGAAAAATTCTAAATAATTTATGTGGAAATACTTTCTCCCTATTTTCTCATTCCACCACTTGTCTGTCAGTCTGTTGTACTATGGTGGCTTGCACGTATATGTCACCGATATTTCAAACATCAGCAGGGTCACCCAAGGTGGACAGGTGGCAGCAGAGCTTCCAGACTAAGACTAGACAGAAAAGCCTGGCGATCTAGTTCCAAAAATTAACCAACGAGAACCGTATGGATCCCAACAGAACGTTGTCCAATATTGTGCTGGAAGGTCACCTCCTAGGATGGAAGGCACTCAACATACACAGTGGCTGCAACCAGGGATTTGAGTGTACGAATGATTGCGAAGATGGTGCAAGACCTGGCAAGGTTTTATTCTGTTGTGCGTAGGGTCACCATGCATTGGAGCCGACTCGATGGCAGCTAACAACCCCAGCAGTGTCATTTTGCTTTGGGTGACCTCAGAAAAGACGGGTCTAAGTCGTGATACCAAATGATAAGGCAGGCGTTTTCAGAATGATCGAGGGCTGGGAATTTCCTATTTATACACTGCTTTTTTAATAAAATTACTCTATTCAAATTGCTCTCTGAAACCCCCGTGCCTGGTGGAATGGTGCCGATTTATGCCCATTGCATTGTCTGTTTTGAGCACAAATGCCCACGTCGGCAGGGGCATGTCCCCACGAGTCTGCCCTTTGAGAAAATGTGGACCCCAGGGGATGTGTCCTGTAAGAAAAGCCATCCTAAAAGAGGAACACGTTAATGATAATCACTGATTGTTGTTAGGTACCGTCGAGTCAGCTCTGACTCCTGGCCACCCCCTGTGACAGTGAAGAGCTGCTCCATGGGGTTTTCTTGGCTGTAATCTTTACAGAAGCAGGTTGCCAGCCCTTTCTTCTGTGACTCCGTGGATAGGTTCGAACTGCCAGCCTTTAGGTTAGTTGTTGTTGTTGTTGTGTGCCTCTGAGTTGATTCCAACTCATGGCAACCCCATGTGAGAGAGTAGACCTGCTCCGAAGGGTTTCCTAGGCTGTGATCTTTATGGGAGCAGATTGCCAGGCCTTTCTTCCGTGGCTCCATGAGGTGAGCTCGTACTGCCAGCTTTTGGGTTAGTGTTGTTGTTGTTGTACCACTGAATGGTTTCCAACTCATGGTGACCCCCTGTGACAGAGTAGGTCTGCTCCACAGGTTTTCTTGGCCATGATCTTTCGGGGGGCAGATTGCCACTGCATCTTCAGTCAGAGAGTCTAAGCCACCACAAAAAAGTTTGTTGCAACATTTAAAAAAATTTTTTGTGTATGTGTGTCTAAAATTAACCAGGCTCAATTAGGGCCCCAGCCTGGAGCCCAGAGCTCCATCATTATTTATCATTAACAGATTTCATCAAAAAATAGGGTCAGCCGCAGTATTTTTAGCACAGAACACCGGGACAGGACATAATGTGATGGCATATGTCATCATGGTAATATATAACTCCCAGATTTGATTTATTAAAATAAAAACCAAGTCTTTCTGAACCAGGGAAAGGAGAGTAGGAAAGGAAAAATGATTTATTTATTTAGGGAGAAATAGGCATATTTTCTTTTAAATTGATAACTATTTGCTGATCTCCTACTCTGTGGTGACTTTGGGTTTGGTGCTGAGGGCTGGGGTGAGGGGAGCTGAAGAGGCTGGGTTTGGGGAGGTAGTTTGGGTGTGGTCCAGAAGGAAGCTTAGCCCAGAGGAGTGCATGGCCCAGAGGGGTGCAAAGTCCAGAGGGGTGCATGGCCCAGAGGGGTGCATGGCCCAGAGGGGTGCATAGCCCAGAGGGGTGCGTGGCCCAGAGGGGTGCATGGCCCAGAGGGGTGCATAGCCCAGAGAGGAGCATACCCCCAGAGACAAATGTGATGTGTGCTGTGGGGATTGCAGAGTCTCTAAATCAGGGATTGGCAAACTACAGCCCACTGGCCAAATCTAGCCCTCTGTCCGTTTTTGTTGATAAAGTTTTATTGGCATAGCCACGCCTGTTTGTTTGCTATTGCCTGTTTTCTTGCTACAATGACAGAGTTGAATAGTTGTGACAGATGCTGTATGGGTGGAAAACTGATAATATTTACTCTCTGGCATTCACAGGCTAAGTGTGCCAAGCCTGGTCTAAATGGTGTTTTCACAAAATGTTCTCATTACCCAGAGGAGCCCTGGTGGCACAATGGTTAAGCGTTCAGGTGTTAACTGGAAGGTCGGCAGTTCCAACCCACCCAGCAACTCCCGAGGAGAAAGACCTGGCAGTTGGTTCCCGTAAAGATTGCAGCTTAGGAAACCCAGGGGGCAGTTCTACTCTGTCATACGAGGTTGCTAGGAGTTGGAATGGACTGGACAGCACCTAGTAACAGTGACACGTTACCAAGTGATTCTTGGTCTGTTTGTTTCTTAAGAAGGAACTGTTTCCTTATAGGGCAGTGGAAAGACCCACAGACAAGAACAGACCCCGTTCTCCTGTTTGTTGGAGACCTTAGGTGAGGGAGATGTTCCCCAAGTCCAGATTCCTGAGCAGACTAAAACGGGGTGTGGCCCCCCAAAATATGTGTTGAACTCCTGGCCCCTGTAATGGTGGAGTAGTCCCTGGGTAGTACAAAATGTTAACATGCTCGGCTGCTAATCAAAAAGTTGGAGGTTCAGGCCCACCCAGAGGTACCTTGGAAGAAAGGCCTGGCAATCTACTTCCAAAACCTCAGCCAGTGAAAACCCTATGGATCACAGAGAATGTTGTCTCATATAGTGCTGGCAGGTGAGCCTCCTGGATTGGAAGTCTCTCAGAACACGCAATGGCTGCAACAATGGGCTCGTGGGTACCAGCGACCTGGAGATGGCTCAGGATTGGGCAACATTTCGTTCTGTTGTGTGCTGGTTTGCCGTGAGTCAGAGCGGACTCCATGACCGCTAACAACAACTTCATTTCTCAGGTGACTGGGAAAGATTACCTTTTCCGCCATGTTGACAAGTGCGTGTTCTTAGAATTTTTCACTCTGGAATTATTTGAAATAGAGTATGATTGCAGCCATTTCGAGCAGAATCACACACCGCTTTGGGCTACTTTTAACCTAGGCATTACTTTATTAACCTTGAGGGGAGGGCTGCAGCGGGCTGAAAATATAACGAATAATTGAACTCGGGATCTTGTAGTCTTCGCTATTCCATGCTGACGCCACGGCTTCGCATCTCCAATACAACAGGATTTTTTTTTTCCTGGGTTTTGAGCAGAGAACATCAGCCCTAAACAATTGGTTGTTGGGTGCCATCAAGTCCATTTTGACTCACGGTGGCCCCATGTGACAGAGTAGAACTGCCCCGTCTGTTTTCTTGGCTATAGTATTTATGGGTGCAGATCACCCATCTTTTCTCCTGTGGAGCTCCTGGGTGGGTTAGAAACACTGGTCTTTTGGTTAGCAGGTGAGCGCTTAACCATTTTACCACCAGGGTGCCTCTAAACAAGAGGATCACTAAGGTTGCAGGAATCCGATTCAGAACTTAAACTCAAGCCTTCAAAGAGGTCAGGGGCACCTGGGAGTACAAGCCGTCAACACCCAGGCTGTCCCTGGGTTTTCAGGATGCTACCTGGGACATTTAAAGACCTCCTTAAAGCATTGAAAAGCAAAGATGTCGCCTTAAAGATTAAGGTGCACCTGACCCAAGCCATGGTGTTTTCAATTGCCTCATATGATGAGAAACTGGACGATGAATAAATAAGACTGAAGAAGAATTGATGACTTTGAGTTATGTTGTTGGCGAAGAATGTTGACTATACCACGGACCAGCAAAAGAATGAACAAATTTGTCTGGGAAGAAGTACAGCCAGAAGGTCTTTTAGAAGCAAGGATGGCGGGACTTTGTCTCACATGCTTTGGACATGTTATCAGGAGGGACTAGTCCCTGGAGAAGGACATCATGTTTCATAAAGTAGAGGGTCCGTGAAAAAGAGGGAGACCCTCAGGGAGATGGATTGACACAGTGGCTGCAACAGTGGGCTCAGCATAGCCATGATGGTGAGGATGGAGCAGGACCGGGCAGGGTTTCCTTGTGTTGTATACACGGCCGCTGTGAGTCAGAACCAACACGACACCACCTAACAACAACCTGGGCCATGTCCAGCCTTGTATCTCCGAGTCAATGCCTTGAGTATAATTGCTATTAAAAAGGAAAAGATAAAAAGGCAAAGATATCCTTTAAATCTCTTTTGAATTAATTAACTAATGTTGTTGTTCGTTGCTGTCAGCTTGACTTCAACTCATGGCGACCCCATTCGTGCGAGTAGAACTGCTCCACAGGGTTTTCAAGGCTGTGATTTTAGGAAGCAGGTCGCCAGGCCCCTCTGGGTGGTCTGAACTACCAGCCTTTCAGCCGGTGGTCAAGTCCTCAACCGTTTGTCACACCCAAGGACTCCTTTTTTGAATACACTTTATTATTATTATTATTCATTGTGCTCTAGGTGAACGTTTACAAATGGTGTTCGTGTATTATTGTAGTTTGTATCCTGTTTACGTCCTATGTTAGGGCCCCTAGCATCAACTATTTCTTCCTCCATGACCTTTATAGTTTTTGGTCTTATATTCAGGTCTTTGATCCATTTTAAATTAGTTTTTGTGTATGGTGTGACGTATGGGTCCTGTTTTTTTTTTTTTACAAAGGGACATCCAGTTTTGCCAGCACCGTTTGTTAAAAAGACTGTCTGTTCCCCATTGAATGGACTACATTTTTTAGAGCATTTTGGCTTTACTCATAAGGTCTCTCTGAGTTGGAATTGACTCGATGGCAACAGGTTTTAGGTTCATAGAAAAACTGAGCAGGAAGTACAGAGTTCCCATGTCCCCTCAGCTCTCACCCCACAGTTTCCCCTAAGTTCTTACATCTTTCATTCCTGGGCTGCATTTGTTACAATGTCCGAGCAAACACTGATACGTTGTTATTAACTGAAGTCTACAGCTCACATGAGGGTTTGCCCTTCTTGCTCTCCAGTCCTGTGGGTCTTGACAATGTGTCATGTCCTGTGTCCACCGTTACAGTATTACACAGGATCGTTTAATTGCCTTAAAAAAACCCAGTCACATTTTTCTCTTTTTTTTTTTTTTTTAAATTAATAGACTTTCTTTTAGAGCCATTTTAGGGTTGCAGAAAACTGAGCAGAAAGTGCACACTTCCCATACGCCCCTCTGCCCCTGCCTACTTCTTCCTATTATTAGCATCTCACATGTTCCATTTGTTACAATGAGATAACCAGTATCGATACACTGTTAACTCTTAATGAAACATCTGGTCGCTATCTGCGAGAATGGAACAGTCCATGGGAGGCGTTTTGCAGAAATGTTGGAATAACATTAAAAATTCAATGTCAATAACATTAAAAACCTATGCCAATGAACAGAACAACCAGAACGGAAATATTGAGAATGTTCACACGTTGTGCAGAATGTAACCAATGTCACTGAACTGTTTGTGTAGAAATTGTTGAACGGGAACCTAACTGCTGTGTAAACATTCAGGGAAAGCACTTGAAAACATATATTTAAGAAAAAAAAAAGACCCTATGCCAAAATGTGAGAATATTTAGTAAAATGAGGGTTACGTACATGAAGCAACATTATCCTTCGAGAAGCATTTTTGGAATTGTCACGCTCCCCCCGAAAAGAACCCTTTGTGACCCTTCATCATTTGTGACGATGAGTTTGATGGCTTCGCTGGTTCTAATTTGTGGTCCTCTCCGTCTTGGCTTCCTGGTGGTAGCAAACAAGTTACCGGCTCTTTCAGAACCTCTGCAAAGCCCAGAGCAGCTTTATGAATTGGGCTAAAGAGTCAGAAAGTATTTAATTTAATGTTAGGCACAGGGCGATGAATTACATATCTGTGTGGAAGGAAAATTAGCAGGAGCAAAGAGCCCATTGGATTTGAAACACGAGTTCTCTCATTTGCGGGGAGAATGCTGTAGGTAGTCCAAAGACCAGGTAGAATGTTATTTTTCAGCACCAGCCTTCTGGCAGCTTCTAGCACCTTCCAAACCGTGAGGAGACACGAAACTTCCCTGTTGAATGTGATTTTTCATCAGCCTTCTGGGACCTTCCAGATCCTGAGAAGATGTGAAGCTTCCCCAACGACATTCCTGTTGGACATTAGTGCCACCCTTCTGGCAACTTCCATCACCATCTGAACCGTGAGGAAACATGAAACTTCCCTGTTGGATGTTATTTTTCCTTGTCGGCCTTCTAGCACCTTCCGGCACCTACGAGATCATGAAGAGATGTGAAGCTTCTCCAACACTATTCCATCGAATGTTATTTTTCAGGTCAGCCTTCTGGCACCTTGAGGACTGTGAGAAGATACGAAGCTTCCCCAGAGACATTCTTGTCAAGCTTTATTTTCCTTTGTCAGACTTCTGATCTAGCACTTTCCAGCATGTTCCGAACCATGAGAAGTCATGAAACCTCCCTGACTGAACTGAGGTATTTCTCCTTCAGAAACCCTTGCAAGAATACAAATCAGAGAAGTCTTGGGCTATGAATATACACAGGAAGCTTTCTTCTTTCTCCACCGCCTCACCTCCAGCCTCCCTGGAGAGTCCCATCTACCTCTTCTTCCTTGTTATTTGCAGACCATCCAGGTGTCCGTGACCCTGCACAGGACTGGCAAAGACCAAGTCCCCCTTTTGGTTTACCCTTGCAGTCTGTTCATTTTTTATGCTGAGCGCTCTCATCAGGCAAGACCTCGCCCATGAATAAGTGACAGCGATCAAAACGAAGCCCGAGCTTGTGGGCGTGGGTGTTTTCCTCTTCACTTTTTCGGGATTTCACCTCCAGGATACAAACTCTGACTTTCTTTTGACTTTTTAAATCCAGCCATGGTTTCAGAGACTGAGTGAAGGAGTTGTGTGAGCACACTGAAAGTGACCATTTCTTCCTCTACTTTAAAAAAATTTATTTTGGTTCAAATATACCCAACAAAGCATACAACACTCTCTATGGGGACACTGTTTACACCATTGAAGCCACCTTTCTCAACAACCTTTTCCAAACTGTTACACCACCATTCACACAAACTCACTGTCCCCCCCAAGCTTTTCATCTATCCTTTCTAGTTGCTGTTATCAATTTGACCCTATATGGATAATTCTGTAAAAGACTAGAATGCTTAATGCAGACATTCTTTTCTAATTTGGCTCAAAGAGGACTCCAGGGGATAGTTTTGGTTTGAGATTTAAAGATTTCCTCTGGGTAATAGTTTCAGAGAGTCATCCAGCCTCAGTGGAACCAGAAAGTCTGCATTCCATGAAAATATGAAATTCTGTTTTGCATTTTCCACCCTTTTGATCATGATTCGTCTATAGAATCTTCGATTTAAATGTTCAGCTGTGGTAGCTGGGTGAACGCAACCACTTCTTCTGCACTAAGCTTCCATTTGTGAGCACATTTCTCTTTGTGGCACTTACAGCTTAGGGGGACTGTGGTGTTCTTTGCAGTATTATGAGCCCAAGAAAACACAATTTTCCCCCACCCCTTTTAAAATCAAATTACAATGTGACATCCAATAAAATATCTTTTGTGCAGCCCATAAAAACAAGGCTATTGCTGCCTTGACAATTAAACCACACAGGTCAACACACTGCCTGTGATAAAGTTTATGGCTTAAGCTTTCATGTCAGGCTTTTCCTATATTTAAGGGAGAGAGAGAAAGAGAGAGAAGAAAAAAAAAAAAAGCAGCCCTATTATTTATTAATAGCATTCTATGTTTTAAAAGTTTCTTTTTCTTCTGTGGAGAAAAAAAAAATCATTTGCCTTTTAATGGGGTGTCGGGTTTGTTTTCCAAGCTTTCTAAAAGGTTATCGTTGCTACATATGGACAAGCGTTTTCTTCGGAATCAATGAAGGCTCTGTTTCTGGGGTAATTGACTGCCGTCCCTGGGAAACTTAATTTCACCATTTTGCAAAGTGGAAGGGTGGGACCTTTCCATGTGGCTAACTATTTTCACATGGAGGGAGAGAGAAAATACCGCTCCTCGCACGTACTAAATAACCTGTGAGCTGCCTATGTGCAGGGCCATTGGCAGTGGGGTGGGGGTCAGAGATCAGGGAGATGCCTGGTCCAATTAGATGCTTCGTAAAACCTGTAGGCAATTAACTCCCAGCCACCAGGAGCCAGCACCTAACACTTGGTGTAAGGGTGAAAGCTTGGTACGTGCCTGTCCGACAGCACCAAGCTGGGTTTGGTCCAGTTAAAGCACGGCCGTGCAGCTTTGGGGCCAGCAGCTGGGGGTCAGTGACCAACCAGCTGGTGGGCTTGGTGAGCTGACCATGAGGGTCCATTTGGCTACAGTCCTATTTTATTGGTCTGCTCACTTACAGAGGGGCTCTTCCTTCTACAGGGACAGCCCCACACACGGCTGTCATCAGCTTCGAGAACAGCAGGTAACCAGTTGCCATCCAGTTGACCCCTACTCATGATGACCCCGTGGTCAGAGTAGGACTGTGCTCTGTAGGGTTTTCAGTGGCTGATTTTCCAGAAGGAGATTGCCAGGGTCTTCTTCCGAGGTGCCGTGGGGGCTGAATATTCTGCTCCTCTCTTCACTTTCCCTTCTACTGACGTCCTTAAACCAAACCATACCAGTTGCCTTTGAATTGAGTCCTACCCAGGGTGACTCCACGTGTGTCAGAATAGAACTGTGCTCCATAAGGTTTTCGGTAGCTGACTTTTGGAAGCAGATCACCCGGCCTTTCTTCTGAAGTGCCTCTGGGCGAACTCAAACCTCAACCTGTTGGTTAGGAGCCAAGCACCTTAACTCTTTGCACCACCCAGGAACTCCTAACAGCGGGTAGGAGCTAGGAATATGGAGTCCTGGCCATCATCGCAGCTGGGAACTGGGCATCTCCCAAGGACTGGAAGCTCTGTGCAAGCAGGACCATGCCTGTGGCTGCAGCTGGAGTCCTCGTACCAAGCACAGTGGCCCCGAATAGGTTGGACGACATTAATTAGCAGACTGACCCTCACTGGGGGAGAGTGACTTGAAGTAACCCATTCACTCAATGTTAAAAAAGTTACAAGCACCTTAGAGTCCTGTCTCCATCCCCAAAAGGACAAAAATGAGCTTTTTGATCACTTGCAGGGGCTTGGTTGTTGTTGCGGTCAGCTGCTGTCCAGGGGGTCCAGACTCAGCGTGGCCCCATGCACAAGAGGACAAAACACTGCCGGTCACCCCTGTGATCCATTGTGGGTCAGACTGCTGTGAGCCACAGGATTTTCACTGGCTTTTTCTTTTTTCAGAAGTAGATCACCACACCTCTCTTCCTAGTCTCTCTGAGTCTGGACGGTCTGCTGAAACCTGTCCACATCAGAGCAAGAAGGGTGGTGGCTGCCATGAGGTGTATTGGCCAGGAACCGAACCCGGGTCCTTTGCGTGGAAGGTGAAGATTTCACCACCGGACAACCACCGTCCTCACTACTGGAACAACTTGCTGTCGAGCCGGCCCCTACTGATGGAGACCCCGTGTGTGTCAGAGGAGAGCTGAGCTCCAGAGCACATTCAATGGCTGAGGTTTTGAAAGCTGGTTGCCAGGCCTTTCTTCGGAGCGTGGTGATTTTCCTGGGGGTCACTGATTTGCTCTCTCCAGAACACACCTGACACAATGTGAAAGCAATAGCCTGAGAAGTGAGTTATGTTAGAGGCTGATGCAGACGGCCACAGGTGGAGGCTGGGCTGGGAGCATCACAAAGGCCCCGGTGGTCTCTCTGCCCCTTTTCCCTCTGGGATGCACCTGGCCGCTCCTGAACCGTGGCCGTCGTATGCCGGACATTGCTGCAGCTACCCAACTGGCCCCTGTGTCCGTCCTTGATTTCCCCTCCTGCACACGGCAGGCACGGCCTTCTTTTAAATCCTATGACAACCCCCCTCCCCATATCCACCTTCAAGCCCATCGTGTCTCCCACGGCACATGGATGGAAACCATGCTCATCCCAGTCGATCACAAGCCCTGCTGGCTGGGCTGGTCTCACGTTCTAGCCCCACACGCCCTGCTCACGCGTTCACAACACACATACACCACACAGAGACCACACACACACTCCACACATATACACGCAGAGACCACACACACACAGAGACCGTACACACATGTCACACACACACACGGACCACACACCACACATACACTCCACAACATATACACACACAGACCCCACATATCACATACACATCCCCTCACACACACATTATTTCTAATGTACATGTATAGGGTTTAAACTATAGATGAAAGAAAATAAGGAGAAAGATACACGTAACATTCCACACAGAGGTCACCTCTGGGGGGCCCACGGATGGGATGTGACTGAGGGGCATACGGGGGGCTTCAGGCACTAGGGGTGTTCTGTTCGATAACTGCTACCCTTCTTCTTTCAACTCTACATCCATGTCCACTACACTCTTCTTTATCTATTAGATACAATGAAAATTTTTAGAAGAAACAAAGCAAGCTAAATGATTGATTTTATGACTAACTTGGCTGTATCGATCTCTAGCGATTGATGACAAGGAAGAACAAAATAGGAAAACAGGGCAGAGTTTTCCCTGCCCCATGAAGACGTGGTCCCAGCCAGTCGCTACGAAATGATATTCTTGTCTTCCTGTTCTATTCGTTCGATGATCTATATTGCCTTTTGTGTGTGTGTGCAACAATTCTGTGTAATCTTTGCTCAGATAAACTTTCATCAAAAGACTAATGAACAGAAAGTTTAAAAAATAGATTAATCACCAAATAATTGGGTTCGGAGTGTGCCCAAGTAGAGAAATTCAGGGCATTGGCAGATAAGAACATATTTCAATATTTATGAAGCACTTTTTCTATAATTAGGAGGAATTCTGCAATAGATTTTTATTGTTGCCAATCTTTTGAATCTTAACCCACAAACAGTCATCAAATCATTAAAAGACAGAATGTATAACGCCAGCGTGCATACCTTCCCTTTGATGAGCCAGGTCCACCAATTACCTTAGATTTTTTTTTTGAATCACATTTGAGGATAAATAAATGCCATTAGAAGTTTTTGACTAATTATAAGTCTGGAAACAGAGCCAGAAATGGAGACATGCAAACGAGAGAAAGACAGAGAGAGGCCCGGATGGTGGAACGAGAAGTCCTTTCTGTGTGTTGCCGACTCAGTGGCTCCTTAGTGAGGGGGTGTCCCGTGTACGCCCAGGGGCAACGCAGTGGGGACCACCCACCACTACCAGCTGTCCCGGAGTCGACTAGCGCTCATGGCAAGTCTATGTGCGTCACGGTTGCTTTTTCTGAGGTAGATCACCAGATCTGTCTTTCTTCCAAGGCACGTCTGGGTGGACTGCAACTTCCAACCTTTCAGTTAGCGGTTGAGCGTGTTAAACATTTGCACCACCGGGGAACTCTGCAGTGAGGGTGAAAAGGCCTTAATTTGGCCAGGAAAGGAGACCCTCCCCCCTCCCCTCCTCAGCTGGGTGTGCAGCTAAGTATAACACCAAACTCAAAAAAAACCCCAAACCGGTTGCCGTCAAGTCCATTCCGACTCATGGCGGCTTGTGCGTTACAGAGTCCAACTGCTCCCCGTTGGGTTTTCAGTGGCTGTAATCTTTACAGAAGCAGATTGCCAGGCCCCTGGGTGGGTTTGAACCTCCTACCTTTCGGTTAGTAGTGAAAAGCAAACCGTTTGCACCACTCAGGGATCTGGTGTACAACGCCAGGGTGGAATAAATCGCAAGAGTGAAGGTCCCCAGAGAGGGGGGACATCTCATCATGTACCCCCAATTCTCGGGCACGTTTCTCCCAGACGGGACCTACTACCTCCATTTCCACCTGGGTGTTGGGAGGCGCCTGCCTCGGGTCACCGACGGGAAGTACCCCAGGACCCCTAGGGGCCACTTCCCACCTGCCGGGTGATGCAAATAGTGAACGTGCTTGGCCGCTAACCGAAAGGTTGGAGATTCGAGTCCACCCGGAGGTGCCTTGGAAGAAAATCCTGGCAATCTACTTTCAAAAGCTTGGTGGTTGAAAACCCTATGAAGCACAGTCCTACTGTGACACACGTGGGGGCGCCGTGAGTTGGGGTCAATGCCACAGGAACTGTTCACGTTGTCTATAACGTACACGCCACTGTGCTCTATGTGCTCCTCACCTGCACGCCACCTGTGCACATTTACAGACAGGTGCCTCTGTATAGCTACTATGTGTATAGTCTTAAGGACCCCTGGCGGCACACTGATTAAGCTCTTGGCTGCTAACCGAAAAGCCCGTGGTTCAAATCCACCAGCAGCTCCGAGAGAGAAAGACCTGGCAGTCTGCACCTGTAAAGACGAGACCACGGCCTAGAAAACCCTATGGGGCCGTTCGGCTCTGTTCCGTGGGGTGGCAGGGAGTCGGAATCAACTAGACAGCGATGGGTTTGGGTTTTTGTGTGTGGGGCGGGGTTATATACTCTATGGGAACGCTAGTGGCACAGTGATTAAGTGCTCAGCTGCTAACCAAAAGGTCGGGGGTTCAAACCCACCGGCTGCTCCAGGGGAGAAAGATGGGGTAGTCTGCTTCCAAAAAGATTACAGCCTTGGAAACTCTATGGGGCAGTTCTACTCTGTCACATGGGGTTGTTGACTCAACACCACCTAAAAACAACAGACTCTATCTATACTTCTGTCTGTCTGTATATCTATATGTCTATCTACCTATCATCTATCTATGTATCTAATATGTGGAATTCGCGGGGGTGCAAATGGTGAACACACTCGGTTGCTACCTGAAAGGTTGAAGGTTCGAGTCCACCCAGAGGCACCTCTGAAGAAAGGGCTGGTATCAACTTCCAGAAAATCAGTGATTGAAATCCTATGGAGCACAGTTCTACTCGGACTTATACGGGTCACCATGACAACTGTTTTTTTTTTTTTTTTTTCCTTTTCTTTAGGATCCTTGGAAACTCAATAAATGCTCTCTTGGGAAAGTTTTGTGTGAGCTTCCGTTTGAGCCCTTCAACAATGCTTATGGCCATTTTGTCCAGACAAGTAGTTACTGGAGGGTTATGGGGACCAAGAGCCGAGAGGCTGGCCCTGGGGTGTGGGCAGGTGAGCCAAGGGGGAGATGAACCGCTCAGACCACGTCATCTCCCTCTCACCCCGGTCTGTCTAGGTCAATGTTGAAATATCAGAGGTCCGATGCCGTGGGCAGTCCTTCTCTCTAAGCCGTTTGTGATGGGTTTCTGCACCCTTCGGGTCTGTTTGGATGGTGCACCTCTTTCTGTGTGGGAAGCCCCGAGTCTGAGCTGTCAGTCACAGCCGTGGGTAACGGGGGTATGTCAGCTCCGAGGGCACCCTCGCGCTCACCGAGCCCCCGCCTGGTGCCGTGGCCCTCAAGGTGGTAAGCCTTAATGAGCTGCCTCTGTCTGAGCTGGAAGGGGCCGCTGGGGGGCTGTGGTCACAGCCGTGATGCTGGCTCCGGGGAATTGCACTAAGGGGCTGCTAAGTCGTGTCTCAGCGGAAGAAAGGGATGGGTCACCTGTGGTCAAGCAGATGCCATGTCTTCCTGCTACAAGACCTAGGTCCCCATTCAAGTATTGTTATGAAGGAGGTATAGACCGTCGGCCCCTTTGTCCCTCCACACGGCCCACATCCAGAGCCAGAGGACAGGGCAGGCCCCCTGCTATAGGACCTGCATCTCTGCTCAGGTGTCAGGGTAGAGGGAGCGAAAGCGGGCAGGCCTGGCCTCTCTCTACAAGGCCTACATCCCTGTTCAAGAGTCAGAGTGGAGGAAGAAGGGGACAGAAAAGGCAGACCTCACCATTTCTCTGCAAGGTCATGTCCTTGTTCAAGTGTCAGAATAGAGGAAAAAGAAACGTTTGCGGTCGAGTTGGCTCATAACAACCCAATAGGACAGAGCAGAACTGCCCCAGGGAGTTTCTAAGGAGCAGGTGACGGATTCCAACTGCCAACTCTTTGGTTAGCAGCCAAGCTCTTAGCCACTGCGCCACCAAGGAAAAACAAAAAAAAAAAACCTCATTGCTGTCAAATAGTTTCCGACTCACGGTGAACGCATGTGTTACAGAATAGAACTCTTTCATAGTGTTTTCTCAGCTGTGATTTTTAAGGAAGTTGCCAGACCTTTCTTCTGTACGTGGATTTGAACCTTCGGTTTTTTTTGTCAGTGACCAAGAGCAAACCATTTGTGTCACCCAGGGATCCCAAAGAGAGAAAGAAGGATGGGAAAAGAAGGCAGGGCTCACAGTTTCTCTACAAGACCCACGTCCCTGTTCAAGCGTCAGGTTAGAGGAAGGAGGGGAAAAAACCCCAAAACCAAACCTGTTGTCTTTGAGTTGCCTCGGGCTCATGGAGACCCGATATGTTAGAGAGTAGAACTGTGTGCAGCTGAGTGCAAACTGCTTGTGCCACCAAGGGGAAGGAGGGAGAAAAGAAGGGCTCTTTATTTATTTATTTTAAATAATATTTTACTGTGTTTTTGGTGAAAGCTTATACAGAAAACTAGGTTCCCATTTGACAATTTCTACACACATCCTTCAGTGACATTAGTTACATTTTCTTCTACATGACAACAATTTCCAAATTCTCATGGGGTCTCAAAAGGCCCTTGTTTTCCTGCTTACGATGTGGGATCTGCTATGCTCACCCCATAGATTAGTTGTGGGAGTGAAATCAAATAGTATGTATAATGCAATCTAACGCAGTGTGATGTAGTCATCTTCCATAATGTAATGCAATGTAATCACTTACCATAATGTAATATAATGTAATGTGATATAATGTAATCATCTTCCATAATGTAACCTGATGCAACGCAATCAATTCATTGAGGTCATACCAGCGTAAGGTGAATCCTAGCCCTAATCACTTCTAAGTTATGAACAAGAGCAGAATAGACACAGAGACACACACAGGGCAGAGGTAAATGACATGCGGGGTCATATACAAGAAAAGAAATGCCAAGGATTGCTGGCAGACACCAGAAACCAGGAGAGAGGCCCACAGAAGGAATTAACATGCCGATGCCCTGATTTGGACTTCAGCCTCCAGAAATGTTAAAGGATAAATTCTCATTCTTTAAGCCATCTGCTGGTGGTTTTTTGTTTTGTTTTGTTTTTTGTTACAACACATATAGATTTTAGTAGGGAACTTAGCCAGGGAGTGTGTCAGGAAACCCCTTCTGTCCCAGGACGTCAGCATGGTGCGCTGCCTGGCATGGTGTGTGGGGGTCCTTTTCCTTCTCTCTCTCTTTTTTAATTTAGCAGAAACACACCAGAAAAGCAGATAAATACCACGTTTTCGAAGTCCCTGGTTGGCCCAAATTGTTAATGTCTTGGCTGCTAACCAAAAGATTCGAGGTTCGAGTCCACCCAGAGTTGCCTCCGAAGAAAGGCCTCGTGATCTGCTTCTGGGAAATCAGCCGCTGAAAACCCTATGACACACGTGGGGTTACCGTAAGTCAGAGTCAACTCCACTGCGCCTGCTTTTTTGGGGGAGGGGTTGGCTACCACGTGTGCAGGCTCTCCTGGGTCCTTCTGGAACCTCGTTGTTGATTGGTGTTGAGTTCTGGTCCCGGTCCAGCCAGCTGTACGGTGTCATTTAATTACAGACTCCACCACGCTGCCCCACCACCGTGGCCTTCCTAGAAGACCCGGTAATCTAATTCCGACCTATTAAAAACTACACATGGCACCCTAAAGCATTAGACGCCAGATGGAGCTGACAGTTTTAATAGGCACCAGAGAGCTCTTTCTCCCAAGCTGCACTTGCGAATTGGATTTCAGACCAGCGCGATCGGGGTGGACGTGCCCGGGCGTGGGGCCTGAATCTCAGCTCACAGCTCCGATCGATAGCCTGCTCTCCTTCGCTCCAGGCAGAGCTCACCTCTGAGAGGTGGCCATCTGGATTGCCCTGTCTCCGGGTAGCACGTGAGCCCTTGTTCCCAATGCAACTTTTATTGGGTTAACATTAATAACTGGAACCAACCTGGTGAATGCCACACTCCAAAGCTGTAGCTCAATTTCATATTTTAAACTCAAGACATCTGTTTCCAGGGAGTCGGGGGGAGAGGAGGAAGGGCCCAGAGAAAAGGAGAGACAGGTACAAAGGATTACCAACAGGAGTGGAACAAGAGGAGAGATGGAGGGGAGATGGGGCCCCGTCAGCTTCTCCCAGGGGCCCCGCTGATGTGTGAAAGGCAAACTGAGGTACAAGGGCAGCTCCCTGCTTCCTGGGAAGTGACTGAAGGACCCGTCAGGGTCTGCGTCAGTGCTTCTTATCCTCAAGGAGATTGGATCAGGCGTGCGTTTTGGTGGTTGCCGTTGTGAAAACAAACATCAGGAAGCCGTTCCTCAGACAGACAGTGAGCCAGCTTGGTGGAAATTATATTCACAGCAAACAGGGACCCAGCGTTTGACCTTATCTGGTTAGAAG
Organism: Elephas maximus indicus; assembly: GCF_024166365.1. Taxonomy (NCBI): domain Eukaryota; kingdom Metazoa; phylum Chordata; class Mammalia; order Proboscidea; family Elephantidae; genus Elephas; species Elephas maximus. The sequence continues at coordinate 180,648,861 of NC_064846.1, read as the reverse complement.
GAGTGAGGGGCCCCAGAAGCTGGCTTGCGGGACAATGGAGGCATCTCTGAGAGCCACATCCCTGCCGCTGGTGGACCCTCGCTCCTGTGTATATGCACGCGTACAGGCACACATTGTATATGCACACACATGCACACACTGTGTGTATATACACACACGTATATGCACACAAGGTATACATATGTTCTCACTGGGTATGTGCCCACTCATGCACACACTCAAGGCTGTGTGTTTACACACACACATATGGAGTGTATGCATACATGCACACATGCACACACTGTGTGTTTACACACACAAGCACTGTGTGTACACACCCATGTGCACACACTGTGTACATACACATGCACACACGCACATGCTGTGTGTTCATATGGCCCCGGCTGGCTGGGGCACACGGAGAGCCGTCTTTGCTTTATCTTTCCACACACTTGTTCTAGGCCAGCTGTGTGAGGTCAGTTAAATTTTGTAGCCAGGTTGGCACCTCCTTCCTCAAGTACGTAAGGAGAACTTGAACTACATCTCCTACAAGGGCCTGTGCAATCTAACGGCCTGCTTGGTGCCATGACACATGTGTGAATACACACATATGTGCACACAGACACTCATGGGCACAGAATCCAACCTGCTCTCCGGATCTCATCTCTACCGGCCAGCGCTCCATCCCCTCGACGGCTCTCTGGTCAGCCCGATTTTTCACGTCCTGTCCCCTTTGCCTGGAACGTCCCTCCTTGTCTCATCTGTGGGGTCCACTCCTGCTCATTGTCTGAGGCTCAGACGAGGTGTCAGCTCCTCTGAGGAGACTTCCAGGCTCTTCGGGCTGAGCTGGGCGGCTCTGTCCCCTGGGCAGCCCTGCCACTCGGCGTGCAGGTGTTTGATGGACACCTCTGCCTGCCTGTGACTCGTACCCTCCAAGAGCAAGTCCTATCACGGTGCCCCATCCCCCGTCTGTCCGTCTGTCCTACCGTGGTGGCCTGCATGTCACTGCGATGCTGGAAGCTATATCACCAGTATTTTAATAAGCTGCAGGTCGCCCATAGTGGACAGGTTTCAGTGGGGCTTCCAGACTGAGACAGACTAGGAAGAAAGGCCTGGAAAGCTTCTTCCGAAAATCAACCACTGAAAACTCCGTGGAGCACGGTTCTACTCTGACACGCGTGGGGTTGCCATGTTCTAACCAGAGCAACTGTCTTCCTCTCTTTTTTTTTTTTAAATCATGAATCTGAATGTGTTGTGAGCCGGGCTACCTATGCAGACGGGTTTAGGGTGTTTAAGGGACACCCCACGAGCAGTGTTTAACAACTACGTTGGGACCCCCATCGTCAAGTCTGCCCTCTGGCCATCCTGAGGTCCACGATGCCCATCTCCTGCCTCCCGTCTCCTTCGGCCTTGGCTCTCGGACTCACAGCCTGCTGGGGCTGGCCAGGACCTCAGGGTCATCTATGTAGACCCTACAAGGTGGTTGAGGAAGAGCTAGCAAGGTTTCGTCACCAATTCAAGGCGGCACCTTGCTTGTTTGTAACTTGCAACCAGCAGGTATTCCACACAAAAGGGCAGATGTTGCTTTTGGCTTGGGGGGCTGGAAAGGACACCACGCCCCCGCCCCATCCTGCACAGAGATGTTTTATTCCACCTGGGGATTCCGGGATGCTAACGAGGACGCCTCGTTTAACATGCAGACGCCCCGTGGAGGGCTGGGGCATCACTCATACTCCCTCCTGGGACATGCCCATCTGAGTGGTCTCTTTTCATGCATGATGTTATCTTAACATGCATCAGTCCTGGGCAGCTGCGTGTGGGACCACCTCCCAGGGCCACGCGTGGGAAACGCCGGTAGGATGGACAGAGGAGATGCCAAAGAAGCTCACCTGGCAGAGCGGATGTGGGTTTTGTGGGCCCGAAGCTGATATCGTTTGAGGAACTCTCCTTAAGAAAAAGAGTGAAAACTTGGGGGGCAGTGAGTTTATGTTCTTGGGGGAGGAACACATCAGAAAAGGAGGGTGAGATTGCACAACTCAAAGAATGTCATCAATGTCACTCACTGAGATGTACATGTCGAAGCTGTCGAATTGGTGTTTTGCTGGGTATGATTTCAACGATTAAACAAATTAAGTAAAAGAATAGAAATGGAAGTAGCTGCAAGGGCCGTTCGTTCAGATGAATGTTAAACTGCCGCGACGCTGTGCGAAGCTACCTGAGTGATTAAATTTCCCGTTGACAACCTGTATTGATTTGTAGATGAATATGCGAAGGCACTTGAACACTGGAGGGTTTGTCTCGGTGACTCATTTTGCTGGGTCAGGGGCGATTTTGCTGGTCATTTTGTCCAGCACGACCTGGTGTCCCCAAGAGCACTTGAGTCACTCACACAAAGAACTCCGTCTGATAAATTGAGATTAGGATTCCCGGATATGATACGGGGTGCGTGGTTAAATTTGAATTTCAGATAAATAACTTTTTTTTTTTTTTTTTTTAGTATAAAACCGATCCAAACCAGTCACCTTTGAGTCCATTCTGCCTCCTGGTGATCCTATAGGACAGAGTAGAACTGCCCTACAGGGTTTCCAAGGAGAGGCTGGTGGATTCGAACTGCCGACCTTTGGGTTAGTAGCTGAACTGTTAACCACTGCGCCACCAGGGCTGCCCCAAATATCATACGGGACATACTTAGACTCTAAAAAAGAAAGTTTATCTGTAATTCCAATTGTAACTCAGTGTGCCCTATTTTTATTTGCTAAATGTGGCAAGGATCATTGGGGTACATGTTGATGGCTGCCAGCAAGTTGACCCCAACACATGGTGACCCCACGGACAACAGTGTAAAACTCTGCCTGGTCCGGCGCCGTCTTTTCGATTGTTGGTTGGTCTGCTCGCGTCACGTCCGTGGTTGCAGCCACTCTGCATTTTGAGTGCCTTTCAACCTAGGGGGTTCGTTTTCTAGCACTTTAGTGGACAAAGCTCTGTTGTGATCCATGGGGTTTCCACTGGCTCATTTTCAGAATTGAGTTGCCAGGCCTTTCTTCCTAGTCTGTCTTAGTACGGAAGCTCCGCTGAAACCTGTCCACCATGGGTCACCCTGCTGGTATTTGAAATCCTGGTGGCATAGCTTCCAGCATCACAGCGGCATGACTGACGGACAGACAAGTGGCCGAATCAGGACACATAAAACACAGGAGTTCACACTGAGACATGCCCCTCCTTGTTCAGGTGGGTGTCCTACACACAGTGATTCTGATAAAGGCTGCTCTGGGTGATTCCCACCAAGAGCAAAAACAGCGCATGGTGCGGGCATACCCCGCGTCCTGAGACAATCTCCATCGTGCATCCCTGAGAACGAATGCCCGTGTGTAGTTTTACAGGAGGCGTGTCTGGGAGCATTTTCCACAGACTAGCTTCTGTCTCTTCACATTTGGATCCTGTTTCCCCTCCTCCCCCACGTACTTCCTGGGCTGCTGCCTCTGGGCTTGAGCACGCAGGACCTCAGCCCCAAACCTGTGGTCCTGGCTCTGAGTGAGTTCACACCGTGGGCAGGGGAAGCTGTTTCTGCCCTGGGATTGTTGTTGTTGTAGTTAGGTGCCGCTGAGTTGGTTCCGGAAACAGAACAAAACGCTGCCGGGTCCTGCACCATCCTCACAATCAGGGTCGTTGTTATATTTGAGCCCATTGTTGCAGCCACTGTGTCAGCCCATTTCATTGAAGGTCGTCCTCTTTTTCACTGACCCTCTACTTGACCAAGCATGATGTCCTTCTCCAGGGACTGGTCCCTCCTGACAACATGACCAAAGTACGTGAGACGAGGTCTCACCATTCTTTCATCCAAAGAGCATTCCAGCTGTACTTCTTCCAAGACAGATTTGTTTGTTCTTCTGGCGGTCCACGCTATATTCAATATTCTTCATCAACACTGTAATTCTACCCTGGGATACCTAGGGACAACTTACAGTGAACTCCACAAGCGTACGCTACAAAACGCAAGTTTGCATGACCCCAAGTCCACTCCCGGCCAGCTTGATCCTCAAAATGTCGTGGCCATTCCCGGGGGCCAGAGACAAGGGGAAGTGACAGAGAAGGAACGGAAAGTCTGAGCCAGTTTGGGTAAAACACCCCAAATGTGACCATGTCAACACAAAGGCTCAGCCCCTGCAGGGGTGGGGCCTTGAACAATTGAACTTCATCAGCCCCACCTCAGTCCACCCTGCTGGCCACTTCCCATGTGTGGCTGTGGGACGTGGCCCCATACACAGCCACAAAGCTCTGGTTCTTTCCTCCCTCTCAGCACCAGTACAGGCACTCCTAAAGGTTGTTCTTGTTAGCTGCCGTCGAGTTGACTCCGACTCATGGCCACCTCCTGTATGTCAGACCAGAAATGTCCCATAGGATTTTCTTGGCTGTAGTTTTAATGGCAACAGATCGCCAGGTCTTCCTTCCACGCTGGGTGGGTTCATACTGCAAACCTTTCACTTAGCAGCTGAGAACAAACCGTTTTAGCCACCAGGTACCTCCTCGGGGGTCTCTCCTGTAAACAGTCAACAGTACAAGCCAGTCTTCTCGAACGACTGGGGTCCGATCACCTTGAAGAGTGAAGGAAGGGCTTGGCTGCTCCTTGCATTTGTGGCTGATCTTTTAAAACGAGAAACGGATTCCCCACGGAGGCTCCTTCTCTTTCTTTCTTTTTTTAATGGCATTATATTGTGAAGGTTTACATAGCCGTTTAGGTGCCCACTCGACAATTTCTACACAAGTTGTTCAGTGACATTGGTTGCCTGTGTGAACGTTCTCGTTATTTCTATCCTGGTTGTTCCGTTTCCACTGTGGTTCCTTGAAGTGACAGGGAAGATTTAATCTAATCCAACAGCTGGTTTACAGTCCCCAGTGAGGACAGGCCTGGGCTGCCACGTGGAGTCCGTATCAAAACAGTCAAAATTCCGTTGTGAGTATTAGTTATTACGTTTTCTTCCTTTCTTTCTTCAGTTTTCCTTCCTTCCTTCCATGGGAAACCCTAGTGGTGAAGTGGTTAAGAGTTATAGCTGCTAACCAATAGGTCAGCAGTTCAAATCCAACAGGTACTCCTTGGAAACCCTGTGGGGCAGTACTACTCTGTCCTAAACGGTCACTATGAGTCGGAATTGACTCGATGGTGATGGTTTTTCTTTTTTGGTTCCTTCCATTTCTTCTTTATCTATGCATCTACTTATCCATCCACCCATCCACCCGCCCGCCCACCCATCCGCCTGCCCACCCACCCATCCGCCCATCCGCCCATCCATCCATCCGTCCATCCATCCGCTCACCCATCCATCCATCCATCCATCCATCCATCCATCCATCCATCCATCCATCCATCCATCCATCCATCCATCCATCCATCCATCCATCCATCCATCCATCCATCCATCCATCCATCCATCCATCCATCCATCCATCCATCCATCCATCCATCCATCCATCCATCCATCCATCCATCCATCCATCCATCCATCCATCCATCCATCCATCCATCCATCCATCCATCCATCCGCTCATCCATCCATCCATCCATCCATCCATCCATCCATCCATCCGCTCACCCATCCATCCATCCATCCATCCACCTACCCACTCACCCATCCATCCATCCCCCACCCACCCACTCACCCACCTATAGCACTGAAGGGTGTGCGTAGTACGCTTTTTGTTGAAGGTGTGTCTAGTTCCTTGGAGGAGACTGCTCCCCTGAGGGACCTCCAGGTCTGTCTCCACACTCTTAGGGCATCACCGGCCACATCCATGGGGCCTCCTGGCCAGTGTGCTTCCCCGGCCAAGTCCTTTTCCTCGTTCCCACCTCTTTTCCTAGTTAATAAATCAGGATGCAGATAAGAGACTCACGGTTAATTTTCTGAGGCGAGTGTAGCGTGTCTGAGCTTATAAACAGCGGGAAGTCTTGGGCCGTGAATTTCTTAATACTGACAAGCCCAACAGCTTAGAAATAATCATTATAAGTTACAAGTGTCTTAGGGGTTGTTCTCCTGACATAAAACTAATTTCATGTTTTTATTCATAATGTGAGAGAGACAGGGCAGGGGGCTGCTTTGGACAGCATTGTTGGAGATTTTGCAAGGTCTGTCTCGGAAGGTAATGAAGATAGACGGCGCTTCATTCTATGGGCTGGCTGACTCCCCTCTGGTCATTGTTGACAACCTCCTGGGTTTTGACCCTGCCTTCATGGATAGCTAAAGGTCCCTGGGTGATGCAGTTTGTGCTCAACCGCTCATCTAAAGGCCGATGTTTCCAACCCACCCAGCAGTGCAGCAGAAGAAAGACCTGGAGATCTGCTCCCGTAAAGATTACAGCCAAGAAAACCCCATAGAGCCGTTCTTCTCTGTAACAAATGGGATCGCCATGAGTTGGAATAGACTCGATGGCACCCAACAGCAACAACCTAAAGGTTAGCAGTTTGAACCCACCATGTGGTGCAACGAAAGAAAGGCCTGGCAACCTTTATAGATTACAGCCAAGAAAACCCTACGGGACAGTTCTTCTCTCTAACACATGGGGTTGCCATGAGTTGGAACTGGCTCAAAGGCAACGAGTTTGGATTTTTTTTTTTATTTTCTGCATAACCTGCCGTTGCGGAAGTGGCCCTTCTGGCCCGTAACCGAAAGGTGATCCTGGTTTCCCCTGGAGCCACCATAATGTCAACGTATTGCCACACCCAGCCGTGAGAGGTCTGCCTCGTGAGCGCTGAGCTGTCGGAAAGAAAAAGGGGCCATTCTACCTGTCCAGAGGCGTTATATATTGAATTATGTCCCCCCAAAAAGATATGTTGATATCCTAACCCCCAGTATCTGTGAACGTAGCCTTATTTGAAATAGGGTCACTGCAGATGTTATCAGCTAATATGAAGTCATCCTGGAGTAGGTTGGATACTAATCCTATAAGTGGTTGCTGGGTGTCGCCGAGTGATTCCGACTCACAGCGACCCCATGTGACAGGGTGCAATGACCCCACAGGGCTTCCTAAGCTGTAATCTTTACAGAAGCAGGTCTCCAGGTCTTTCTCCCAAGGAGCCTCTGGGTGGGTTCAAACCACCAACCTTTTGGATAGCAGCTGAGCCCTTAAACGTTGGACTCCTTATCCCATGTGAGTGGTGTCCTTATAAAAAGAGGTCACACACAGAGGGAAGGGGCCCTTTGAAGATGCATTGGCAAGCAGCAAAGGAAACCAAGGATTGCCGGCAGCCGCCAGAAACCAGGAGAGAGGCAAGGGACAGATCGTTCCTCAGAGCCCTCGGGAGGAATCAACATGGTTAACACCCTGATTCAGACTTCTAGCCTCCAGAACTGTCGAACAATAAGTATTTGTTTCTTAGAGCCACCCACTTTCTGACGTTTTATTATGGAAACCACAGAAACTAAGACAAGGTGTCTCTCCCACCTGGTCTACTCTCGAGAGCAAACCCGTGAAAGGTGGGCTGCAGCCAGGGATGTCTTCAATCCCAGCCGTGTCCAGCTCGGCAGAGATTTCTTCTCGCAGTTAAACAGGAATAGGGTATTGTAGCACTAAACCCAATGGCCAAAAGGTGGAAACAACCCCTGTGTCCATCAACAGGTGAGTGGATAAACTAAACGTAGCCTGTACATACAGTGGAATGTCATAAAAAGAAATAAAGTCCTGACACACGGTACGGCATGGATAAACCTTGAAAATATTGTTGTCGTTAGGTGACATCCAGCTGGGTCCAACTCACAGCGACCCTCTGTACAACAGAACGAAACACCGCCCCGTCCTGCGCCATCCTCACAATCGTTGTTATGCTCGAGCCCATTGTTGCAGCCGCTGTGTCAATCCATCTCGTTGAGGGTTTTCCTCTTTTCTGCTGACCCTCTTTTTGGCCAGGCATGACGTCCTTCTCCGGGAACTGGTCGCTCCTGATAACGTGTCTAAAGTATGTAAGACGCAGCCTCACCATCCTTGCTTCTAAGGAGCATCCTGGCCGCAGTTCTTCCAAGGTGGTTTTGTTCGTTCTTTTGGCAGTCCATGGGATATTCTGTATTCTTCGCCAACACCGCAGTTCAAAGGTGTCAGCTCTTCTTCAGCCTTCCTGGTTATGCTGAGTGAAATGAGTCAGACACAGAACGATAAATACGTATGATTCCACTTTTACAAAATAACTAAAAGAGGAAAATTCTTGAGAAAAACAAACATTAGTAACCGCTCGACTACTAACCTAAAGGTTGGCAGTTTGAACTCACCCAGCGGCACCACGGAAGAGAAGCCCGGCGATCTGGTTCCATAAAGATTGGAGGCAAGACAACCCTGTAGAGCACACTTCTACGCTGTCACACATGGAGTCACCGTAAGTTGCAATTGACTTGATGGCAGCGGGTTTTTGGTTTTTAGGGGCTGGGGAAGGAGCCCTGATGATGCAGTGTTTAAAGCACTTGGCTGCTACCTAAAAGGTTGGTGGTTTGATCCTACGAGCTGCTCTGAGGGAGAAAGATGCGGCAACCTGCTCCCATAAAGATTACAAGCTAGGGAGCCCTACGGGGCAGTTCTGTTCAGCCCTATAGTGTCACTGTGAGTCAATGGAAGCCCTACGGTGCAGTTCTATTCAGCCCTATAGTGTCAGTGTGAGTCAATGGAAGCCCTACGGGGCAGTTCTGTTCAGCCCTATAGTGTCACTGTGAGTCAAGGGAAGCCCTACGGGGTAGTTCTGTTCAGCCCTATAGTGTCACTGTGAGTCAGTGGAAGCCGTATGGGGCAGTTCTATTCAGCTCTATAGTGTCACTGTGAGTAAATGGAAGCCCTATGGGGCAGTCCTTTTCAGCCCTATAGTGTCACTGTGAGTCAATGGAAGCCCTACGGGGCAGTTCTATTCAGCTCTATAGTGTCACTGTGAGTCAATGGAAGCCCTACGGGGCAGTTCTATTCAGCCCTATAGTGTCACTGTGAGTCAATGAAAGCCCTACGGCGCAGTTCTATTCAACCCTATAGTGTCACTGTGAGTCAACGGAAGCCCTATGGGGCAGTTCTGTTCAGCCCTATAGTGTCAGTGTGAGTAAATGAAGCCCTACGGGACAGTTCTGTTCAGCCCTATAGTGTCGCTGTGAGTCAGTGGAAGCCCTATGGGGCAGTTCTGTTCAGCCCTATAGAGTCACTGTGAGTCAATGGAAGCCCTGTGGGGCAGTTCTGTTCAGCCCTATAGTGTCACTGTGAGTAAATGAAGCCCTACGGGGCAGTTCTGTTCAGCCCTATAGTGTCACTGTGAGTCAGTGGAAGCCCTACGGAGCAGTTCTGTTCAGTCCTATAGTGTCACTGTGAGTCAATGGAAGCCCTACGGGGCAGTTCTGTTCAGCCCTATAGTGTCACTGTGAGTCAATGGAAGCCCTACGGGGCAGTTCTGTTCAGCCCTATAGAGTCACTGTGAGTCAGTGGAAGCCCTACGGGGCAGTTCTGATCAGTCTTATAGTGTCACTGTGAGCCAATGGAGGATAGGAGCCCGAAATCAAGGCATCAGCAGGGCACACTCCCTCCAGAGGGTCCTTCAGCGTCTCTTCCAGTTTCTGGTGGCTGCTGCCTGTCCTTGGCTCGTGGCCGCTTCACTCCCATCCCGGCTTGTGCCTTTGCACGGCTGTCTCCCCTCTGTGACACTTCTTTTATAGGACAGCACTCAGATGGGATCAGGACCCACCCTCCTCCAGCAGGACCTCATCTCAGTTGATAACTTCTGCAAAGACCCTGTTTCCAAACCAGCTCACTTTCACAGGTGTGATGGGGGTTAGACCTTCAGTGTATCTTTTGGGGGGACACAATTCAACCCGTACTGCTGTGGCCCAAATCTTTGTCTCCTTTCTCTTATAAGGATACTTGCCATTGGGTTTAGGGCCCACCCTACTCCAGTATGGCTTCATGTAAACTTAGCTAATTACATCATCAAAGACCCTATTTCCAAACAAAATCAGGTTCACAGGTACAGAGGTTAGGACTTTAGCATGTCTTTTTAGGGGGCACAATTCAATCCATAATAGGTGTGTACTGTGTCTTTTCTTCTCTCTTTCAACACCATTTGGCCCATGATAGATAATCAATCAATCAATATTAGAGGAATGAACAACAGCAGGTACTCAAAGTTCACGTGCTGTTCACCTTTGCGCCCCCTCAGAATGTAAGGAGCCACTCACCTTTTCCACCTGAAGAAACAGCATGGGGGGGCTCCTGTACCCTTGGCTGCGGGTGGCTTTGGCCAGTGGGACCCCCAGAAGATGGCCTGAGGAAGGACCTGCCTGAGATCTGGGAGTGGGAGCCCCGTCACGCTCTCTGCATCCTGCACCGGGACTCTGCTTCCTGACAGGCGGCTGTGTGCAGACTGCTCTCTCTCTGGTTTTGGGATGCAGGGTCCTCACCTCTCAGCTCACACCCGAAGTGGACACCGCCCCCCTCCACGTGTTACTCTCCCTGGGGGTAACCCCCACTCCAGGCTCTGCTCCCTGGGGGAAGCCCCTTTCCCACATTCTACTCCCTGGGGGAAACCGCCCAGGGGGAACCCCAACCCACACCATTATCCTCCCTGGGGAAAGCACCCCCTAGTGTTATCCTCCCTGGGGAATCCACCTCCACATTTGCCTCCCTGGGGGAAACGTCCCCCCTGCCTCGCTCCCCTCCTGGGGGGAACCTCCCCGTGTTCTCTTCCCTGGGGAACACCACTCCCCACTACCCTCCCTGGAGGCCTGGTTTTCTCGCACTTGCCCACACCTCTGCCAACACCTGTCGTTCAGTCTCCCTAAACTTCCCCACTGGAGGCCATCTGCTTCCTGCCTAGGTGCTGAGGGCCAGACCCTATACCTCACACAAGCTCTGGCTTACTCAGGTTTATGTCCTCACAGTCTAGAGGCCAGAAGTCCAAATCAGGGTCTCGGCCGTGTGGATTCCTCCCTTGTTGGTGGCCCCTGGACGTTCCTGTGTTCCTTGGCTTGTAGGCGACCCTCACAGGGCATCTGCTCTCCCCCCGTGGATGTGCGTCTCTGTGTCTAGTCTGCTCTTCCTATAACTTAGTGGAGATGGGGTTTACAACCCAGCAAAATCTAGTATGATCTCGTTATGGATTGACTTGTGTCCCCTGAAAATATCTGTGGGAAATCCTAACCCCTATACCTGTGAAGAAAACCCTGGTGGCATAGTGGTTAAGAGCTATGGCTACTAACCAAAAGGTCAGCAGTTGGAATCCACCAGCTGGTCCTTGGAAACCCTGTGGGGCATTTCTGCTCTCTCCTCTAGGGTCGCTATGAATGGGAATCAACTCCACTGGCAATGAGTTTTGTTTTGCTTTTTTATACCTGTGGATGTAACTCCATTAGGGAATGGGTTTTCTTTATCATGTTAATGATGCAGGATTAGTGGAGGGTGTGTCTTAAGTCGATCTCTTTTGAGATAAACAAGAGCTGAGATGGGGGGAGAAAGAGGCAATAGATGCTACCCAAAGATCACCAAGGAGCCAAGGAACAGAAGCTGAAGAGAGACAACTCTTCCCCTAGAGCCAACAGAGAGAAACCCTTCCCCTGGGGCTGGAGCCCTGAATTAGGACTTTTAGCTCCCTGAACTGTGAGAGAATAAATTTGTTTGTTAAAGCCATCTACTTGTGGAATTTCCATTACAGCAGCACTAGGTAACTAAGATGGGGGGGGGGACACAAGTCAGTCCGTAACAGGAAACCCTTAACGGCCATCTCTGTGACTGTGTGAGTCACTTGAAGCCGCTGAGTCTGCCTGTCTGTGAAAACACAACCCTTGCCAAGCTCTGTTCCTTGGCTTGTGTGCTGGTGGCACGGGTGAGCTGTTTTGCAACAATATACTTCCACTGAGGTTTCTTTCCTGTTTCCACGTTGCAGGGTTGTTGTCAAAGTTGGGTTCTTTCGCTGTAAAAGCCCATTGCTGGGTTTCCACCACTAACAAGGTAGTACCTGCTCTGTCTCCATTTTTAAAAAAACTTTGTTGAAAGTATACAGAGCCAAAGATACACCATTTCAACGATCTCTACGTGGGCAATTCCGTGACATTGATTACACTCTTGAAGTTCTGCGACCGTGTTTTCAACCAAAAATAGCTTATTTTAATGCGTAAATCATGTCTTCTTTGAGCGTTGTGCTCTTTCAAAGAATAATCTATGTAAGATCAAATTGATGAAGGCCACTTGAAAGGCTGGATGGTGAGCTTAGGGCACAATGAGTTTAAGATAATGGTTCTGCAACAGAGGAAGAGGGAGAGCAGGGAATAGGAGGAGGAAATGGAATGTGTGGCCAATTCCCTCCATGAACAACTGCCTCCTTCGCCACGAGACCAGAAGACCTGGATGGTGCCCGGCTACTGTGACTGAACGTTTTCATCAAAGATTCTATAGAAGAACCCTGATCAAAAGAGGGGAAAATGTAGAACAGGATTTAAAACTTTCGTGAACTCCAGGCTTCCTAGACCCGTGAAGGTTGGATGGATCCTTGAAGCTATTGCCCTGAGATAATCTTTAAACCCGAAACCAAAAATATCCCTGAAGCCTTCTTAAAAAAACAAAAACATAGTTCAGTTTACCCAGTAAAGAATGCCCGCCTTGAGCATTGTGCACTTTTAAGAACTATCTACGTGGCATCGAATCGACAACAGTAACTCGTAAAGTCAGATGGGAAGCTTAGTGGGCAGTGAGTTTACGTCAATGAGGGAGAAACAATTTGGAAGAGGAGGGTGGCCGTGGTCACACACCATGAAGAGTGTCATCAGTGTCACCGAATTGTACGCCTAGAAACTGTTGAATGGGTATCGTGTTCTGTCAAAAACAACAAAAATAAGATAAACTATAGAAAAAAAAAAAAAGACACTGGTGCTCTGTCTCCTTTAACACATACCGAGCACCTCTAGTGCCCCTTCTAGGGTGTCTACTTCCCAACAAGGTCACTGTAGAGAAGGGCGGGGCAGGGAGCACCCCAGGCTGCTGCTCCGTATTTATTATATATATATTTTTTTAATTTTGCTTTAAGTGAAAGTTTACAAACCAAGTCAGTCTCTCTTACAAAAGCTTATATACACCTTTCTATATACTCCTAGTTTCTCTCCCCCTAATGAGACAGCACACTCCTCCTCTCCACTCTCTATTTTCGTGTCCACTTGGCCAGCTTCTGCCCCCTCGGCCTTCTCGTCTCCCCTCCAGACAGGAGCTGCCCATGTAGTCTCATGCGTCTACTTGGCCCAAGAAGCTCACTCTTCACTAGTATCATTTTCTATCCCATGGTCCAGTCCAATCCCTGTCTGAAGAGTTGTCTTTGGGAATGGGTCCAGTGTTGGGCTAACAGAAGGTCTGGAGACCATGATCCCTGGGGTACCTCTAGTCTCAGTCAGACCCTTAAGCCTGGTCTTTTTTTTTTTTTAATGAGAATTTGAGGTCTGCATCCCACTGTTCTCCTGCTCCATCAGGGATTCTCTGTTGCGTTCCTTGTCAGGGCAGTTTTCAATGGTAGCCTAGTAGGTATTTATTACATTTTAATTTTCACCTGGGGTCAGCAAGATTTCTCCTAGGAAACTTGGGGCAGGGGTCTCCCTTTTCCCTAACCCTGTGCTGCCCTCAAATTCCTCCATGTGAAATGCTCGCAGACTTGTGCTTTTAAACCTAGTGTTGCCGTGATTAAAAAAAAAAGAAAGAAAAATGATGTAGAATCGCCGAGCACTTTGGGAAACGTGTCGTATAAATGTGCACCCAAGAATAGCTGCAAGCTGTATATGTATGAAGCCTCAGAGAGGAGAGCCCTGAGTCTGTGGTATGACTCTGAGTGGAAGCTGGTGGCATGTATTTTAATGCTGAAATTAATACAAAGCAGTGTCCCCCACAGCCCCCACTCCCTGCGGGTCATTCCTGGCTGGGCCCAGAAAGCAAGCTTTGTAGGAGAAGACAACAGACCCAGGAAAGACACAGCCTGCTTCAGCACTCAGGCTAGTAATTCCTCCCCAATCCATAAAACAATTAGCGATGAACTAATGATAGTGCTTAACAACTGTATTTTTGATTAATGCATAAATAATTTAATGGAGTATTTCTGTAGTTTTCCCAGCCTCTGCCATTATTTACCAGCTCTGTCAGCGGGGTGGCGGGTTTCCTGCCATATAAAGCATGCCCCAGTCCGTCGGAGAAGCTGGTGGCTGTAATGTTCTCAGGGAGCACACCAGTGGGGCGATTAACACGCCGATTAGCATAATCCAGTGCGGTATATCATTGTGTAAAAGCTCCCCCCCCCGACCCCGCACCACGGGATCAGGCTGTGGAATGGCTTTGAAGATTTTATGATACGATAACTATCCATTTGATACGCAATTAAAAAGATATTTTGAGACACTAAGTGAAGACAATGGGGTTGGGAAGGAGAGGGGAGGGATAAGGGTGTCGTTCTGAGTGCCCGGTGCCTGCTGATTGAGTCCCGTTCAAGTACAGCCCTGGCCTTGCCTGGCTTGGCACCAGGAACACGGGGCTGTTGGTAAGAACATGTAGGCTTAACTCAGGATCAGGCAGCCTTCGTTCCATATAGCCCTTGCTGTTGTTGGATGCTGCCGACTCTGACTCATGGTGACCCCATGTGATAGAGTAGAACTGACCTGTAGGGTTTTCTTGGCTGTAATCTTTTCAGGAGCAGATGGCCAGGTCTTTCTCCCGTGGAGCCGGTGGGGTGGTTTCAACAGCCAACCTTTTGGTTTACAGTCGAGTGCTTAAATGTCTCACCACCAGGGCTCTTTGCTTCCTGGTTTTTACCTGATGCTGTAGCAATGGTTTCGGCCTGGTTGTGGGTACGAATGAATGTGGATCACTAGCTTTTAATTAAGGAAACTTTTAATCAAGTCTAGACAAGCAGTAGTGGTTCCATGGTAGAATCTCCGCCTTCCATGCGCAAGACCTGGGTTTGAATCCTGGCCAGTGCACATCACGTGCAGCCCCACCCGTCTGTCAGCGGATGCTGTAACACTGACCAGGTTTCAGTGGGGATTCCAGACCAAGAGAGACTAGGAAGAAAAGCCTGGAGATCAACTTCCGAGAATCAGACAACAAATCAGCCAACGAGAACCCCATGGATCACAGTGGTCCAATCTCCAACTGGTCTTGAGGGTTGTGCAGGGCCAGGCAGTGTTTCATCCCATCGTGTGTGGGGTCGCTGTAAGTTGAGGGCTGACTCGGTGACCACTGACAGAAGAACAACAAAATCAAAGCTGGGAACGGTTGCACAACTCAAAGAATGTAATCAATGTCAACGACTTGTACATGTAGAAACCGTTGAATTGGTGTACGTCCTTTCTGCTGTGTAGTTTTCAACAACCACCACCAAAAATTAAAACAAATTAATTAAAAAAAAAAAAAAGCAAGGAAAATAAGAGCTCTGACCCTAACTGAGATGCTCCTGGAAAATCTAGAAACTTCACAAATGTTAAAAAGTGCTGTGCGTCAGCCTGAAATGCAAGCTGTGAAACAGAGAAGGGTGAGCTTTGAGAGAGAGAGAAAAAAAAAAAAATCTCCCATGCTTCTGGAAAGATCTGGAGCTGACTAAGTGGGTCCTGAGAGTAAGTCTTAAGGACCCCACGAGCACATCCCACCTGCAGGGGTACAGGACCCCCAAGTCCTGATGACCCAACCTCTTCTCTGTCCAAAACTTTGTGTCTATGTTAGCGATCGGGGTCCAGAGTCTCTACAGGGTTGAAGGCTTCTTGCCCTTGCTTCCGTACTTCGAGACTTGAGTACCATTCTGGGACCTATGTTATTATGTCAAGTCTCTGACCCAAAATGTTGTTATATGCCTCCGAGTCGGCTCTGACTCAAGGGAACAAAAGTTTGCCAGGCCTGCACCACTGTCATGATCACTGGTGTGTTTGAATTCCTTGTTGTGGCTACTTAAACCAAAATATCCCCAATCAATGTCACCTCACCAAACCTGCCCTCTGTGACTCTCAGTACTGTTGGGATTGGCTTTGATGTGGTAACCCCTTCCTGCCCCTCTTGAGTTCTGAACTGACTGAAAAATAAAAGTGGGTAGAACTCCAACTATCTAATATTCTGAAAAAAGGCAAAACTTCAGAGACAGTGAAAGGTGGGGGGTTTCCAGGGAGTTGAAGGAGGAAGGAGGGATGAACACGGAGAGCCCAGGGCATCCTCAGGGCAGGGAAGCTCTTCTGTGTGAGGCCGTAATGGTGGACACAGGGCATGACGCATTTGTCAAAACCCACAGGACTGTAGAACACACAGAGTGAACACTAGTGTGAACTGTGGACTTCAGTTAAAATCAACGTATCAGTGTTAGTTCAGCAGTAGCACAAGAATGAAAGATGTTAACATAAGGGAAAACTGGGGGGGGGGGCGCGGGGAGAGGTATACGGGAGCTGCCTGTACTTTCTGCTCAATTTATCAGTAAACCTAAAACTGCTCCAAAAAATAAAGGCTGAGCCACACTCTCTCCTTTGCCCTTGCAGAATTTGAGAGAGACCCGCCTGTCACGGTAAACTCAGGAGATAACTCCGTGTGATCAATATTCCCCATAGCTTAACCTCCACTTAATGACCTAGGTGGCGCAAACATTGAACACGCTCGACTGTTAACCAGAGGCTGGAATTTCGAATCCATCCAGAAGATCCCAGAAGAAAAGCCCAACAATCTACTTCCAAAAAATCAGCCCTTGAAAACCATATGGAATACTACCCAACGATAAAGAACAACGGTGAATCCGAAAAACACCTCGCAACATGGATCGACCTGGAGGGCATGATAAAAAAAAAAAAAAAATGCCGAGTGAAATAAGTCAATCACAAAAGGACAAATATTGAATGAAGCCACTATTATAAAAACTCAAGAAAAGGTTTACGCAGAGGAAAAAAACAAAACATTCTTTGATGGTTATAAGGGTGGGGAGAGACGGGAAGGGCAAATCACTAACTAGATAGTGGACAAGTGTTAACTTTGGTGAAGGGAAAGACAACACAAGATACAGGGAAAGTCAGCACAACTTGATCAAGGCAAAGCCAAGAAGCTTCGTAGACACAGCCAGACACCTTGAGGGACCAAGTCACTGGGTCTGAGGGCTGGGGTCCATGGTCTTGGGGACATCTAGGTCAAGTGGAAAATAGTTCATAAAGTTCATAGTTCACCCTACTTCACTGAGTTGCATCTGAGGTCTCAAAACCTTGTGAGCAAACATTTAAAATTCATCTATTAGTCCCATCCTGTCCAGAGCAAAGGCGAATGAAGAAAACCAAAGACACAAGGAAAATATTAGTCCAAAGGAATAAAGGACCACGTAAACCAGTCTCCACCAGCCTGAGCCCAGAAGAAATAGAAGGTGCCTGGCTACCACCACCAACTGCTCTGACGAGGATCAAGATAAAGAGTCCTGGACAGAGCTGGAGAAAATGGTAGAATAAAATTTAAATTCACAAAAGAACACTAGACTCACTAGTCTGACAGAGACTAGAGGAACCCCTGAGACTGTGGTCCCCTGGACCCTCTGCTAACTCAGAACTGAAGCCATTCCCGAGGCCAACTTCTCAGACAAAGGTTAGACAGGCCTATAAAACAAACAATAATGCATGTGAGGAACTTGCTACTTAGTTCAATCAACTATACAAGACCAAAGGGGCAACTCCTGCCCCAAAGCAAGATGAGAAGGCAGGAAACCTGGACGAATGGATACGGGGAAACTGGGGTGGAAAGGAGGGCGTGTTGTCACGCTGTGGGGATTGAAACCAATGTCACAAAACAATATGTGTATACATTTTTGAATGAGAAACTAACTTGAGCTCTAAATTTCACCTGAAGCACAATAAAATAAAATAAAGAAAACCTTACGGAGCACAGTTCTGCTCTGACTCGCACACGGGTGGGCGCCATGAGTCAGAAATCATTGATGGCACTTGGTTTACCAGATCCCATCACTGCTCAGCAAGGACATCAGAGAACAACCAGGCAAGGTGGCCGCGTTGGAGATGAGAAAAGGTGACAAAGCCCAGGAGGCCGTACAGAAGGTGATGGGGTCACCATGAGTCTGAATCTATTTGCAGGCAGCTGGTTACCTACTTGTACCCATCCTTCACAGTGAACTCAGGATCAAGCTCTACATGGCTTAACCTTCCCTAACGTCCTTCAGTCCTTTCTTCTCCAGCCCTGAGGACCTTTCCAGACCTGCGTCCACAGAGTTGAGGTAACACTTTGTACTGATCTTTCTCTCTGATATGGATTGAATTGTGTCCCCTCCCCCCGCCAAAAAATATATATTGAATTCCTGGCTCTTTTATCTGTGGATGTGATCCTGCTCAGAAGTAGAGTTTTTCTTTTGTTCTAGGAAAGAGGGCATTCCAGAGTAGGGTGGGTCCTAAACCTAACCAATTCTCAGTTATAAAAAGACCAGAATAGACACAGAGAGACACAGCCAGAAGACAGACGCCATGTGAGGACCTGTCTACAAGGAAAGGAAAGCCAAAGACAGCTGTTGTTGTCGTGCCTGAAAATCCAGCCCAACTCATAGTGACCCATGTGACAGAGGAGAACTGCCCCAAGTCTCAAGAGAACACAAAACTAGGGTTTTCTAGGCGGTAATCTTCACGGGAACACATTGCCAGGTCTTTCTCCCTTGGAGCTGCTGGTGGGTTCGAATCGCCAACCTTTCAGTTAGCAGCTGAGCTCTTAATGGTTTCCCCATCAGTGCTCCTTCAAAGACTGCTGTAGACACCAGAAACTAGCAGAGAGGCCCAGAGAAAGAATCAACATGACCGAGACCCCGATTTTAGCCTGCACGACTGTTCGAAATTAGGAACGTTGAGATCAGTCTGGGGGGGTAACTTAAGAAGAAGGAGAGGGGGATCCGAAATCTAATGTGGGCATGTGGAGGGAGGCAGGGAGGGGGGATTTGAGCTGGACTATTTTATCTGCTTGAGTTGTCAAAATGAAATGGAATGCTTGAAGATAGATGTCCTAGGCATTAGTGAGCTGGAATGGACTGGCTTTGGCCATTCTGAGCTGGACAAGCAAATGGTCTACTCTGCTGGGAATGACAAATTGAAGAGGAATGGTGTTGCAGTTATCGTCAAAAACAACATTTCAAGATCTATCCTGACATACAATGAAGTCAGTGATTGGATAAGAACCACAAGCCTGCAAGGAAGACCAGTTAATACGACTACTTTTCAAATGTATGTACCAACTAGTAATGCCAAAGATGAAGAAATTGAAGATTTTTACCAACTTCTGCAGTCTAAACTTGATGAAACATGCAATCATGAGGCATTGATACTTACTGGTGATTGGAATGCAAAAGTTAGGAAAGCAAAAAAAAAAGGATCAGTAGTTGGAAAATGGCCTTGGTGATAGAAATGACACAGGAGGTAAAATAATAGAATTTTGCGAGACCAAGGACTTCTTTATTGCAAACACCTTTTTTCAACAATATGTTGAAATGGTGACTGTACCTGTAGACCTCGCCAGGTGGAATACACAGGAATCAAATTGACTACACCTGTGGAAAGAGACGACAGAAAAGCTCAATACTATCAGTCAGAACAAGGCCAGGGGCCTGCTGTGAAAGAGGCCACCAATTGCTCACATGCAAGTTCAAGTTGACATTGAAGAAAATTAAAACAAGTCCACTAGAACCAAAGAATGACGTTGAGTATATCCCACCTGTATTTCGAGGCCACCTCAAGAACAGACTTGACGGGTTGAACACTAGTAACCGAAGACCACCGATGAGTTGTGGGATGGGATCAAGGACATCATACGTGAAGAAAGCAAAGTTCATTTAAAAGATAGGAAAGAAAGAAAAGACCAAAATGGGTGTGTGAAACTTCCTCTTGAACTTAGAGCAGCGAAATTGAAAGTAAGAAAAGAAGTAAGAGCCGAACAGGAGATTTCACAGGGCAGCTCGAGAAGTCAAAGTAAAGTATTATAAAGAAATGTGCAAAGACCTGGAGTTAGAAAACCAAGAGGGAAGAACACACTCAGCATTTCTCAAGCTGAAAGAACGGAAGACAAAATTCCAACCTCAGACAGCAATACAGAAGGATCCTACGGGCAAAATGCTGAACAACGCAGGAAGCGTCAGAAGAAGGTGGAAGGAATACGCAGAGTCACCGAACCAAAGAGAATTGGTGGACGTTCAACAATTTCCGGAGGAAGAATGTGGTCAAGAACCGATACTATTGAAGGAAGAAGTCCAAGATGCGCTGAAGGCTTTGGCGAAAAGCAAGGCTCCGGGAAATGATGGAATATCAATTGATATGTTTCAACAAACAGAGGCAAAACAGGAAGCACTCATTCATCTATGCCAAGAAATTTGGAAGAAAGTTACCTGGCCAAATGACTGGAAGAGATCCGTATTTGTGCCCATTGTATTTTTTTAAAGAAAGGTTATCCAATAGAATGCAGAAATTATTGAACAATGTCATTAACGTTACACGCAAGTAAAATTTTGCTGAAGATCATTCAAAATTGGTTGTAGCAGTACGCGGACAAGGAACTGCCAGAAATTCAAGCCGGATTCAGAAGAGGACGTGAAACCAGGGATATCATTGCTGATGTCAGATGGATCCTGGCTGAAAGCAGAGAATACCAGAAGGATGTTTACCTGTGTTTTATTGACTATGCAAAGGCATTCGACTCTGTGGATCATAACAAATTAGGGATAACATTGTGAGGAATGAGAATTCCAGAACACTTAATTGCGCTCATGAGGAACCTGTACACAGACCAAGAGGCAGTCATTCCAACAGAAAAAGGGATACGGCGTGGTTTAAAGTCAGGAAAGACGTGCGTCAGGGTTGTATCCTTTCACCATCCTTACTTAATCTGAGTGCTGAGCAAATAATCCAAGAAGTTGGACTGTAAGTGTTGAAAAGCAAAGATGTCTCCTTGAGGACTAAGGTGCACCTGACCCAAGCCATGGTATTTTCAATCGCATCATATGCATGTGAAAGCTGGGCAATGAATAAGGAAGATCGAAGAAGAGTTGACGCCTTTGAATTGTGGTGTTGGCGAAGAATATTGAATATACCATGGACTGCCAAAAGAACGAACAAATCTGTCTTGGAAGAAGTGCGGCCAGAATGCTCCTTAGAGGCAAGGATGGCGAGACTGTGTCTTACATACTTTGGACATGTTGTCAGGAGGGATCAGTCCCTGGAGAAGGACATCATGCTTGGCAGAGTACAGGGTCAGCGGAAAAGAGGAAGACCCTCAACGAGGTGGACTGACTCAGTGGCTGCAACAATGGGCTCAAACATAGCAATGATTGTGAGGATGGCTCAGGACCGGGCAGTGCTTTGTTCTGTTGTGCACAGGGTCAGAAGCAACTCAGTGGCACTTAACAACAACATTTGCTCACTTTAAATTCCCTGGGTGACACACACAAACAGTTAACTTGCTGGGCTGCTAACCAAATGATTGAAAGTTCGAGTCTACCCACAGATGCCTCAAATGAAAGGCCTGGGGATCTGCTTGCAAAAAGCAGTCACAGAAAACCCTGTGGAGCACAGTCCTATTCCGACACACATGGGGTCGCCATGGGTTGGCTGCTAATCGAAATGTTGGAGGTTGGAGTACCCCGAGGTGCCTTGTAAGAGAGGACTCGTGGTCAACTTTGAAAAAAAAACGTCCATTGAAAGCCCTGTGGAGCACAGTTCTATTCCGACACACGTGGGGTCGCCATGAGTCAGGGTTGACTCCAAGACAAGCTGGGTATCTGCTCACCTCCCCATGAGGAGGGTGAGGGCCTGGAGGGCTGTGTGAAGGGCTCTGGAAGGGTACCTGTGAAGAACCTGGTCTCTGGATGCTCAGCGAAGACCCTGTATGCCCCCTGAACCCACAGGAGTCCTGGGTGGGAACAAACTCTGGGGCAGGAGCCCATTCTTTTCTGGGCACAGTCCAGTTGCCTTGAGTCAACAGCTACTCATGGCGACCCCACATGAGCCAGAGTGGAACTGCGCTCCATTGGGTTTTCAGTGGCTGATTTTTCAAAAGTAGTTTGCCAGGCCTTTCTTCCAAGGCACTCTGGGTGGACTTGAACCTTCAACGTTTCCATTAGCAGCCACTCAAGGACCAGCCCAGTAGGTGGTGACATGTTCATAGGAAGGGTGGGGGCAGTGTGACTGGGGGTGGCACTTCTGGGACTGCTTGCCAGGACCCATCTTCCTTTCCTCAAGGTGGGTCCACCTCTCCCCTAATCCACCCTCCTTTAACCCCTCTGGGCCTTTTGTTTGCATTTGGATCCAGACTGCCTTGGAGGAGGGATCTGAGCCTCTCTGAACCAAGACATAAAATCATTAGTGAAACCCTGGGGTCCTTTGTGAGGCGAGGTGAAAGCTGTGGCCCTTCCTCCAAGGCGCTCTGCGCCCCCATCGCTCAGCACCTCGGAGAGGAGCCACCAAGCCTCTTCCAGGAAGCTCGGGGGCTCAGGGAGGCAGATAAATGGGGAAGACAAAAAGTGGCACGGTTTAAATACCCGTAGTGGAGGCGGCGAGGCCCGGCGAGGCGCGCGCCAGGAAGGAGAGGGGCGCATGGGCCGGGGGCTCCAGGGCAGGGCACTGACAGCCACCTCTCGCTCCCCAACGACAACAGGTAGGCGATTGCCTACCCCTTCCCGGCGCGGCTTCGCAATTTCCTTGGCGTCGGGCGATTTTATTCATTGTTTCCCAGGCCGGGTGATTGATGCGCAGGGCACTAATATCTCCGAGTGATAACTATTTCCATGTTCGTCCCCGCTCCCTGACACCGCGCGGCGAGGCCCGGGCAACTGCTGACTACTTACTTTGTGACTCATTTACATTTCAATCTCGGCCTCATGAATGTAAAATCCCGGTTGCAAATTAATAACCGGGAGGCGGGGAGGCCGCTGCGGCGCTGGGGGCGCACGGCCCCCGCGCCCCGCGCTGCCATTGTGCTCCGCCTGCGCCTCATTTGCGGACCGCAGTGAGTGACATTACAGAGAAAGGCAGAACCGCAGTGACACAAATTTATTTCCGTCCCCAGCGCTGCCGTACATTTTCATAGGATCGGGGGCTATTTGTCTGGGGACAATTTAGTTTCCATGAAAAATTTAAATGGTTTCTGTGGAGATAGTGGACTGAAATTTAATTTGTTTCTCACTTACTACAGCAGGTATGAAAAGGAGAAAAATTGGATGTCTGATGGGCTGAAATTGGCGCTGTCCCCGCTCCTGTCCCCCAAGGCCTGGCGTGGCGGAATTCTCCATCCCAGGGAGGGACAGCCCCTCCCGACCTGCCCGCCCCCCTCGGAGGACCTAACCTTAAACCAACTTAGAGCAAACCTTTCGGGAGCCTGCCAATCACCGCGAAACCACGTTTCCATCGATCCCCTGTCTGGATGATCTATGGCTTCATTTTACGGTAATTGAGAATTAGTGGAGAGATTAGCAAGCCTCAACACCCCGTCTTGATCCTCGCAGTGAGCACAGCAATTTGTCACGATTGGTCGTCTGACACTCTTTTACGGATACGGGGTGCCCATCTAATTGAATACGGGGATGACGCGGAAATTAATTGGACACGGGGAGGTTTGAAGAGAGCCGGCTGGGCCGTCATAATGCCCCTGCTGGGGTCGGCATTTAAGGGCAGGAGGGGGTATTGATCCCGAAGGTGTTCGATCTCTGCCAGCATGAGGGTGGGGTAGCCACAGACACCCACCTAGTGGTGTTTAAGCCCCCGTGAAGGCAGGTTATGGACAGCAGTTGGCCGCCCATGACGAATATGACCCTCAGCTCAATCGACCTCATTAAGATAAAGTTTCAAAAATTTACTTCTCGCAGCGAATGTGCGCTATGTCTAAAGGCAACAGTCAGAGGTGAATTACAGGCCGGGGCTGGTGGGCTCTTTATGGGGGTGACCGACTGCCTCTCCTTGTTGCCACTTGCCTTTGAGTTGAGTCTGACTCAGGACAATCCCATGTGTGTCACAGTAGAAATGTGCTCCAGAGGGTTTGCGAGGCTGTGACCTTTGGGAGCAGATCACCAAGACTATCTCCCGACGCACTGCGGGGTGGGTGCCAACCGCCGATCTGTTGGTTAGTAGTTGAGCGTTTAATGCTTTGTGCCACCCAGGGACTTGTTTTGCTACTTAAAAACCAAAAATCAAACCCACCGCCACTGAGTCAATTCCAACTCATAGCGGCCCTGTAGGACAGACTAGAACTGCCCCACAGAGTTTCCAAGGCTGTAATCTTTATGGAAGCACACTGCCACACCCTTCTCCTAAAGAGTGGCTGGTTTCGAGGCACAGCTGACCTCTCAGTGAGCAGCCCGATGCTTAACCACGGCACCACCAGGGCCCCTAAAGACACGGGAAATGATAAAACACTGAACACAGAATAATGGTGATCTCTTGGGGGGAAGAAAAGAGACAGGGAGAAGTACCCAAAAAACCCAAACCCATTGTCACTGAGTCAATTTCGACTCACAGCGACCCTGTGGGACAGAGTAGAACTGCCCCATAGGGTTTCCAAGGCTGTAATCTTCGCGGAAGCAGGTTGCCACATCTTTCTCCTGTGGGGCGGCTGGTGGGTTCCAACTGCAGACCTTTCAGTGAGTGGCTGAGCGCTTAACCACTGCATCACCAGGGCTCCTTTTTTGCCACTTAAGCGGCAGATAAAAATACTAAGTATCCCACTGTGTGAAAAAGTTGTGTCCTGGAGTGATGGAGAAGAGAAGGGTTAGGGTTAGTGTTAAGGTCAGGGTCAGGGTCAGGGTTAGGGTTACGGTTGGGATTAGCTGGTCCCTCTTCTCACTCCATGGTGCACCTGGAATCCGCATGTGTGAGGCCTAGGCCTTAACCAAGGGCACGTCAGTGCTGACCTTTCTACATCTGAACAGAGACGTAGAAGGCGTTCTTGCCTCATCACTCGGAGTCACCTTCAGGGGCCTGTTTTTGTGGATGGAGTGTTTGATTTTCGTTGAGGGGAGTGGAGGGTCTGATGGCTCTGCCTTGTTTTTTCTGAGCTAAACCTGCGTTCTATTCTGTTTGAAGTCAAGAGGCAGTAAGACCAGAGCCTTCCAACTACGCTGTTGTTTTCAGTTGGCGTTGAGTTGACTTTGATTCACGGCACCCCCACGTACAGCAGGAGATGTTGACCATTGCGTCCTGTACCGTCTTCATGATCGCTGGAATGCTCGGATCCACGGTTGCAGCCGCTGTGTATTCTGAGTGCCTTCCAACCTAGACGGCTCGTCTTCCAGCCCTGTATCGGACAATGTCTGTGTGATCCACTGGGTTTCCATTGGCTGGTTTTCAGAAGGAGATCACCAGGCCTTTCTTCCCAGTCTGTTTCAGTCTGGAAGCCCCACTGAAACCCACTCAGCGTCCTAGCAACACACGAGCCTCCACCAACAGACAGGTCGTGGCTGTGCATGAGGTCTGTTGGGAGGGAATCGAACCCAGGTCTCCCGCATGGAAGGCGAGCGTTCTACAACTGAACCACCACTGGCCTTCCAGACACCTAGATCTCAGCTTTGTCGTCCTTTCTCCACTCTCTCAGCCTCGAGAAGCTTCCCGGACACCCTCAGCCCGCTCCAGCACCGGCTGTAATTTGCCCCACAGCACACAGCGATATCCGATATTTTTCTTGCTTATATGTTTGCCTTTGGTTGACCCTGAGAGAATGTGCGCCCTGTGACAGCAGGGTCACCACGGTGGCCCCAGCACCCAGGCCGGCAGCTGGCTCTCAGTAGATGCTCAGTAAACAAATTCGTGGCTGGTAAGTTGATTCCGACTCACACCAAGCCCAAGTGTGTCAGAAGACAACTGCTTCATAGGATTTCTTAGCTGTAATTTTATGGCAGCAGATGGCCAGGCCTTTCTCCCATAATGCCACTGGGTGGGTTCAAATCACCATCCTTTGGGTTAGCAGTCAGGCGCAAACCGCTTGCCACACCCAGGCACTTTGCTCAATAAATACTTGGTGAGCAAGAAAAAGCTCAAGGCCCTGTTCTTAATGAAGGTCCAAGCTGTCCAGTGTCCTCAGGTAGCCTCAGGAACCTGTGTGTCCACACCCTGCAGGTATCCAGGTAGTCCTATGTCCTCAGGTAGCCTCAGGAACTTGTGTGTCCACACCCTGCAGGTATCCAAGAAGTCCTGTCCTCAGGTAACCTCAGGGACCTGTGTGTCCACACCCTGCAGGTATCCAAGTAGTCCTGTCCTCAGGTAGCCTCAGGGACCTGTGTGTCCACACACTGCAGGTATCCAAGCAGTCCTATGTCCTCAGGTAGCCTCAGGGACCTGTGTGTACATATTCTACAGGTATCCAAGTTAGTTCTGTGTCCTCAGGTAGCCTCAGGAACCTATGTGTCCACACCCTGCAGGTATCCAAGAAGTCCTGTCCTCAGGTAGCCTCAGGGACCTGTGTGTCCACACACTGCAGGTATCCAAGCAGTCCTATGTCCTCAGGTAGCCTCAGGGACCTGTGTGTACATATTCTACAGGTATCCAAGTTAGTTCTGTGTCCTCAGGTAGCCTCAGGAACCTATGTGTCCACACCCTGCAGGTATCCAAGAAGTCCTGTCCTCAGGTAGCCTCAGGGACCTGTGTCTACACACCCTACAGGTATCCAAGTTAGTTCTGTGTCCTCAGGTAGTCTCAGGGACCTGTGTCTACACACCCTACAGGTATTCAAGTAGTCCTATGTCCTCAGGTAGCCTCAGGGACCTGTGTGTCCGAACCCCAAAGGTACCAGCAGACCAAGGAAGACGCCTGTTCCGTCTGGCCTTGGCCGGGATGTTTTCCATGCCCCTGAGTTGAGATTTCCTCACCTGAAAATTAAAGGCAAGAGATCTGCCTTCCGGGGTGACTGTGAGCATCGAGGTTGGGGACACATAGAATTGCATCAGGCAAGATTCTTGCAATATACGCCAGCATGTGCTGGGTTTTCCAACGTGCCTGTCCAGTCCTAAGAGCCATATGTAAGTGGGTAATCCCATGGAGTCCTCAACTCCCCGGTGACGTGGAATTATTTTCATTCCCATCGTGCAGAGGTTAAACTGGGTAAGAGTTTGTGGGTGGTGCAGACGATTGGTGCCCTGTGCTGCTAATCTAAGGCTGGAGGTTCCAGTCCGCCCAGAGGCACCACGGAAGAAAGGCTTGGTGTTCTACTTCTGAAAGATCAACCGTCGGAAACCCTGTGGAGCAGAGGTCTACTCTGACACACGCAGGGGTGCCGTGAGGTGGGGTCGACCCCACTGCTACTGTTATTTCCTCCTCCAGGCTCACTCCCGCTCATCCACGAAGACCTTCTCTGAGGGAATACAGCTCTCCGCTGCAAAGAATGATTCACTGATTAACTCAACAAATACCTAACGAGTGTCTAGTATGTTCTGAAATACAGCCATGCACAAAACGGTCAAAACCTTTGGCCCCACGAAGCTAATGTTGTAGCAGGAATCGCCAATCTGGAAGCATAGCTGATGTTACTGAGCGCTTCTTCCCTGCTGGACAAGGTGCTACTCCAGTTGACTCTTATGTGTGGCAGTAAATGAAAGGAGTCCATGGGCAGAGCAAATGGTTAAGCATAGATCTGCTAACAGAAAGGCTCAACGTCAGAGGGCACCCAGAGATGCCGCGGAAGAAAGGCCTGGCAATCGACGTCCAAAAAATCAGCCGTCAGGAACCCTGTGCAGCACATTTCTACTCTGACACACGTGGGGCGTCACACGTCGGAGCCGACCTGACAGCAACTGTTCCCTGGGGTGTAGCGGTAGCACCAACCTCCCCACACCTGACAAAGGGGCAAGGCCAGGAATGAGATCCAGACGGCGGACCCCCAAACTCGTACTGTCGTCCACCCCTTTCTCCTGCTGCCCGCAGAAGAGGGAATTACAAAGAATCAGAATACGCTTCCCCGAGACTTGTTTACGGATCTTAAAAGAGTATTATTAAAGCCTTTTTCACCTTGGCAGCAATCTGAGGACGAATCTTGAGCTTTGAGCAACAGTCCTCTTTCGGACAGTCCCCTCGTGGAGCAAATGGTTTGTGCTTCACTAGGAACCTAAAGGTTGTTGATTCGAATCCACCCAATGGCACTGTGGGAGAAAGGCCTGGTGATCTGCTCCCATAAAGATTACAGCCGAGAAAACCTTATGGGGCGGTTTTACTCTGTTACATGGGGTCACTATGAGTCGGAATCAACTTGACGGCAACAGGTTTGGCTTGTTACTCCCCATCGACCAGAGCGACCCTCAGCAGTCCCAGAGATGTCCTCAGCTGGCTGTCCCAGGTCAGATGTGGCCCCACCACTGGCAGAATCTCTGTGGGGTAATTAAGCCTGAAGTCTCCTCCTTTGCAAAGACCGTTTCCCAGCAGGTGGGGCCTTTCTGGCTTGTCTGAACAGGTGACCACCTGTGCTCAGAGGTGCCTGCAGGTCTGGGTGTCTCGGTGCTGTCCTGCAGAGCCAGGTATGGACCCTCACCTGGGCTCAGGCGTGGCCACAAGACAGACAGAAGGTGGTTCCATGCCAGCAGGTGCAGTATCCGGGGTTTGTTTGTTTCATCGCCAGGAAACCTGTTCCTCAAGTCAGTAATGTCATTTGCGAAATCCGATTAGCAGAGTGCGTTTCGCAAAGACGAGCCTCTTAGCTCGTTTGCAGGGTCGGCTGCCGCTAACGCGATCCGGGAGGGGTGCTAACAGGGCAGGGAAGTCTCTAACTCTGTAGTCCTGAGAGTTGGGGGGCTCGCAGTGCCCCATGCCGCCGTGGCTCATGGGGGTCATTAGCCACAGTGAGATCCTGACGCACATGGGGTCGCCATGAGTTGAGGTCGACACCAGGGTAGCAGGCTTTAGTGGGTTACACAGGACCACAGCCATAGCTCAGCACATAACTGTGAGCATGTCATTGACCCTTCGGGGCTTCCCACTCCTCATCTGGAAAGTCACAAGGCTCTCAAAAAGGTCTCTAAACATTCCAGGAGCCCAACGGGATGAGAGAAGATACGTCCTCATTGTTGTTAGCTGCCCTTGAGCTAGTCCCAGCTCGTGACGACGCCATGTGCAATGGAATGAAACTGCCCAGTTCTGTGCCCTCAATCCCATGATTGGTTGTGAATCCAACTGTTGCGCTCCATAGGGTTTTCACTGGCTGATTTTCAGACATAGGTCCCCAGGCCTTTCTTCCTAGTCCCTCTTAGTCTGGGAGAATGAAGACATAGAGCTTTGTTTACTGGGTTTGGTTTACGGTGCCCCCTAAAAAGTTATATCCATGTCCCAACCCCTGGCACCTGTGAATGGCCCCATGTCTGGAAATAGGGTCGTCTTTGTAGATGGAATTAAGGCCATCCCGATGAAGTCATCTCGAACTATCCAAACCAAACCAACTGCCATGGAGTCGATTCCAACTCACACGGCCCCATAAGACAGGGAACAACTGCCCCGTAGGGTTTCCAAGGCCGTAAACCTTTATGGAGGCAGACTGCCACTTCTTTCTCCCAAGGAGCAGCTGGCGGGTTCCAAAGGCCGGCTTTTCGGTTAGCAGCCGAGTGCTTTAACCACTGCGCCACCAGGGCTCCTCCAGCTAGCAGGTGTCCTTATGAGAAAGGAGAGACAGAGACAGAGGAGAAGCTGTGTGAAGATGGAGCAGAGATCGGGGTGATGTGGCCACAAGCCCAGGGAGGCCTGGGGCCACCAAAAGCTGGGAGAGGCCAGGAAGGACCCTCCCCTGGAGCCTCGGAAGGAGCGCGGCCCTGTCCACACCTTGGTTTTGGACATGTGGCATCCAGAACTGAGAAGGAGTCAGTCACCCTCTTGTTGTTGTTGTTGTTAGCTGCCATGAATCCGGCCTCAGCTCAGAGCTACCCCATGCTCAGTGGAAGGAAACACTGTCCAGCCCTGCGCCATCCCCATGGCTGGTTGTGGATCAGACCGTTGTGATCCTTGGGGTTTTCACTGGCTGATTTTCAGAAGTAGACTGCCAGGCCTTTCTTCCTAGTCTTTCTTAGTCTGGAAGCTCTGCTGAAACCTGTCCAGCATCACGGCAGCGGGCAAACCTGCAGTGACAGGCAGGCGGGGGCTGCACCTGAGATGCACTGGCCAGGAATTGAACCCGGGTCTCCCGAAGGAGGGGGAGAATTCTACCACTGAGCCACCAGCGCCCCCGTTGTGGTAATTTTTTATGGCAGACACAGGACTCTTATTTGTGATGACAACATGTCTTTACTGGAAAACCCAGGGGCTCTTCACCACCCTCAGAAAAGGCTCTGAGTCAGGGAGAATAGCCCACCTGCCAGGGTAAGCACCTTGCTGTTGTCCTTTCCTGGGATGTGGGGAGACAGATGGCTGGTGATTAAAGGCTCAGCTGCCTCCCTGTGGCCTTCTTTCCAGGGTCCCAGGCCCCCATGAGTTCTCTCTCTTTTTTTCATTTGTTATTTTTATTGTGCTTTAGGTAAAAGTTTACAGGGCAAATCAGTTTCCCGTTCAATAGTTTGTACGTTAGTTGTAACACTGGTTTGATTCCCTACAATATGTCAGCACTCTCCCCATTTCCGTCCTGGTTTCCCGTTTCCTTTCATCCTGATTTTCTACCCCTTCCTGCCTTCTCATCTTTGCTTTTGGGCAAATGTCACCTTCTGATCTCATATAATAGATTGTTCTCAGGGAACGTTCCTCTGGGATGTTATTGTTTATGGTATGGGCTTGTCTATTCTTTGTCTGGGAGGTGGTCTCCAGGAATGGCTTCAGTTCCAGGTCAGAAGGGTGTCATAGGGCCATGGTCTCAGGGGTTCCTCCAGTCTCTGTCAGACCAGTAAGTGTGGTCTTTTTCGTGAGTTTGTTTTTTTGTCCTACTTTTTTCTCCTGCTCTGCCTGGGACCCTGTGTTTTGATCCCAATCAGAGCGGTCAGTAGTGGTAGCCGGGCACCATCTAGTTCTTCTGATCTCGGGGCCACCCCTTGAGTTCTGAGCATGGAGTCCTGAGACCCACCCACCCTCGAGGACAAGCCGTCCCTCCAGTGGCCTGGGACACAGTGACCTGCAAATCATACCCTGCAAATTACTTTAAACTTCACATTTCAGTTATAGATTGCCGGTAGGTGGTAACACAAGTTGAGTTTTGTACAACCTCACTTATCAATTTCAGGAAATTTTTTTTTTGGAAACTCTTTGGGACTTTCTACACAATCATGACCAGAAGGGATCAGTCCCTGGAGAAGGACATCATTCTTGGTAAAGCAGAGGGTCAGCGAAAAAAAGGAAGACCCTCAATGAGATGGATTGACACAGTGGCTGCAACAATGGGCTCGAGCATAACAACAATTGTGAAGATGGCTCAGGACCCGGCAGTGTTTTCTTCTGTCGTACGTGGGGTCACTATGAGTCGGAACTGACTCGATGGCACCGAACAACAACAACACAGACAGTCCTGCTGTTTACCGATAAAAAATAGTATTATTTCTTCCTTTCCAAACTACGTTTTTTATTTATTCTTCTTGCCATTTTGCTGTGAGTGGAAACTCGAGTACAACATGGAGTAGAGAGTGAAAGCAGACAACCTTGTCTTGCCCCAGGTCTTGGTGGGAAAACCTGCAGCCTCTCTCAGCGCTAAGGTTGACATTAGCTGGGGTTTTTTTTGGTAGATATTGGTGATTATATTAAAGCTGTTGTTGGTTGCCACTGAGCTAACTCTCACTCATAGTGACCCCATGTGTTGTAGAGTAGAACTGAGCTCTACAGGGTTTTCTCAACTGTAATCTTTAGGGAAGGAGTCCCTGGGTGGAGCAAAGAGTTAAGTGCTCCACTGCTAGCCAGCCTGCTCCCGATAGGTCACAGCCACTGAAAACCCTGTGGAGCCCAGTTCTACTCCGCACACAGTGGGTCCCCATAAATTATAATCAACCGTGCAGCTACTGAGACCCAGCCAGGGACGGCACCTGGGCAGGCAGAAGAGGGGCAAGAATCAGTCACCAGGACCAACTCAGCTTCTCCAGATATAAAGCCACACTGGACTACTCACCTACAGGTTGATGTTTCAAAGCCACCCAGCGGCTCTGCGGATGGCGATCTGCTTCTGTTAAGCTTACAGCCAAGAAAACCCTACAGAGCACAGTTCCACTCTGACACACATGGGGTCGCCATGAGATGACATCAACTCAATGGCATCTGGTTGGGTTTGGTTGGAGGTGACTACAAACGTGTTTTTGTTAAAACAGTGCAATTCTGCAACCCAGGATGGCCTCCCCTCTGCCTTCAACTCAGCAAGCCCCACGTGGGAGCTAGTCGGTCTCATATCTCTTCAGACCCTTTTCCTCTCAAATCTGGGTGCTGTGGAACAAGGCTGGTGTGTAGGCTTCCCAGGATCCCGAGACAGATGTTCCCACCCCCCACGGAAAAAATCGCCTGCGTTGCAGTTCTTTTCTGGGATAAAAAAGTGCTTCTCGCGTCTCTGACGGGGGTGGGGGAGAAGCTGTCATTATCACACCTATATTTTGGGCCCAAGGTAAGCCGAGAACGCCTCTTAAGAGTCACAATAAATCCATCCCAGAAGGAGGTATTCCTCGAACTCAGCTGCTTTTCATTATGGGTTTTCAAAAAAATAAATGGTGTTTCCGTTTGTTATTTATGCGCTCGGAGAATGTAATGGCTGTAATGATTAATACCGAATTTCTGAATTTATTCTAAAAAGGCACTTCATAAATATTGAGCAGGAGTATTATCTGCAGGTATCTCAATTTATTTTATTAAAATGGAAATTCAGAAATCATCCATAAAATGGTATTATGCGTTTCAAGATGGGCCTTCGGAATGGAGAGGGATGCCATTTTTTTTAACCCTATTCCCGTCATGGCCCCTACAAATGTGTGCCTGGCTGAGCTTATCCCAACCCCGGGTCCTGTTCACGGTTTTGAGGGACGCCTTTACGCTCTCCTTCTGCAGACCAATGAGCAATTGGGATCAATGA
Source organism: Elephas maximus indicus (assembly GCF_024166365.1). Taxonomy (NCBI): domain Eukaryota; kingdom Metazoa; phylum Chordata; class Mammalia; order Proboscidea; family Elephantidae; genus Elephas; species Elephas maximus. The sequence continues at coordinate 180,615,948 of NC_064846.1, read as the reverse complement.
GCAGACTTAGAACAGCGATATTCAGAACGCATTCTGTTTTAATTTTAATTTTCCGCTGGGGAGGAACAGCCCTTGACTACGGATAACAGACGTTCTCAACCAGACCCGATTTGTGGCTGTTTTTTTTCGGAGAGTTTTTCCTATAAGAAGGTCAGAGGCCTTTCACAAACAGACTCTTTGGAATCCTCTCAGCTGTGCTCAGATGTAGGCCAGGGTTGTTTTTTACCTCTTTTACAAGGGAGAAATCTCTGGGTGGAGGAAATGGTCTGACCTCCACTACTAACCTAAAGGTTGGAGGTTCGAACCCACCCAGAAGCGCCAAGGGAGAAAGGCCTGGCAACCAACATCCATAAAGATCGCAGCCAGGAAAACTCAATGGAGTAGTTCTACTCTGTCTCCATGAGTCTGAATGTACTTGACAGCAATGGGTTTTTTTGTTTGGTTGGTTGGTTTGAAAAGGGAGGAAACTGAGAATGGGGGTGTTTGAATGCTTGGGAGGAACCTTCCAGAAGGGTACTGGCCTAAGGCAGCTTCCAGCTGACTGCCTACCAGGTCTTCTGTAACAGCTCGATGGCAACTGTAGAAAACACCCAAATCCATGGATTCCAAAGAAGCAGAAATGAGCAGTGTCGTCTTTTCTAAGTTTCACAGATGAGAGCTAATTGACCAACTACTGGAAACCACACTCCCTGTTAGACCCCAGAGATTCAGGTCAAGCCCTTCTCTGCCCCCCAGGAACCCACCATCTCAGCAAGGAGAAAGAGATCACGTACGCTCTGGTGGTCTTTATATTCTTTCTCGATTCTTCCGCTCAGGATAAGGTAGAAGCAGGGGTGTGGGCTGCAGAGAGGATCCTGAGATCAACATTCAAGATGCCTCCAATATGGCCCCGGTAAATGTTTTCTAAAGGAGCCCTCATAGGACAATGGCTAGGAATGTGTCTGCTAACCAAAAGGTTGGCAGTTCAAACTCATGGAAGAAAGGCCTGGCAATCTGCTGCCATAAAGATTACAGCCTAGGGGACCCTATGGGGCACTTCTACTCTGTCACACGGGGTTGCTGAGTCGAAAATGAACTTGACAGACCCAACAACAACAACACATGTTTTTTAGCCTTATATCCTTTTAACTCTGTCACAGCTAGGCTGTGTTGCTCACGGTCCCCCAGGAAAAAAGCCATTGATGGAGGTGCAGGCAGGGTTTAGAGGAAGCAAAAAGGGGGTGGTGCAGCATCCTGAGGCTGACACGGGTGGGGAACAGTTACCACCCCCGGCTGGGAGGGTTTGAGCATGGGACCAGTTACAAGAACACAGAGAGAGTGTCCCGTACAGCAGTAATATCAATACCCAGGGTCACCTTCCTCCTCCCTCCAGCCTCCTGCAGGGACTCCCGTTGGACAAGTCCCACCAGAAGTCAGAGGGCAAGGTGCCTCCTGAATTCAGCCATTGGGAGCAGCTCCACGGGGGCAGGGCCAGGCAAAGAGCGAGCCCAAGGGGCAAATGGAAATGTTGAGTACAACATACGTAAAATTGCTGATGTGATATGAATACACACAGCACAAGAGCACAAAAATCACATGGAGAAGACCGAACCCGGAGGATGGTGAAAGGGAGACTGGCCACTGCCCTAGGTAGGACCTCTGTCTTAGCTTCCAGTGCTGCCCTGGGGACCTCTGTCTTATCTTCCAGTGCCGTGGGGACCTCTGTCTTACCTTCCAGTGCTGTGGGGACCTCTGTCTTACCTGCCAGTGCTGCTGTGGGGACCTCCGTCTTACCTTCCAGTGCCGTGGGAACCTCTGTCTTACCTTCCAGTGCCGTGGGGACCTCTGTCTTACCTTCCAGTGCTGTGGAGACCTCTGTCTTACCTTCCAGTGCCATGGGGACCTCTGTCTCAGCTTCCAGTGCTGTTATAACAGAAATATCAAGAGTGACTTTAAAGAACAGGGAATTATTGTGTCAGTTCTGCAGTTCAGAAGTCTGAAATCAGGGTATCAGCTCTAGGGAAAGACTCTCTCTGTCTAGGACGAGACGAGGCAGGAGATCCTCATCTCAGCTTCTCTAGCTGACCCTCCTTGGAGTTCTAGTGCTTGTAGACTGCTCTGTCTCCATGGTGTTCGATGGTCTTGGTCTTTCTCCTGCGTCTGCCGTCTTCTGTACCTAATCTCCTCTTTCATGTCTCAAAAGTGATTGCATTTAGACATACTCTACATGGTTATAATAAAGGAAACACTAATGGGATTACTTCCACAAGTACAGAGGTTAGGATTTGCAACACGTGTATTTGGGGGACACAATTCAATCCACAACAGCTGCTGACCATCTGTGGGATCTTGGGCTGGTCAGACTGTAAGGTGGGGCTCATCAAGGTAGCCTCCCCCAGGCTGGTGTGGGTGTTAAACAAGTAATGTGGGCAATCCATACATACATATATATATACACGCACACATATATGTAGTGGTATGTAAATATAGATGGGAACCCTGGTGGCTCAGCGGTTAAGACCTACAGCTGCTAACCAAAAAAGGTCAGCTGTTTGAACCCACCAGCCACTCCTTGGAAACCCTACAGGGCGGTTCTCCCCTGTCCTATACGGTCACTATGAGTCAGAATGGGCTCTATGGCCATGGTTTTTTTGCTTGTACATAGAGAGAGAAAGATTGATACTTACGTATATAGATATATATATGGAGATCTATAGGGTCGCTATGAGTCGGAATCGACTCGACGGCACTGGGGGTACACATACGTATATACACACACAGTGATAATATATATATGTTGTTGTTAGGTGCTGTCAAGTTGGCTCCAACTCTTAGTGGCCCTATGTACAAGAGAACGAAACACTGCCCGGTCCTGCGCCATCCGCATAATCATTGTTATGCTTGAGCCCATTTTTGCAGCCACTGTGTCAATTCATCTCATTGAGGGTCTTCCTCTTTCTTGCTGACCCTCTGCTTTACCAAACATGATGTCTTTCTTCAGGGACTGATCCCTCCTGATAACATGTCCAAAGTGTGTGAGACGTGTGGTGATATATATATGTATGTATGTATATATAAATGTATACATATTACAGTGATATATAAATGTTTATACATACAAAGCGATATATATAAATGTATACATATACAGGGACGTATATAAATGTATACATACACAGTGATATATAAATGTATACATACACAGGGATATGTATAAATGTATACATACACAGTGATAGATGTACATGTATACATACACAGGGATAGATATAAATATATACGTATACAGGGATAGATATAAATGTATACATATACAGGGGTAGGTATAAATGTATACATATACAGGGATATATATAAATGTATACATATACAAGGATATATATAAATGTATACATACATACACAGTGATATATAAATGTATACATATACACGGATGTAAATAAATGTATACATGTACAGGGATATCCACCTATATATACATAGTGCTATATATATATAAATGTATACATGTACAGTGATATACACATATATAAAAAAATTTACACAGTGATATGTATAAATGCATATGTATACAGGGATATCTACCTATATATACACAGTGCTATATATATACATAAACATATACATGGACAGGGATATATACATCTCCCTGGTAACGTATCCTAGAGAGCCCTGACAAAGACCATCAGTTTGCCTGCTGTGGGGTTCCCAGCAGTCCTGGGGTGAGTGAGCATAGAACACCTGAGCAGGTTTACAGGTAAAGACGTGGAGATGAAGTTGGCCGCTGAAAACACTGGGGTGGGGGGGAGGGGGGCAAAAGCAGACACAAGTCTTGGCCAAGATGGAAAGAACGGCAAATAGAGCTTCAGCAGGATAGGGAAAGTCTAACATGCCAGCTTTCCCTTCGATTTTGAGAGAGAATCAGAGAAAAGGACTTTTCTGGGAGAAGAGCGCAAATCAGGTTTAGGACGAGGTCGACAAAGTCGGACAGGTGTGTGGGCCAATTCACAACCTAGGACATAGCTTGAAAATTTGGGAAATAAAGCAACGTGTCATATATTACATGATGGGGCGGTGTTTATGGAGTCCTGGGTGGCACAAACTGTAAACACGCTTGTCTGCTAATAGAGTGGTTGGAGGCCTGAGTCACTCGTAGGTACCTCAGAGGAAAGGCCTGGAGACCTACTTCCGAAATTCTTCCACTGAAAACCGTGTGGAGCACAGTCTACTCGGACACACACAGGGTTGTCATGAGTCAAATTTGATGTGACGGCAACTGGTTTGGTTCTGTTTGTTTGTTTGTTTAGGGGGTCATTGAGACAATGCGAAAGGAAAAATAATACTCTTGAAAGATTTTTTTTTTTTTTTTTTTTACATACAGCACGAGTTACAATAAGTAAACAGCACTTTTAATATTTAAGGGCAAAAATGACTTTTCTTTTTTCAAATATCCTGGGGGAAAGGGAGAATTAGGCTTTATCGTACAGCTGAGGGTTTTATTGAGTCAGAAAATCAATAAGTACCGAGTATGGGCTGGAGACTGGATAAGTTATTAGAATACTGTGGAGGTTACCTGCAAAGATTCTCCCTGATCCAGGAAATGAGATTACGAAGACTCCAGGGCAGTTGTTGGATATAAGTGTCTCGTAAGCCGTCCCTGTGCACGTTAATTAAGGTGGCCCAATGCCTCTGCTTTCTGAAAAGCCATGTTTTTTAATATCTTCCACAAGGCCTCTAAATCTTTTGAGGTCTCTGTAGTGAGTTGGGGGTTCCTGAATGCACTCAGCTGCTAACCGAAAGGTTGGAGGTTCAAGTCTACCAGAGGTGCCTTGGAAGAAAGGCCTGGAGATCTGCTTCTGAAAATCCAGCCGCTGAAAACCCTGTGGAGCACAGTTCTACGCTGACACACACGGGGGTGCCATGAGTTGGTGCTGACTTGATGACAGATGGTTCTGATGGTAGCAAGTTGAATAGTGTCCCCCAAAATTCATGTCCACCCAGAAGCTCTGAGCTTGTTTAGAACTAGAGCCTTGGCTGATGTAATTAGTTAACGTGAGGTCACACTGAAGTGAATGGGTCCTAATCTAAAAAGTTGTGTTCTTAGGAGAGAGAAACGTGGTCACACAGACACACACAAGGGTACGCCACATTGATTCCCACTCACGGCGACCCTACAGGACAGAATAGAGCTGCCCCACAGGGCTTCCAAGGGACAGCTGGTGGATTCGAACAGCCGACCTTTTGGTTCGCAGCCGAGTCAGGGTTTAGGATTCACAACGTATAGGATAACCACATCAGACCCTGAAATGGCAGACACCCACACAGTGGTGGGAATCATGGCCTAGCCAAGCTGACGCACGTTTTTGGGGGACACAACTTAACCCATAACATCCCCTGAAGCCTTCTTAAAACCCAACCATAGTTTAGCTTAACTAGTAAAGAATGTTGCCTGGAGCATTGTGCTCTTTTAAGGACGATATGGGATCACGTTAATGGCGGAGGAACGTTTTGGAAAAGGAGGGTGAGAACACTTGTACAACTGGAGGAAGGAGATCAGTGTCATTGAACTGTACATGGAAAAATTGTTGAATGGGTGTATGTTCTGCTGTGTGTATTATCAACAACAACAAAAATAAAGTAAACCATGAAAAATATATTTTTTAAGTGCAATGGCTCTCCTTCGATGGAACTCTGAAAGGATGGCCCATTTCTATCATCGTTTCCTGCATAAATTTTAAGCCATTGAATACCAGAGATTCATGCTGTCAATACGATAATAAACAACTTCACAGCTTCTCTGTCTTCAAGTTTTCCACTATAAACCACTGAAGTAGTGTTACGGAGTGAGTTGTCTTCCCCCAAAATATGTGTTGTAAATCTTCACCCCTATACCCGTGGATGGAGCCCTGGTGGTGCAGTGGTTAAGAGCTCGGCTGCTATCCAAAAGGCCGGCAGTTCGAATCCACCAGCCGCTCCTTGGAAACCCTGTGGGGCAGTTCTACTCTGTTCTATAGGGTCACTATGAGTCAGAATCGACTTGATGGCAACGGGTTTTGTTTTTGTTTTGCTTTTTTATACCTGTGGATGTAATCCCATGGGGGAATAGGGTCTCTTTTTTATGTTAATGAGATCATAGCAGTGTAGGGTGGGTCTTAAGCCAATCACTTTTGAGATATAAAAAGAGCAGATTAGGCTCAGATGGGGGAAGACAGATGCCACGTGGAGATCTCCAAGAAACCAAGGAGCAGAAACTGAAAAGAGACAAGGACCTTCCCCCAGAGCCCACAGAGAGAGAAAGCTTTCCCCTAGAGATCGTGCCCTGAATCCCGGCTTCCAGCCTCCTAGACTGTGAGAAAATAAATTTCTGTTTGTTCAAGCCACCCACTTGTGGTATTTTTATTATAGGAGCAGTAAGAAACCGTTGGTAGCAACGTTATTGCCTCAAAAATGCTGCTCACTTTCCACTCTCTTGCTTTCTCCATGTGCTACAAGCCATTTTTAATCCAATGGCCCTGGTGGTGCAGTGGTTAAGAGCTCGGCTGCTCACCAAAAGGTCAGCAGTTCAAATTCACCAGCTGCTACTGGGAAACCCTATGGGGCAGTTCTACTCTGTCCTGTAGGGTCGCTATGAGTCGGAATCACCTTGACGGCAACAGGATTTTCTGGTTTCGAGTCTGAACAAAACTTTATGCCCTCAGTGATGGGAGAGAAGTTTTCTTTAAATGTTTGAGATGAATTTTTCTCTCATCAGATGGCGTGTCAAGTCTTCTTAGGATAGGAAGGCGAGGGAATGTGCCTGATTCCTGCCATGGTGAGGGCAAAGAAAAAGTGAAGTTCTGTTCTGCCTTGGCTTTGTGGGTTGAGTTGTGTCCCCCTAAAAGACAGGTTGAAGTGCTAACACTTGGACCTGTGAGCAGGACCTGGTTTGGAAATAGTCTTTCTTTGAAGATGTTATAGGTTAAGTCCCAATTGAGTTGTTGTTGTTATATGCGTTTGAGTTGGCCCCAGACTCATGGCGACCCCGTGTGACAGAGTAGAACTGCCCCACTGGATTTTCCAAGGCCGTAATCTCTACAGAGGAGCCCTGGCGGTGCAGTGGTTAGGGACTATGGCTGCTAACCAAAAGGTTGGCTGTTCGAATCCAGCAGCGTGATAGGTTTGCTATGAGTTGGAATCAACTCGACAACAATGTTTTTTTCTTAATCTTTACAGGAGCAGGTGGCCAGGTCTTTCTCCCATGGAGCCGCTGGTGGGTTCAAACCACTGATCTTTCAGTTAGCAGCCGAGCACCTAACCACTGTGCCACCAGGGCCCCTTTTCTGAGTTTAGTAGTTGGGTGCAAACCATTTGCACCACGCAGGGGATAACTAAGACAGAAGGGGTAAGGATAGGACCCACCCTGGTCTGGTCTGACTGAAATGAGGATATTTCAAAGAAAGACCCCATTTCCAAACAAGGTCACGTCCACAGGTACAAGGGTTAGGACTTGAACATCACCCAAGTTATTCCTCACCCGGAGGTAGAGTCCCGCCACCAGGTTACGCCGCCGTGAGCCTGGATACAAGGTCTCACGCTCTGAGGAAGTTCATTTCTCGGTAGGGGATGAACAGCCGGGCCCCCTGCTCTGTTAGAAATAGGGTCTCTGGGTCTATGAGGCCCCAGGTCCCCTGGAATCCAGTGAGTCCCCACTCCACTCTTCTAGAAAGGTAAACCCAGCTGTTACAGATTGAACGGTGTCCCCCAAAAGGTTGAGTGGAAGTCCTAACCCCAGTACCTGTGAACAAGGCCCTTTTGGACAGAGGGGTTTTCTGTGGTTACGTTAATGAGACCATGCTAGGGTATGGTGGGTCCTAAACCGATTCATTCCTGAAAAACAAAATCAGTAGGTGTTGAGTTGATTCTGACTCCTGGTGCTCCCATGTGTGCCAGCGTAAAACTGTGTTTCACGGGGTTTTCAGAGGCTGGTTTTTGACAAGTAGATGGTCAGCACTTTCTTCCAAGGCTGCTAACCAGAAGGTTGGATTCGAACCTCCAACCTTTCAGTTAGCATTCGAGTATATCAACTGTTTGCACCACAGAGAATCCAAAGATGGGCCTTATTGTAGACTGAATTGTGTCCCCCCAAAATATATGTGAAATTCCTGGCCCTTGTACCTGTGGATGAAGGAGCCCTGGTGGTGCAGTGGTTAAGCGCTCGGCTGCTAACCAAATGTCAGCAATTCGAACCCACCAGCTACTCCGTGGGAGAAAGATGTGGCAGTCTGCTCCCATAAAGATTTACAGCCTTGGAAACCCTATGGGGCAGTTCTACTCTGTCGTATAAGGCTGCCATGAGTTGGATGGAGTTGGCTGGACAGAAAAGGGTGGATCTGGTACCTGTAGGTATGGCCTGCACCACCTTCTACCTCTCAAGAGATAAAAGGAAGGGGAAGCAAGCAGACAGTTGGGAACCTCGTACCACCAAGAAAGTGGTGCCAGGAGCAGAGCACGTCCGTTGCACCAGGGGTCCCTGCTTGAAGAGGCTCCTAGTCCGGGGGAAGATTGATGAGGAGGCCGACAGAGAGAGAAAGCCTCCCCTGGAGCTGACACCCTGAATTTGGACTTTTAGCCTGCTTTACAATTTCTCTTTGTTAAAGCCATCTACTTGTGGTATTTGTTTGTTACAGCAACACTAGGTGACTAAGACAGTCGCCATGAGTTGGAATCAACTTGATGGCAAGAGATCCGGGTTTTCTGCTCTGGTATGACCGGATTTAACTGATAACAAACGAAATACCCTTTTCCCAAACAAGGGCCCATTCGTAGGTGCAGGGGTTAGGACTTCAACATAGCTTTCTGGGGGACACTGTTCATTCCATAACACTACCCCTCTTTCCAAGCCACACATTTAATCGACAACCATTCACTCGTGGGTTTCTGTGCCTCTCACCGCTGAAGAACGGGGAAACTCTGTGGGATTACTGTCCTCAGCTGATGGGGGCTGACTTTGACTTTACAGCTACAGTTCTTAATTGGTGTCTTTCTTACCAGCTTCCCATATTGGAGAGGCAGCTGGGCTTGATTACGTTCCCTCGTTGAGCCTGTGAGTGGCTGTTCCAGACACTTCAGCCTAAACCTTAAAATGCCGGGACAGAGAACCTTAAGTCTTTTGTTGTTGTTAGCTGCTATCAAGTCACCCCCGACTCATGGTGACCCCATGAACAACAGAACAAAATGCTGCCCGGTCCTGCGCCATCCCCATGATCAGTTATGGATCAGATCATTGTGACCCGCAGGGTTTTCATTGGCTGATATTCAGAAGCAGATTGCCAGGCCTTTCTTCCTGGTCTCTCTCAGTCTGAAAGCTCCGCTGAAGCCTGTTCAGCATCACAGCAACATGCAAGCCTCCACGGACAGACAGGTGGTGGCCATGTATGAGATGTGTTAGCCGGGAATCGAACCTGGGTCTCTTGCATAGAAGGTGAGAATTCTACCACTCATCGCCACCACCTGGTCTTAAAATCTCACACGTCAAGGGCCATTTTGATTACCTACATTGTCTTCCCTTAACACAATGAGCAAAACAGTGGAAACTTTTGAGTGGAGATGTTGTTTTCCTGAGCTGTCAATTAAAATCGATAGTTTCATAGCAAGGAAAATAACTTTTAAATGGGAAGGCGCTCAGGCTGGGCCCCTTGTTCTCTCCGGTGTTCTCAGACGGGGAGACAAGCAGAAACCAATAACGTCGCCCTACGTTCTCTCCGATTAAGTTCTTATTGGGGACGTCTCAAAAGTTCTCCTGATGAAGATAATACCCTTCTGTGAGTACATCGAACATGGTGTTCCGGAGCCCCAAACAAAGAAAACCTCTTACAAACCCCCTGTCTCTAATTTCGTTTTAGAAAATTAGATACTCAAAATTTTGCATAAGATAACTGTATTACCGGGATGCAATTTGGTCTGGGTTTGCTAGCTTCGCTGCGTACCGCCCCTTAATAAAAAGTGTCAGGTAAAATGAAAATACAGCCTGGGTAATTAAATTTAATTGGATCTTGTCACTTTAGATCCGCTTCGTTTTTGAGGGTTTCTACAGAATTGCAGCCTCTGGTTTGCTAATTTCTTTATTGCAAGCTGCTGCGGAACCTGGCCGTCTCTAATAAACCAAGACCTTGTTTTTGCCGGGGTTCTGAACCGTGACTGCAAGAGCAAACAAATGGAGAAGGGCTGATTTAGGGCCAGGAGTGCAGCCTGGGCAGGAAGATCCTGCTACGTGTGGGGGATTCATTTTACACTCAGCTAGAGGAACGTACAAAGATTCAGCGCCTCGCAGCTGCTCACCAAAATGTCAGGGGTTTGAATCCACCCAGAGGCTCCGTGGGAGAAAGACCCAGGGATCTGCTCCGTAAAGATTCTTGTTGCCTGTTGTGAGCCTTTGAGTTGAGAATGGAACTGCCCCATAGGGCTTCCGAGGCTGTAATCTGTATGGGAAAAGGAGCCCTGGTGGAGCAGTGGTTAAGTGCTTGGCTGCTAACCGAAAGGTTGGTCGTTTGAACCCACCCAGCGGTTCCATGGCAGAAAAGACTTGGTGATCTGCTCCCGTAAAGATGACAGCCTAGGAAACCCGATGGGGCAGTTCTGGTCTGTCACATGGGGCCGCTATGAGTCGGAATCAACTCACGGGCACGCAACAGCAGCAGCAAGCGTTCCATCGTATGTTTATACCACACTGTGTTTATCCATTCATCTGCCGATGGACATTTTGGTGGCTTTTTTTTTTTTATATTAGTTTTAAGAAGCCCTGGTAGCACAATGGTTAAGTACTTGGCTGCTGACTGAAAGGTGGGTGTTTCAAACCCACCCAGTCACTCCGTGGGAGAAAAGACCTGGCGATCTGTTCCCATAAAGATTACAGCCAAGAAATCTTATGGGGCAGTTCTACTTTGTCCCATGGGTTCGCTATGAGTCTGAATCGACTTGCCGGCACCCAACAACAACAACAGAGGAAGAGCAGTTTGGTGAGATGGGAGGGGAAATCCCGGCTCTGTAAAGAGGAGCCTTGTGCGTCTAACAGGAGGGATTGCCCGCATCCAGGTTACACTCTATCCCGAGATGCTGTTGATATACGGTAGCCACCGTATAGGGGAATCAGTTACAGTGCCCTCAAGGGGCCGGGATGAAGTCCCCAGGCTGCCCTAACAAATCCCCACAAACTCAGTAGCTTCAAACAGCACACATTTACTCTCTCACAGGTCTGCAGGTCCAAAGTCCCCCACGGGTCTTAAACGCTAGCAAGCGGCCATCTAAGATGCATCAATTGGTCTCAACCCACATGGAGCAAAGGAGAATGAAGAACACCAAAGACACAGTTTACTACGAGCCCAGGAGACAGAAAGGGCCACATGAACCAGTGACTACATCATCCTGAGACCAGAAGAACTAGATGATGCCCGGATACAACCACTGACTGCCCTGACAGGGAGCACAACAGAGAACCCCTGAGGGAGCAGGAGAGCACTGGGATGCAGACCCCAAATTCTCATAAAAAGACCAGACTTAATGGTCTGACTGGGACTGGAAGGACCCCGATGGTCATGGTCCCCAGACCTTCTGTTGGCCCAGGACAGGAACCATTCCCGAAGCCAACTCTTCAGACATGGATTGGGCTGGACAACGGGTTGGAGAGGGATGCTGGTGAGGAGTGAGCTTTGTGGCTCAAGCAGACACATGAGACTATGTGGGCAGCTCCTGTCTGGAGGGGAGATGAGAAGGCAGAGGGGGACAGGAGCTGGCTGAACGGACATGAAAAGAGGGAGAGGAGGGAAACAGTGTGCTTTCTCATTCGGGGGAGAGCAGCTAAGAGTACATAGCAAGGTGTGTAGAAGTTTTATATGAGAGACTGACTTGACTTGTAAACTTTCACCTAAAGCGCACACACACACAAAGTTCCCCACGGTGTCTCTGGGCTACAGTCCAGGTGTCAGCGAGGCGTGTTCTTTATGGAGGCTCCAAGGGAGAATCTCTTTCCGTGCCTTTTTCAAGGTCTGGCGCCTGCCCACATTCCTTGGCTTCTGACCCTTTCCTTGCTTGATTCCAACATCCGCCTCTGACTTGGATCCTCCTGTCTTCCTCTTACAAGGAAACACCCTTGTGATTGCATTTAGGGGCAACTGGATATTCCAGGGTCAGCTCCCATCTCAAAGGCCTGAAATTAACCCCATCTGCTGAGCCCTTTTTGTCTCTCCTGTTGCTGTCGTCAGGTGCCATCGAGTCAGCCCCGACTCACGGCTACCCCACGCACAACAGAACGAACGCTACCTGGTCCTGTGCCGTCTCCAAGATCAGTTGCGGACTGGACCTTCGTAATCCGTGGGTTTTATCATTGGCTGATTTCAGGAAGCCAATCGCCAGGCCTTTCTTCCTAGTCCATCGTACCCTGGAAGCTCTGCAGAAACCTGTCCAGCTTCACAGCAACATGCAAGCCTCTACTGACAGACAGACAGGTGCTGGCTGCGCACGAGGTGCCCTGGCCAGGGATCCAGCCCAGGTCTCCCACGGGGAAGGCGAGAATCCTACCACTTGGTTGCAAACTGAAGCTTTCGCCTGAGAGCCAGGTGCTGCCAGCAACCTGGCTGTGTCCCTGCTGACCGCTGCCCCTGGTACGCAGGGTGCCTCCTTCCTGGGGGCCACGGGGCTTTGTCTCCTGCCTTCAGCTGCCCGGGCACAGCCTCCAACATCAAGTCTTACCTGTGGAGGAAGGAGCAGCGCACATTCTGTGGTCCTTGGGGTGGTAGAAATAAAATTAAGGGCTGCAAATTGTCACCCGTCTGTCAGTCTGTCATACTGTGGGCGCTGGCATGTTGCCGGGATGCTGGAAGAGATCCCACTGGTATTTCAAATACCAGCAGGGTCACCCATGGTGGACAGGTTCAGGGGAGCTTCCTTCCAGACTAAGACAGGCTAGGAAGACAGGCTTGTAGATGTACTTCTGAAAATCAGCCAGTGAGAACCCCATCGATCACAACAGAGCATTGTCCTATAGGGTGCTGGGAGATGAACCCCAAGGTTGGAAGGCATTCAAAATACACAGTGGCTGCAATGACGGACTCAGACGCACCAGCGGTCGTGAAGATGGCGCAGGACTGGGCAGCGGTGGCAGAGGGGTCGCCGTGAGTCAGAGCCTCCGTTCACTGTGTTTAAGGGCAGCTGACCCAATTGCAGTTTAGTTCTTGGACCTACAAGCCCATCGGCTCCTGGGTCTCTGCTGTCTATCGGAAGCTTGGTTTTATAGAGGGCCCCCCACGCCCTGCGTCCTGAGCTGGGGCCCCACTTGTCTGCAGCCCCGCTGGACTTGCTTCAGTTTTGTGCCGCAGAAATGTCTCCTCCCCGGTTTCCACGTCGCTGACTCATGAATCATTGGCCTCTTCAGCTTTTCCAGAGAAAACGGTTTCTAAATTTTATTTTTATGTTCTGACAGTGTGAGTAAACCGGGTTGTTGTCGTTAGTAGCTGTGGGGTTAGCTCCGACTCACGGTGACCTCATGTACGACAGAACAAAACGTTGCCCAGTCTTCCTCCGTCTTCACGGTCGTTGGTTGGCTGGAGCCCATAGTTGGGGCCACTGTGTGTTTTGAGTGCCTTCCAACCTGGGGGGCTCACCTTCCAGCCCTATATCAGACAATGTTCCGCTGCTACTCATAAGGTTTTCAGTGGCTAATGCTTTTCAGAAGTAGACTGCCAGGTCCTTCTTCCTTGTCTGCCTTAGTCTGGAAGCTCAGCTGAAACCTGTCCTCCATGGGTGACCCTGCTGGTGTCTGAATACCGGGGCCATAGCTTCCAGCACCCCGGCAACACGCAAGCCACAAACTGACATCTCACGTAAACCTTTCTAATTTATGGAAGGTCTCCAGTTAAATCTTTCATATCCTCCTCCTGCCTCCTAAACCATCGACCATTTTAATGACATTAAAAAAAAAAAAAAACAAGGAAATCTTACGGGACATTCTTATCTTTTTTTGATACAATTTTCTAAATCAAGCACCTTACTGAAGCGTATAACAAACTTGGGTTGAGGAAGAAATTAAAGAAATGTACTTAGGATAACAAACCGTATCTGTTACGAAGACCTCGGTCCCTGACACAGATTTATCCAACCTTTAATTTTATACAAATGGCTCTCTCTTTGTATTTAAAATATGGAGCTGGCTTCTGAGTCACGGCGTCTCGTGTCCACATAACCGGAGGCACCCTTCGAATCATAAACAGGACGTGACCACACTTGAGAATTTAAATTCACGTTTACGATGCTGTTCACGGGATTGTCTGCCATTCTTTCTGGCTCAACACGCTGGCTTTCCCTCGCTGATATCACTTGCCTGAAAACGGTACTTTCTGTGCGCTAAACCTTCGGCTTCCACATTTTTGTAAGGCAATTTAAGGTTTAATAAACGAGCCGGCTCTTTTTGGCGACCCCACGCCGTGACTTAGCCATGTTGTTGTTGCCACTGAATCAATTCCGACTCACGGCGACCCCATGTGACAGAGAAGAACGGCCCCACAGGGTTTGCTAGGCTGTAGTCTTTATGGGAGCAGATCACCAGGTCTGTCTCACAAGGAGCTTCTCTGGTGGGTTTGAACTGTCGCCCTTTTCGGTTAGCAGCCGAGTGCTTAACCATTGTGCCACCAGGGCTCCTTGACGTAGCCGTAGGCCCTTCTTAACATCAGGTCCCCCACTCATCAAAGCTCCAACCCACACTCAGAATCCAAATTTCCACCTTAACAATGGTTGTGGATTGGATGGTTTCCCCTCAAAACACCAAAAACAAACGAAAAAAAACCAAACCCGTTCCTGTCGAGTTGATTCTGACTCATACAGGACAGAGTAGAACTGCCCCTTATGGCTTCCAAGGAGCACCTGGTAGATTCTGACTGCCGACTTTTCAGTTAGCATTTAAGCTCTTAATCACTATGCCACCAGGGCTTCCATCCCCACAAAAGATATGTTGAATTCCTAATACCTCATAGGGTCACTATGAATCATGATTGACTCAATGGCAATCAGTTTTTTTTTTTTTTTAATGGGTTTGGTAGATGTGAATCCTACCTTATTTGGGAGTAGAGTCTCTGAAAACGCTATTACTTAATGAGGTTATACTGGAGTAGGGGGATCTTGATCCTGTACGAGTGGTGTCCTGTAAAAGTGATGTCCGTTTGTCACACTATGGTGTCTTGCATGTTGCTGTGATACTAGAAGCTATACCAGCCGTATTTCAAACACCAGCAGGGTCACTCACATTGGACAGGTTTCAGCAGAGCTTCCAAACCTAGACAGACGAGGAAGAAGGCCTGGCGATCTGCTCCCAAAAATTAGCCCATGAAAACCCTGTGGATCACAACAGAACGTGGTCCAATATGGTGCTGGAAGATGAGCCCCCTAGCTTGGAAGGAACTCAAAACACACAGTGGCCGCAACCATGGGTTCGAGCAGGCCAACGATCGTGAAGTTGCCGTGGATCCAGGCAATGTTTTATTCTGTTGTGCACGGGGTCGCCATGAGTTAGAACCGACCCCACAGCAACAACAGGTGGGCAAAAAAGAAGAGACAGAGACAGAGGAAGTCACCACGTGACGCATCTACAAGCCCAGGTATGCCTGGAGCCACCAGGAGCTGGAAGAGAGAAGGAAGGACCCTCCTCCCCTAGAATGTCCAGAGGGAGTGTGGCCCTGCCCAACCTTGGTTCCAGGCTCCTGGCCCCCAGAGCTGAGAGATGATAAAGTTTTGTGGTTTAAAGCCCCCAGTTTGTGGTCCTTTACTACCTTAGCCCTAGGAAGCTAACACCGTGACCAAAATGTAAAGTTTTGAAGCACCGTAAAACATCTTGGACGGCCAAGATCATTTGAACACTAACGGAACACAGGATCCGTTGTCTTGAAAGTTTAGACTTGCAGGATGATGTATGTACTGGGAGGGTACATGGCAAAGTGGACAGTGCGTGGCCATTGGATTTCTGTAAAAATCTCTTTTTGGAAGGAAAAGAGTTTTGCAGTTGGGGGTGTCGTAAAGGCCAGCCCCTTGTAAATGGCTAACCAATCCATTTACGCTGGACTCAACCCCAACTCACAGCAAAGCCGTATGCGTCCCATAGGGTTCTCAGGGGCTGATGCTTCAGAAGTAGGTCTCCAGGCCTTTCTTCCGAGGTCCTTTTAGGAGGATTCGAACCTCCCACTTTTCAGTTAACAGCCACGCATGGTAACCGTCTGCAACATACTCAGAGAGTCCTTGTACACTGAGAGGGTCCAGGAACCCTTGGTGTTTATTGGATTGCCTTCCTATTTAGTGCTTCTAATATATGTCGACTTGTCAAGTTTCTCATTTTACTTGGATCCACAATCAATGTCGACGGAAGCAGAAGAGTCAAGAAATTACCGCATTGGGCAAATCTGCTGCAAAAGACGTCTTTAAAATATTAAAAAGCAAAGATGTCACCTTGAGAACTAAGGTGTACCTGACACAAGCCATGGTGTTTTCAATCACCACATATGTGTGTGAAATCTGGACACTGAATGAGGACGACCAGAGAAGAATCAGTGTGTTAGAATTGTGGTGTTGGTGAAGAATATTGGCTATACCATGGACTGCCAAAAGAGCGAACAAGTCCGTCTTGGAAGAAGGAGAGCCAGAGTGCTCCTTAGAAGTGCGGATGGTGAGACTTTGTCTCATGTACTCTGGACAAGTCATCAGGAGGGATCAGTCCCTAGAGAAGGACGTCACGTTTGGTAAAGTAGAGGGTCAGAGAAAGAGGGGAAAACCCTCAACGAGACGGATTGACACAGAGGCTGCAACAATGGGCTCAAGATAACAACGATTGTGAGGATGGCGCTGGACTGACAGAAAAATGAACAAACATGAACAAATCTGTCTTGGAAGAAGTAAAGCCAGAAGGCTCCTTGGAAGCAAGGATGGCGAGACTTTGTGTCACATACTTCGGACATGTTATCAGGAGGGATCAGTCCCTGGAGAAGGACATCATGCTTGGTAAGGTAGAGGGTCACCAAAAAAGAGGAAGCCCCTCAATGAGATGGATTGACACAGGGGCTGCAACAATGGGCTCAAGCATGACAACAGTTGTGAGGACGGTGCAGGACCGGGCAGTGTTTCGTTCTGTTGTACATGGGATCGCTATGAGTCGGAACTGACTCGACGGCACCTAACAACAACAACAACATGTGTCATCACTAACATTCCACTAAGTATTGGGGCAGGTTGGGGGCAGAAATAAGCAAACCAAACACCAAACCAAGTAGATTGCCAGGCCTTTCTTCTGAGGTGCGTCCGGGTGGACTTGAACCTCCAACCTTTGGGTGAGCAGCAAGCACTGAAGTATTTGTGCCCTCTTATTTTTTTTATATGCTCATGGCCACTTAATGCCCATTTCCCAGAGCCTCACTGGACCATGGGTTGGGGGTCTTCTCCCCCTCTTCCCCAAGAACTGGCTTGGTGGGATTACTCCTGGGTGTCTTACATTAGTTAGTGCTGTGATCCCTCAGGAAGGCAGAGGGCCTGCCAGCCCAGCCTTTTGGGGACACACAGACATGCACGCATTCTGCGTTTGACTCTTGCCTGATCTTACCTGCCCCCCTCCAATGCTGCTCACACACGGCCTGGGATTTCCCGACATGGCCCACAGACTAGTATGTATCTCCTCGGGTTCGTCCCTCTTTTTTACCATGGCCCCTACCCCTCTCACTATGGTCTTTTAGGGGCTCCTCTGTCCCAGCTACAGCAGCTCCTGGAACTCTTGGGGGGCAAGGACTCTTGGGGGGCACGGGTAAGAATAATCAAGGCAGCGAACAGTGGTAGGGTCCAGAGAAAGGGCTCTCTCACCCTTGCTTGTGTCCTGTCTCCCTCCCCACTGAAGATCTTAGATGGGGGTCTGGTGGGGGCCTGAGACACAGCCAATGAGAGCACTCCGCACCCCCTTGGTCCCTCTCAGGCTTCAATGCAATGGTGTTCGTGCTGTGTTCACCCAACCTTCAACATGATGGGTGCTTCCTATTGCCATTGCTCGTTGTCACTGGGTGGGCTCTGGCTTACCGCGACCTCAGGTGCACACCAGAAGGAAACACTGCCCGGTCCTGCACCGTCTTCACGGTCGTTGGTGTGTCTGAGTCCGTCATTGTGGCCACTGTGTCAACCCATCTCAGGGGGGGATTCCCTGGTTTTCTCTGACCCTCTGCTTTACTAAACATGATGTCCTTCTCCAGCCACTGGTCGCTTTACACGCATACGTGTTGCTGTTAGTTGCTACCGAGCCAACCCTGACTCGTGGTGACCCCATTTACAACAGAACCAAACTCTGCCCGGTCGTGTCATCCTCGTGATCGGTGGTGTGTTTGAGCCCACTGTTGCTGTGTCAATCCACCCCAAGGAGGTTTCCTTTGTTTTCGCTGACCCTCCATTTCACCAAATGTGATGTCCTTTTCTACTGACTGGTCTTTCCTGGTGACAAAGTCTCACCATCCTTGCTTCCTGAGGAGCATTCTGGTTGAGTTTCTTCCAAGACTCATTTGTTTGCTCACAGTGGTTTTTTTTTTTTTTGTGGATGGAACCATTTGGTGGCCTCTCCATTAGGTCTTCTCCGCTTGGGCCCACATGGGGCAGGATGGGGTTTGTGCCAAGCCCAGGCTGTGGGCAAGCTGGGGAGGGGTGCCAGGTGCTTCCAGCCTCCCTTGAGCCTGAAGGTGAGGGGAATGGGAGGAGGAAGTGTGGTAAATGGTAGACTCACTGTCCACTCCAAGTGGACGGGGGGTGGTGGTGAAGAAGTGAACATTTAAATGTGATCCCGGAGAGGAAAAATGAAAGCGGGGAGGTGGAGGGAGGCAGAGTTGGAGGCCAGGAGAGGGATCAGGTGAGGGTGAGAGTTGCATAAAAGGATGTTGGGAGGCAGTTCCAAGAAGAGGTGAAGGGGTGTTTGGGGGACACTCTTCAACCACTACACACCTGTCTACCCAGGGAGGACCAGAGCCCACAAGACGTCCACAGGCTGGTTTTAATTGGAATGGAGAGCAATCAGTTAATGAGAGGGAGGAAGGGAGGGGATAGAGAAATGGAGGGAGAGAAAAACAGAAGGAGAGAGACAGGGAAGAGATAAAAGGAGAGAGAGAGACAGAAGGAGAGACAGAGAGAAAAATTGGAAAGAGAGAGAAGGAGGGAGAGAGACAAAAGAAAAGAGAGAGGAAGAGAAGGGTAGAGAAAGAATAAAGGGGCTAGAGATAAAGAAAGACAGAAGGAGAGGGAAAGGGAGAGGGAGAGAGACAGAAAAGGGGAGGGACAGAGAAGAGAGAGAGAAGGGGAGAGACAGAAAGAAGGGACCCTCATACGAACCCCCCGAATCCCCTCTCTCCACAGCACACAGCTGAGAGGGGCCCTAGGGACAAGGCAGATGGAGACCACTCGGAACCCCCACCAGGGACTGGAACCCAGCTTCCGCTGAGTCAGTCTGCGCTGATTGTTTTCCCAGGAGTGTGGGGTCTGCTGATTCTGGGCAGGAGGGGACGTGGTTTTCATCTGCCTCGTTGTCAATTGTTCTTGGTGGGGAAGAAGTGAGTTAACTTTGTTTCCTTGATGTATTTCCGCATTACAGGGGAAATATGTATCTCAGCTGATTGCTGAGTCCACCTGGGAAGCCCCCAAAACACTGCGTTTTCATTGTGTTTCATCCCAGATATGGGGGGCTGGGAACGGCAGGGATAAGAGACACACCTGTCCTCGGGACAGAGCCAGCTAGAAAATAACACACCTGGTTCTCTAACAGAAAGGTTGGCAATTTAACACGACAGGTTGGAGGGCACTTTCTCTATTTTAACGAGGAGTCTTGGCTTAGAAACTCTCTAAAGAGGCTTGCAAAACGTAAAACCAAGAATGGATGAATGTACGCAGTAGAAACTGATTAAAAAAAAAAATTGCTGTCGCGTCCACACTGACTCATGGCGACCCCACGTGTGTCAGAGCAGAGCTGTGTCCCACAGGGCTTTCCACGGCTGATTTTCCAGTAGTCGGTTGCCAGGCCTTTCTTCTGCGGTGCCTGTGGGTGGACTGAACCTCCAACCTTTTGGTTAGCTGATGAGGGCCTTGACCGTTCGCACCATCCAGGAACTCCATAGATAGATAGGCTGTAAACATGTGGATACACAGACAGAAAAAAACAAAACAAAACCCGTTGCAGCGGAATCGACTCTGACTCGTGGCGACTCCACGTGCGTCAGAGGAGAACTGGGCTCCGTAGGGTTTTCAAAGCCTGACTTTTCCGAAGTAGATCACCAGATTTTCTTCTGAGGTACCTCTGGGTAGACTTGAACTCCAGCCTTTCAGTTAGCAGCCGAGTGCGTTTACTGTTTCTACCACCTAGGGATCTCGAACGCCCGGTACGTTGGCTCTTTCTCCTGTGGTTGCTGGGCCGTTGTTATTGTTGCACAGACCGAGTTTCTGTCCACTGGAGGAGAGGAGGCAAAGGCTAAAGAAAGAAGGGATCCTTCCCCACTGGGGGTGTTTGGGAACTGGTCATCGGCTTGGGCGCAGTCACCTCAGCCGCTGACATGAACGCCTTTGACTACAAACCCTTATGATGCTTCTGGCCCTATGAGTGTGAGCCCCCGCTGTCATGCTGCCTCTATTTTTTTCAAGTTAATTTTTTGTGAAAATATGCATTGCAAAGGATATACTGTCTCAACCGTTTCTACACGTACAATTCAGTGACTTTGGTTACAACCTCCAAGTTGTGCAACCTTCTGGCTATCCTTTTCTGAATCATTGCACTGCCGTTAACGTGGGCTCGCTGCCCCCTAAGCTTCTCAGCTAACCTTTCGAGTTGGTGTCGGTCAGTTTGATCCCACACAGATCAGTCTTTGAGAGAGCAGGCTGCTCAAGGCAGATGTACTTTACTAATGAGGCTGAACCATCGCTTGGTTCAAAGCTGACTTGCAGGAAAAAGTTTGTTTTGGGTTCTGGGTACCTATTACTGAATGTTCGGATCTGAGATGCTGTAGAAGACTCCTCATCAGTTCTCCCACTTTTAACACACACTGAACAGTGTAGGTGGAGAGGCAGAGAAGCCTTGTAGGAACCAACAGAATTACCGTAAAAGGTTGAACGCTAAGCTTATAAAAAGTCTGTTGACACAGGAATATTGGGGGAGCTTGTTGCTGTCATCAACGCAAGTGCAAAGTCTTCTCGTTCTGCTCTCTACCGCTGTCCCTATGCAACCCTTCCACCCATGCCCTTGACCCCACTGGAGGCCACATGTTGGGGTGTCCCTAATTCCTGAGTCCCCACAGGGTGTTCTGAGCCCCCCAGCGATGCACCACATGGGGCCCGTCCTGCAGAATTTAGGAGCTCATATACTCGATCTGCCATCCCCGTCTGTCAGCGTGTCATACTGTGGTGTCTTGTGCGTTGCTGGGATGCTGGAAGCTAAGCCACTGGTATTTCAAATCCCTGCAGGGTCACCCATGGGGGACAGGTTTCAGGGGAGCTTCCAGACTGGGACAGACTAGGAAGAAGGGCCTGGTGAGCTACTGCTGAAAATCAGCCAATGAAAACACTATGGGCCAGAACAGAATATTATCCAACTCGCTGGCTCCGGACATGTCAACAGGAAGGAAGGATCAGTTGCTGGAGGAGGACATCACGTTTGGTGAAGTAGAGGGAGACCCTGGATGAGACAGACCAGCATAATAGCCACAACGATGGACTCGAACACACCGGTGATCGTGACGATGGCGCAGGACAGGGCAGCATTTCCTTCTGTTGTGAGGGGTTCTCCACGACTCAGAGCCAACTGGACGACGGCTCACCAGGACAATAACCCTTGATCTTGGGTTCATCTCCATCTCTGTAGGGTGATTTCCAGGTACTGGTTTGGGTATCTCTTTAACTGAAAGCTCTTCTTGGAAAAGAGAGATAATCTTAAGACACACAATGGTGCGAAACATCTTTGAAAAGTATCTCAGCAGCACTCCACCTGCTATAGTACCTGTCTGAGTATGGACAGACAGAAGCTGGGGATCACCTGACCCCACAGCCTCAGTCCAGGGGGCTATAAATAGGACCGTCATGTCGTAACACATCTTGTCTGTGTTAATTGTCTCAGGGCTTGCATTGTTCAACTCCGCCTGAGACCCTATATTGACTATAACAGGGAGCTTTGAATTTGTACAAATCAATAGCCCCTAAACCTCGGTGCTTTCGGGATCTTCCAGGATAGATGTCACCAGACATGCATTTGGGTTTGTCCTTTTCAACAGGCGCCCAATCTGTTAATTCTATGCTAATACTGGGCTCGAAGAAGCCTTAGTGGTACAGAGGTTAAGCGCTTGGCTGCTCACCGAAAGGTCGGTGGTTCGAACTCACCCAGCAGCTCCGCGGAAGAAAGACCTGATGACCTGCTTCCATATAGATTACAGCCTAGAAAACCCTGTGGGGAAGCTCTACTCTGCCACGTGGGGGTGCTGTGAGTCGGTATCGATGCGGGGGCAACGGGCTAAATACTGGGCTCATTTTAAGTTCCCTGGGAGTGAAATTGGAGGCAGTGTGTGGAATCGTGACTTTAAAAGGTTGTTAAACGCACCCTTCACATTCGAAATACAGGTGGTCCCCGACTTAGGCCGTATCCAAGTGACAGCAAACCGCACTTACGACCACCCTTTGTTTTGGTTACATCTTATCGTTAGACTATGTACTAAATACAGTTTGCAACATGTAACTTTCTGATGTTCTCATGCTCGAATGTAACATTTCCAACCCCCAAAGGCAAATCAAGACGGTGTTTATAAAGATACTGATAATACAAGGCACTTGTAACGAAAACTGAAAAGAAAAATGAGGTATTCGACTTATGCATCACAACCGACTTAGGACCCAGCAGTCATTGGAACAGAACCCCGTTGTAAGTCAGGGACTACCTGCAGAGGTGGGGGGAAGGGGAGAATTTTGCACCTTGCTGCAAGGAAGACGGTGCCCCCAGAACAAGGTCTACGGTTTTCTGCCACTCGGACCCGGAACAATAATGCAGGCATTAGGGACACTGGTGGCCCTGGAGCCGCAGTCGGAATGTGAAATAGGAGCCCTGACTTTGCTCTGAACTCCAAGCTGATCTGGGCTCTGTAGAGGCTGCTGCTATACCCCATTCGCATGCAATCCATTATGCCGCCCGCTCCGGCGCCGCCTCACCCCGGCTTCTAATTTGACAGTGACAAAGAGCTCGGCAGTGATTTTAAATTTCATAATTTTAATCTGTCAAGCCTGACATTCAATTAGTA
Organism: Elephas maximus indicus; assembly: GCF_024166365.1. Taxonomy (NCBI): domain Eukaryota; kingdom Metazoa; phylum Chordata; class Mammalia; order Proboscidea; family Elephantidae; genus Elephas; species Elephas maximus. The sequence goes on along the minus strand of NC_064846.1, from coordinate 180,592,678 downwards.
CCCTCGTAACCCGCACCCCCGCTCGCGGGAGCTGCAGCAGATATTTCTTTTTCTCGCCCACCACCCCCCCAACCAGTGCAAGAGTGGATTAATAAATACGTGCATAACTGGCAGAGTAAGACAATGAGCCCAAGATGGTCCATCAGCCCCAAATCGAGACGGATGAGGTTAATAATATTTTAAAGCACGGCTTTATTGTATTTATTGTATTAGGAGTGATTAAGCCATGCTCAGCCCTGGGTGAGGCACTCACTGAACATGGGAAATCTGAGGTCTGTGACGAAAGGTCTCGTGTGAGGAGTTACCTAAACAAACATTGCAGGCAGGTCCAGGGTCCACGGTGTCACCGGCTTTCCTGCCAGTTCCAGAGAGTGGAAAGGAGCCCTGAGGGTGGCACAGCGGCTAAAGTGCTTTGTTGCTAACTGAAAGGTGGGTGGTTTGAACCCACCAACCGGCTCCACAGGAGAAAGATGTGTCAGTCTGCTTCCATAAAGATTTACAGCCTTGGAAACTCCATGAGGCAGTTCTACTGTGTCCTGTAGGGTCGCTGTGAGTCAGAATTGACTCGACGGCAATGGGTTTCCAGAGAATGGAGTGGAATTTCCCTAAACCTCAGTTTCTTTCCTTCTTCCATTCTTTCATCCGTTCATTCAGTCATCATCTCAGGGCCGGGTGATCAGCAGAGCCTTGTTGGGGGTTGCCAGTTACCCCAGCATCTGGGGGGATAGTAGGGAAGCCATTGGGGGACAGCCACCACCAACGGTCTTTCATGCCAGCTGCTACCCAGTCAGAACAGACTCTTCCGACTTGTGCAAGTGGGCCCACGGTCCCATCTTGACTGAGGGGACCTTTTTTTTAATTGCAATAAATGTATGTGTCTACCACTCATCTGTCCGTTTGTCCTACTGTGGTGGTTTGGGTCTCGCTGTGATGCTGGACGCTAAGCCACCAGTATTTCAAACACCAGCTGGGTCACTCACGGTGGACAGGCTTCAGCAAAGCATCCAGGCTAAGACAGACTAGGGAGAAAGGCCTGGAGATTTACTTCCAAAAACCAGCCAGTGAAAACCCAGTGGATCGCAACAGTCCAATCCAGAACCCATCACGGGGCTGGCGCAGGACGGGGTAGTGTTTCCTTCCTTTGTGCGTGGGGTCACCAGGCATCAGGGCAGCTTGATGGCAGCAACAATTCTGCAGATGTCGGTGTGAGTCTTCCATTTCTGGAGGAAGTTGTTTCCAGAAGACTGTCCTGCAGGGGTTCAGCTCAGCAGAACGATAACAAGTCAGTACTTTCTCATGCTTGCGTGGGCATCCTTACATTCTCCAAGGGGATCTTTCCTCTTTTGGGGCTTGAAAATCAGTTGCAGACACTGGACCGGAATTCGCCTGAACCTCAGTTCCTTCCTCCCTTACTAGCTCTGCGTCCTTGGGAGACTTATTAACTCCTCTGAACGTCAACTGTGAAGGTCGTATAACCATTTCTATTTGCAGCGCTGTTCGGAAGATTGAAGACAGTAACACCGTTCTCCTGGCACTGGGTAAAGAGCCCTCGTGGCGCAGTGGTTAAGCATGCTCGTCTGCTGACTGAAAAAGTGGTTCGAACCCACCAGCCGCTCGGTGGCAGAAACGTGTGGTGGGTCAGCTGCCATAAAGATTACAGCCTCGGAGACCCTACGGGGCCGTTCTTCTACCCTGTCCTGCAGGGTGGTTACGGGCTGGAAGCCCACTCCACAGCAAGTAGTTTGGTTTTTTGGGTTTTATTCCTCATTAAGGGAACCACAGCTAGGACTTCCTTTCACTGGGTTTATTTTACAATCCACCCTCCTCTGCCAAACTGCTACATTGATGAATCCCCTAACAGATGAGTTTTGGATTGTGAAGGAACATACGGGGAGGAAAGCCACTCAGGTGTCAATATCGGGTTGGAAGGTATGTTGTGGAGTCACTGGTGGGCCCGAGAGCTTTGCCGGCGCTCTGGGACGCAGACGGCTTTCCAAACTTTGGAATTCGTCCCGGCCTCCAGCAGCACAAGGCTGTGCGTGAAATGACATTTAATAAACTTTAGCTCACGACGCTGATTTTCTGAGGCAGCGAGTTCACCTCCCCAGTGATCCATGAAGATGACTTAATTGCCACTTAGCAGGCAAACAGTATGCATTGCACACACCGGGTACCATGGGTCCTGTGTGCATGACGACGGAAAATGCACGCACAATTCCACGGCACGGGTCCTCTGAAGGTCTCCTGCCTGCTCTCACTGTGAGGGAGACCCTGCAGCCCGCCCCCAAATTAGTTCCGCAAGCCATTCCACTAATACGGTCTCAGAGCACCCGCTAATTAATTTTCTAAAGCTGAGCCATTCAGAGGCAAAAAGGAAGGAGAGCAATGAGGCCACCAACTTCGTAGTTTTTGGTTGAAGGTAAACCAGTCACTTTACCACAGACGTACATTTGCCAGCTCTTTGGGGTGTGTCACCCTCAGGTCATCTCCTGATTTTTCAGCAGTTGATCACCAGGCCTCTCTTCCTTGACACTGCTGGGTGGATTTGAACTGCCAACTTTTGGTTAGTGTTGTTGTTAACCCATAAACCCACTGCTGTCGAGTCAATTCTGACTCATAGTGACCCTATAGGACTGAGCAGAACTGCATCGTAGGGTTTCCAAAGCTGTAATCTTTAACGAAGTGGACTCCCACATCTTTCTTCCATGGAGCAGCTGCTAGGTTCAAGCAGCCAACTTTTTGGTTAGCAGCGGAGCACTGAACCACTGCACCATCAGGGCTCCTTATTGTTGTTGTTAGGTGCCATTAAGTCAATTTTTGACTCATAGTGACCCCATGTGACAGAGTAGAGCTGCTCTATAGGGTTTTCTAGACTGCATTCTTTAAGACCAGTCCCTGGAGAAGGACATCATGCTTGGTAAAGTAGAAGGTCAGCGAAAGAGAAGAAGACCCTCAACGAGATGGATTGACACAGTGGCTGCAACAATGGGCTCAAACATAAGAACGGTTGTGAGGATGGTGCAGGACCAGTGTTTTGTTCTGTTGTACGTAGGGTCGCTGTGGGTCAGAACCAACTTGATGGCACCTAACAACAACAACAACAACAACACACTGTCTAAGGAAGCAGATCTCTAGGTCTTTCTCTCACGGAGCTGCTGGGTAGATAGGCACCATCAACCTTTTGGTTAGTAGCTGAGTGTGAACCAATCACACCATCGAAGGCCCTAGAGATTCAAGGAACCATGATTCTAGACAGCTGTAGTCACATGACCGCATGCAAATTTAAATGAAGCATTTACTTTCGGGCCAAATACATTGATTCAGTTCGTGTTATCCTTGGCCCAAACAGGTTGTCTGATTTATATATATTTGTAATTATACATTTATATATACGTATACATATATAACCTATTGCCATTGAGTCGATTCCGGCTCATAGCAACCCTGTAGGACAGAGAAGAACTGCCTCACACAGTTTCCAAGGAGAGGCTGGTGGATTCAAACTGCCAACCTTTTGGTTAGCAGTCATAGCACTTAACCACTATGCCACCAGGGTTTCCGTATGCGTATATATATACGTATATGTACATATATACATATTTATATATATGTATATATATATATACACATAAGAACTGAAAACTCATTGCTGTCGAGTTGATTGTGGCTCCTAGCAGCCCTATAGGACAGAGAAGAACTGTCCCATAGGCTTTCCAAGAAGCAGAGGGTGAATTCCTACTCCCCACTTTTTTGTTAGCAGCTGAGGTCTTCACCACTGCACCACCAGGGCTCCATACATATATGTACATACGTACAAGCACACACACACACGTATGTGATATCTACATCATATCTACCAGAGTGCACATAAATGTAGCAAGAATCATCAACATTTTTCAATTACATTATCTTTTTTCTTTGTAATCCGAAGGAGTATTTTTTTATCTGGATGCAAGCACTGTATCAATGATATATTTTGTTAATATACTTTGTCTCTCTGTGCCCTAGGTTTTGCCCTCTTTTAAAAAAAAAAAAAAAATGAAACAAAGCCAGTTGCTATCAAGTCGATTCCAACTCATTGCGGTCCTGTGTGTGTGTCATTAGGTTTTTGACGTCTGATTTTTTGGAAGTAGCTTGCCAGGCCTTTCTTCCAGGGTGCATCTGGGTGGCCTCCAATCTCTCCAACCTTATGGAGTTAGCTGAATGAGTTAACTGTTGACATCACCAAGGACTCCACCCTCTTCTAAAGTGTCTTTTAATAAACAGATGTTCTCCCATTTTAATGGACCTCAATCAATCATTTTTTCCCTATTTGGGTAGCAAGGTTTGTGCCTGTTTAAAAAATCTTTGCCTCTCCTAAATCAGGTAGATTTTATCCTGTATTACTGTCTAAAGTAGTATTTCTTTATCATTCACATTAAGGTTTAATATTCCTCCTGAAATTCATTTTTGTGTGTATGATTTAAGATTGAGGTCAAGCTTTTTTTTTTTATTTTTCCCAGATGGGTAGGAAAATTTTCCAACATCATTTATAAAAACAGCCCTTTCTTCCCCCACTGTTTTGTAATGTCACCTTGGTTTAAAACAAACAAGCAAAAAAAAGGAAAAAGAAAAAATGTCCACGTGGACATGGGCCAGCATTCTCCCAATTGGTCTCTCGTCCATATGTACGCCAGGGCAGTCTTACATGATTGCTACAGCTTCAGTAGAATTCCTAATATCTGAGAGAAAGAATGGTATAAATCCTGATATTCTTTTTCTTCAGAAGTATTTGAGCTAGTCTTAGCCTTTTAAATGTCTATATAAATTTTTGCCCTGAGATAATCTTTAACCCTTAAACAAAAAATATCCCCTGAAGTCTTCTTTAAACCAAACCATCGTTTATTTTAACTAGTAGAGAATGTCTGCCTTGAGCATGGTGCTTGGTTAAGAACCATCTATCTGGGGTCCAACTGACAACAGCAACTAGGAAGATGAGACAGGAACCCTAGGGGGCAGTGAGTTTATGTTAATGGGGGAGCAACGACTCTGAAAAAGAGGGTGAGAGTGCTGCACAACTTGAAGATTGTCGTCAACACGTCACTGAATCGTCGACGTAGGAACCGTTGAATTTGAGCATGTTCAGCTTTGCATATTTTAAACAACAACAAAAACAAGTATTTTTAAAAATTTACAATCAGATTATTGACTTTCACGAAGAAACATATTGGGATTTTGATTAGCAGTTCCTGAAATCTCGGCATCATTTGGAGGGGAAGAGACATCTGTGAATTCCAAACCATGAATGAGGTAAATCCCCCATTTATTCAGGGTGCTCATTTATTTCTCTCAGTCATGTTTTCCAGCGTCCTGGTAAAACTCTTACACACGTCTTGTTACACTTGTTCCTAGTATTTGATCATTGTAGCCTCAAGTATGTTCTTTGCAAATATTCTTTGCCAATTGGTTTTTGCTGATATTAGAAATATGGTTGACTTTTCACATTGAACCTGCATCCAGCAAACTTCTTAAATTCACCAATTAATTCTAATAATTAATATGTAAAATAATTTGCATTTTCTATATACACAATCATATTGACTGTAAGTCTCAACAACTTCCTTCCCTCGCTCCCTCCCTCCCTCCGTTCCTTCCTTCCTCCTGCCTGCCCGCCCGCCTGCCCACCCGCCCGCCTGCCTGCCTGCCTTCCTGCCTCCGCCTTATGCCTTCTATTTCTTTCTTTGATTTTTTTCTTGCCTTATTGCACTGGCTAGGTTCTCTACTACAGTACTGAATAGAAGTTGTGACAATGGGCAACACTGTCTCGTTCCCAATCTCAGGTGATAACTTTAAACATTTTTCATTGAGCAGAATTTCTACTGGAAGGTGTGTGTGTGTGTGTGTGGCCTTTTCAGGTTAAGAAAAAGCTATTCTGTTCCTAATATGCTATACTTGTTTTTTTTTTTTTTTACATCATAAATTGCTTTCAGATTTTATCACCTGCCTTTTTTGTCTATTATGGAGACAACCTTATGTTATTCTTGTCTTCTATTAATGGGATGCATTCCAGTAAATTTTTTATTGCTGAACAAAATTTGCATTCTTGGAGTAAACCCAACTTTTAAAGCTGTTATTATTATTTTCTAGATGTTATGTATGTTTCTAGATTTGGTTTGCCATTATTGTGTGTAAAATTTTTCATCTTTGTCTATAAATGAGATCGACCTGTAATTTTTTTTTTTTTTTTATGATGTCCAGGTCAACTATGACTCTACAGGTTATTCTGTCCTCATAAAAGAAGAGTTAAAGAAGTATCCTTTTTTGTCATAAACCATGGAAGAGTTGGTGTAAAAGGGGTGTGTGTCTTTCTTAAATATTTGCTAAATTGATTAGCAAAAAATATCTGAACCTGGCCATTTTCTTCATGCTAGAAAATTTAAATTATGCAGTACATTTCTTTCATCCCTGCTTTTTAATTTCTAAAACATTGTCCATTTTATCCAATTTAAAAGTTTTTGGCATAAAGTTGTTTAAATAGTGCTGTGATTTTTTTGTGATGGTTAAGATCGTGCGTCGACTTGGCTGGGCCATGATTCTCGGTGTTTACATGTGATCACCCCCATGATGGGATCTGCTGTGAGTAGCCCATCAGTCGAAAGCACGTTTCCTTGGGGGTGTGGCCTGCTTCCGAATATAAGCAGATATTCTGGCTTCTGGCTCGCTCTGGATCCTGGGGCTGCCTCCTCTTCGTCTGACTTCCGGTTCTTGGCTCTTGAGCTAGCAACTTGCCTGCCAGTCTTGGGATTCGTCGATCTTCACAGCCTGTGAACGAGAGCCCTGCTCACTGACCTGCTCCTCTTTGGTTCACCAGCCCCTATGGCTACGTGAGTCAGGAGGAGCCTCTATTCTGATCCATGGTCTTGGGATTTTCTGGCCTCTACAATCGTGTGAGCCATTTGCTTGATACACATCTCTCTATATATATTTATAGGCTTTACTGGTTTTGCTTCTCTAGTTTTTATTTATTTATTTTTTTACTGGTTTTGCTTCTCTAGAGAACCCAGCCTAAGAAAAATATCCTTATATTTTTCTAAACATTTATAGGTTATGTAGGTGACTCCTTCTTTTTCTCTTGATATTTTTTTCTTCCTTGATTAGTCTTGTCAAAGTTTAATCTTTCATCCAAGCAATTTTTTGATTTTGTTGATTTTCTCTGTTTCATGTTTGCTATTTAATTCATTAATTTTTATCATTTCTTTGGGGTTATTTTTTTTCTAATTTCTTATTCTTGAGGTGAATTCTCAATTCATAGATTTTCAGCTTTTCTTCTTTTCTGTAAAAGAATGTAAAGCTTTAAATCCCCCTCTCAGCTCTGCTTAAATGGCCATCACACATTCATATGTCACATTTTCACGACCCTGTAGATCAAAGTCCTTCTAATTTGTTCTTTGATATCCTCTTTGACTCATGGGTTATTTGGAAGTGTAGGGCTTAGCTTTCAGACTTACAAGATTTTCTAGTTAACAGTGAAAACGGCGAGAGCTGGAACTCATTGAGGACTGCCTTGTTTTTCCTGGTCTCGTAAGTTTTCTGCCTTTAACAGGGTTCCACAGTCTCACCACTTTTCTATGGCTCATTTTAGTGGAAAATATTTGTGTTTTCCTTCTCTGACAAGTTTCGCCTTACACAAGTTGCTGTTTTCTCTTGTTTTACTGTGTATTTTTGCTGATTATTTCCAGCTTCATTGTTGCTGGAGTCAAAGCATACACTCTGAATGGTTTCAGTATCCTGGTGTTTGTTGAGATTTGATGTAAGGTCCAGCATATGAATTACTCTTGTAAATGTCTCATGGTGCTTAAAAAGAGGGCGCATGCCACAGGCATTGAGTAAAAATAGAGTTCTAAATCTACCTGTTGGGTTGGGTGCCGTGGGATCACTCTGACTCATAGAGCTGCCCCACAGGGTTTTCTAGGCTGTCACCTGTACAGGAGCAGATGGCCAGGTCTTTCTCCTGCAGAGTGGCTTTTGGTTGTTGTCCATTTAGTTCCTTTAAATCTTCAGTCTCTAAGCAGTTTAAAATTCAGAAGGGCTGAAATTGCTCTTTGGCTCTAATGTCTTAAAGGCTGAAGAAGAGTAATGAGAGATACCTTCACTTTATGTGCGAATCATTGTACCCTATCTATACACATACTATCTACATTTTGATTTTACCTCCACCTACCTGCATTTATATCTGATCTATATCCATATCCACAGCTGTTGTTGTGTCCTTCCTGTCGATTCCAACCCATAGCCACCCCATGTGTTACAGAGTAGAGCTGCCCCACAGGGTTTTCCAGGCTGTAATCTTTACTGGAGAGCCCTGGTGGCACAGCGATTAAGAGCTCAGCTGCTAACCAAAACATCAGCAGTTTGAATCTACCAGCCACTCCTTAGAAACCCTACGGGGGCAGTTCTATTCTGTCCTATAGAGTCGCTATGAGTCAGAATCGAGTCGATGGCAAGGGCCTTGAGTTTTTTTTGTTTTGTTTTGTTTTGTTTTGTTGAGTCTTTGCAGGAGAAGGTCACCAGGCCTTTCTCCTGTGACACTGCTGGGTGCCAACCCTTCAGTTAGCAGCAGAGCACTTAACCACTGTGCCACCAGGGCTCCTTCTACCTACTAGGTGAAAATCAGTGAAAGTAAAAGTCAGTATAAAATTCAAATCTTAAATTTGCACTGAGTTTTGGTGTGCCGGTTATATCTGTTACTGAGAGAATAAGCTAAAATTTCCTACTAAAATTGCGTACCAGCCTTTCACTTTGGTCAGTTTTTGCTTTATATGTTTTGACCTGTTGTTATCAGGTGCATACAAATTCGTAATTGTTTTATATCCTGGGTGGATTGAGCCTTTTGTCATGAAGAAGTTTTCATCTTTAGTATTCTTTTTTTTTTAATTAAGTTCTAAATTGATATTTGATATCAGCTGCTGACTGAAAGGCTGGAGGTTCAAGTCCACCCATAGGGGCTTCAGAAGAAAGGCCTGGCAATCTCCTTCTAAAAGTCAGCCACAGAAAACCCTGTGGAGCACAGTTCTACTCTGACACACATGGGGGAGCCATGAGATGACGTCAACCCCATGGCAACTGGTTGGGAATCCCTGGGTGCTGCAAACAGTTAAGCGCTCAGCTGCTAACCGGAAGTTTGGAGGTTCGCATCCACCCAGAGGTGCCTTGGAAGAAAGGCCTGGCAATCTGCTTCCGAAAGGCCACAGCCTTGAAAACCCTTCGGAGCGCATTTCCACTCTGAGACACGTGGGGTGACCACGAGTCAGAGCTGAGTCTACAGTGAGTGGCTTCTGGTTACTTTGATATTAACGTGACTTTAACAGCTTTCTTTTGGTTCCTGGTCGCGTGATACATCTTCTTCCATGCCTTCCCTTTGACCCTTTGTATCCTTATATTTTACATGTGTCTCTTTTAAGCAGCATGTCATTCTCTTTTTTAAATCTAGTCTGATCGTCTTTGTTTTGTTTTAACTGGGGCAGTGAGCTGATTTACACTTAAGGTAATTATTGATATTTTACGAGCTTTATCTTACGCTGGTTAAATAAACAGGCAAACAAAAACACAGACACACGTCAGAGGGTGGAGTGGAAGAGATGTGGTTTAGAAACAGGGCGTAGGAAGGACTTGTGCAGACCCCACGGGAAACTGCTCCACAGGGTTTTCTTGGCTGTAAATTTAACGGAAGCGGATGACCAGAGCTCTCTTTCAACACACTACTGGGTGGGTTCAGACCACTCGCCTTTCAGTTAGCAGCCGAACGCAAGCCATTTATGCCACCCACACAGAGTTGCTATGATTCGGAACTGACTCTGCGGCATACGGCAAAATCTTTTTTTCCCCCTTTGGCTTGAGGGCCCAGAAGATCCTGGTTGGCTGTATATTTGATGCGCGTGTGATGTGGTTGCCAGGAATACTGACGTGGTCTCGGACCGCAATGGCTGGCTCATTTCACCCTGAGATGGGCAGGCACCATGTGCAGTGACAGCAAACTGCAGACACACGCAGAGCGAGACCGTGACGGTGACACTCCTCCAGCCCTTGGCATTGGGGGGTGCTGGGGACTCTGAGAATACGCAGCCCAATGAACAAAGAGCTCTCAGGGGAAGGGGAGTTAGGGACCGGCTTGACGACGTTCTCCTTCAAGTATTTGAATGTCTGCCATGTGCTAGAAGAATCAGATCATGTAGCCTTCATCAACCAAGGTGCAGAACTTAGAAACGTGCCCTTGGGGAGGCCAAATTCAGGTCACTATGAAGAAGGGATATCTACTGCCAAAGACGAGACAATTTCTTAATGAGGTGGTGAGCCTCCCGTCACTAGAGGCATCCAAGCACTGCCTGGACGACCACTCAGAGAAAATTGAAGGTGGGCTTCAAGTGAGAGTAGAAGGCTGAACGTCAAGATCCCTCAGTTTCCTTCTCAATGTCAGCATCTGCGAGAAGTCAATCAGAGGCTGTGTGCCAGCTTTCTTTCTGCACCTCCCAGGATTCCGAGTGAATGGCTCCAAAATGGAAAACTCTCCGTCGCATCGTCGGTGTGTGCCGCTGAGCATCTCCAGTGGAAAAAACAGCCTTATCCTCTTGGGCAAGAGTCTTGGCAAACACCCCGTGAAACGAACAACTGTGCAACATTGTTTTATTCTCAGGCCTCACGTTGTACATAACTTGTCCCCAAAGGGACTAGAAGACCTTGTAACAATACTATAAACACTCATCCTCGCAGTCCAATTTCAATATTTTTAAAAAAGAAAGAGCCGAAAGATTGGATTTTCTTTTCTTATGATAAATTCAGAAGTTCCGTCTGGAGGAATCAGGCCATTTTTTGTAAAGTCTGCATTTATTCTGGGAAAACCCCACAGGGCCCTCCGTTCGAAATGCAAAGCTGGGGCGCGTTTGGAACTTGGCAAGAGGCTGTCTAACGTGGGATGGCCAAGCACGAGGAATTTCTCAGGCAATTTCCCATGATAAATGCCTCTGTGTGATTTACGGGAGGAGTGGGGAGGCGGAGGAAGGAGACCCTTCGTAATTTCATTAAAGATTAAGAAAAGATAATAGCGATTGCCAGGTGGCGAAAATATCCTCTTTTTTTCCAAGAGTCAGTAGAAAGGGGTCTTGGCAGGAAATGATGATCTAAACGGCTCTTCTGGTCTCCTCCTGCCTGGCTACAACATCACCCCTCTTCTGTGTCCTCCCCGCACCCCATCTCCTTTTGGTTTTGTTCTAATCACGTCCCGTTAAATCCCGCATCTTCCTCGCCATTAAACCCCGTTTCTTTACCATCAGGTCGTTTCCAACTCTCGGCAGCCCCAAGTGTCTCAGAGTAGAAATCTGCTCCACAGGGTTTTTTTCTAATTTTTTTAAATTTTTATTTTATTGTGCTTTGGATAAAAGTTTACAGAACCAACTAGTTTCTCATTAAACAATTAGTGCACATATTGTTTTATGACATTGATTGCCAACCCCATGACATGTCAACACTCTCCCCTTGGGTTCTCCGTGACCAGCTTCCCTGTCCCCTCCTGCCTTCTTGTCCTCGCCCCTTGGCTGGTGTGTCCCTTTAGTCTCGTTTTGTTTTATGGGCCTGTCTAGTCTTTGGCTGCAGGGTGAACCTCAGGAGTGGCCTCATTACTGAACTAAAAGGGTGTCCGGGGGCCATGCTCTCAAGGTTTCCCCAGTCTCTGTCAGGCCAGCAAGTCTGATCTTTCTTTTTGAGTTAGAATTTTGTTCTACATTTTTCTCCAGCTCAGTCCGGGACCCTCTATTGCGATCCCTGTCACTACAGTCAGTGGGGGTAGCCGGGCACCACCTAGTTGTGCTGGACTCAGCCTGGTGGAGGCCCACAGTTTTCAGTGGCTGATTTTTCAGAAGCAGATGGCCAGGCCTTTCTTCTGAGGCTCCTCTGGGTGGACTTGAACCCCTACTCTTTCACTGGGTGACTGAACACGTTAACTGTGCCACTCAGAGACTCCAGTTGTCTTAGAGTTGACTCCGAGTTCCGGCGCCCCCCATATATGTCACAATGAAGCTGTTCTCCATAGGGTTTTCCATGGCTGATTTTTCCAAAGTAGATCTCCAGGCCCTTCTTACAAGGCTCCTGTGGGTGGACTTGAACCTCCCACCTCCTGGTTAGCAGGCGAGCAGGTTAAATGTTGGCACCGCCCAGGGCTTCCCTCCTCAGCGTTAGACAAGGACCGTTTGAGGACGAGGTATGTGTCTTTTTAAGGAGAGTTTAGAAGGGAAGAATGAGGATATTGGACAGACAGGGCTCACATCTCAACTTTACACCTCACACAACCTCTCTGAGTTTTGATGTCTCATCAGTACAACCCTGGAAACAGGTCCCAGCTAGGCGGTGTGTTGGGAGGGTTATAAACGATTTGACGAAACCCATAAAAGAGAGGCGGTCAACATAGTGTTGGTGCTATTAAGAGCAGCAATCCTGGATGTTCGGGAGTTAACAGGGTGCTCAGAATCCGGGGAAGAAACTTTGCCTTTATTTCACAATGAAATAAAATCTATTACCTCTTTGTCTAAGTGTGTGTGTGTGTCTATGTTTATTACGTGTGTATATCTACGCATCTATGACTACCTTTTTATGCACGTATATCTGGGAATAAGCTTCAGTTTTAAGGCAAGAGAATAGATACAAGGAAGTCGTTTTGCAAGAAACTCCCGCCAGGCGTTTTATTTCCTCTGGCTTGGAGCTTGCGCGTTTTAATAACAGTGTGTCTTCAAATAGATACTTTTGAATGTTTGTGGTTGGAATAACTTGTATCAAATGTTGAATTCTGAGGGTAGGTGACATCTTTTCCCTGAAATGTCTCCCTCGGTGCCTTATACTTGGTAGATGTTTAATAAATATTACTTGAGGGTGAGAGGGGAGTCCTCTGGCAGTACGATTACTATGGGGTGTTTATGCAGGCTGCTAATTTTGAGTAACCGGATAGCCCATTTATAAGAGCCATCCAGGTAGAGGAAGCAAGGATTGGCCGTTCCTCGCTCTGTACACGGGATGCCTGTCTGCATTTTTTAAATACAAGTCTAACCGAGATCTCCCAAAGGCATCCGAAAAATGCCTTAATATGCACTAACCTTTAATTTCTGCGTGGTTGGACAACTCAAAAATAGATGAATGGATTTCTGAAACTTTCCCAGAAAATCGCTCTTGGTCTAAAGCCAGCATTTGGTGCAGAAAATAATGAGTAAGCACGAAATACTGAAAGAAGGGGTTTAGCGTAAAAATATAATCTCGGCCTTAAGAAGAGCCATGTTTAACAGCCTGCAAGTCGTATTTCAGTGGTTTTCAGAAATTGAACTCGGTGAGGTCAAGTCTCAGCGTCACACTAGTGATTCCCATTAAAGGTTTGCTGGACGCCATCATAGAATCTCATTTCTAAGAATCCTTGGGAACAAAAAGACATTATTTTTTCTTTTTTAACTTTTATAAGAGAGTGTTATACTAGCCTCTGAATTAACAAAAGAGTCATAATTTTATGCCATGATACCTTCTTTGCCATATATATATATGGTATGAGGGGACACTTTGTCTCAGCACCAGACGAGTGAGATTGGGCAGCTCTTGGTACTCAGAAACCAAGAACTTGAATGCACTGAAAAATGTGTGGACACAGGAAATACGTTCATCTATCACTTTTCTTTTAAAAGTTGGAAAATGAAGTGCTTTGGACAAAAAGAAATATCAGCAAGGAGAAATGGTGGATTTTTTTCCCCCCGGCATGTTTCTTCTGTAGAGTTAAAAACAACTCTAAAGAAACCAGAAGAATTTAAAAAAAGATAATAATAAACTTACATAGAGTCTGTTTGAAATATGAAACTCAGCTAAATCGAGAAATAAATTGGGTCTTTGGGATCTTTCTATTTGGTTTCAATTTGGTTGATGATATTCACTAGAATCCTTTTCATGTTTAAAAAATTAGGCTAGGTTACCAGTCTTCAATTTCGATTAGATCATGCAAAAAATGGAAAAACCAGATGCGCTGATAGTTCTTTCAAGGTGTAGTGTTTCCAGCGTGCAAGGACGTGGAGTGTCTTTTTCGATCCGGTGTCCTTCTCTGTTAATCTTTTTTCCGTCTCTACTTTGTGGAAATCGTCTTTCTTTTTGGCTTCCTTTTCCCAGTAATTCTACATTTTAGACAAGTGTGGTTAGAAAAGCCAGGAAAACAATCTGTGTCTGTCTCCTCTTCCTCTCTTCTGCCCAAACCTAGTATTTCTACGGAATACTTTTATTATTATTAAACAAGAGCCTGTAAGTATTACAAACACTCCCCCCCCCCCCCCCAGGAGTGTACTTGTTAATGATGGAGACTGGTGCTGGGTTTTCCATCTATATTAACCGTGTTTCTTTCTTTCCACCGCACTGCTTCCACCATCATGGTTGTGTATGTTTGGGAAACAAATGTTGCTTTTTTTAAAAAAATCAAATTTTATTTATTTTGGGGGAAAATGTGCACAGCAAAACATACACCAATTCAGTGATTTCTACATGTACAATTTGGTGACATTGATGGCATTCTTCAAGCCGTGAGACCGTTCTCACCCTCCTTTTTCAAATCACCTCACACTGTGACCGTAAAAATCAATACTCTCTAAGCAAAAACTCTCCCTTTCCCCCTCCCTCCCCTTGTTGTTGTTAGGTGCCGTGGGCTCATGGCCACCCCAGGTGACAGGGTGCGAACTGCCCCATAAGGTTTTCTTGGCTGTTGTCTTTACAGGAGCAGATTTCCAGGTCTTTCTTGTGTGGAGCTGCTTGCTGGGCTCGAACCGTCGACCTTTCAGTTAGCAGCCAAGTGCTTAACAATTGTGCCACCAGGGCTGCCTGGTGACCACCAGTAATCTTTGGTTTCTATATACAGTGAAACCTGCAAGAGCTGGGACTCGACGGGACTGCCGTGTCTTTCCAGGTCTCTAAAGTTTTCTGCCTTTGACAGGACGCAGTCACCACTTTTCTGTGGCTTCCTTTGGTGGAAAATATTTGCGCTTTCCTTCTCTGACCGGTTCCCACCTTATACAGATTTTGGTTTTTACAGGTTTTAAGGTATTTGCTTATTTCCTGTAAGTGAAATCATACAGCCTTTGTCCTTTTGCCACTGACTGACTTCACTCAGCACCCATGTTGCCTGTGTTGTGGCTGGCATGCTTCAGGACTTCGTTTCTCTTTATGGCTGCGTAGTATTCCACTGTGTGTATGGACCACATTTTGTTTATCCATTAATCTGTTGATGGACTTTTGGTAAGATTCGTTTTTAATGGACAAAATATCAGGAAGGATAGCAGTCAGCCATTGTCATAGAGATGACCTTAAGTTCAATTCAGAATGTCATAATAAACCATGTTTGGGGGTTTTCCTTCTAGACATGTCCCCAGAGATGTCTCTAAGCCATGCTTCCCCCTAACATAGGCACCCTGCTCCCCAGCTGTCTTGGTCATCTAGTGACATTGCTGTAACAGAAAGACCACAAGTGGATGGCTTTAACAAAGAGAAATTTATTCTCTTGAAGTCTAGGAGGCTAGAAGTCTGAATTCAGGGCACCAGCTCCAGGGGAAGGCTTTCTCTCTCTGTTGGCTCTGGGGGAAGGTCCTTGTCATCAATCTTCTCCTGGTCTAGGAGCTTCTCAGTACAGGGACCCTGGGTCCAAAGGACACACTCTGCTCCCGGCTCTTCTTTCTTGGAGGCATGAAGTCCCTCTCCTCTCTGCTTGTTCCTCTCTTTTATATCTCAAAAGAAGCTGACACAAGATACAAACTAATCCTATAGATTGAGTCCTGCCACATGAACATAACTGCCTCTAATCCTGCCTTATAGAGTTTAGGATTTACAACACAGAGGATAATTACATCAGATCACAAACTAGAGGACAACCACACAGTGCTGGGAATCATGGCCTTGCCAAGTTGACACACAGTTTTGGGGGGACACAATTCAAAACACCTCATGAGACTGTCTCCACACAGACACCAGGAGACTTGGATGAAAGGGGACATTATTCTCAGCACGAGAAAGCCAAGTTAATGTCACTCAGACAGAAACTCCGATGAAGCAGCCAAGCTTTCCACCTCTCCCGAGCACTATGGTTCTGATCACTGAGGGCACAAGGGGCCAAGGTACCTTTTCTCTGCCTTTCTGTCTCGGTGCCTCAGAAGACGGGCTCAGTGATATTAAACAGCTTCTACCGGGGCCGAGAAAAAACAAATACAGCAAAGGGAACTGAGATGAGAGAAGCCATGCTCTTTTTCAAACCTATTTCCTAAACGGTACGGAGAAGTCCCCGAGGGCAGGCACAAAGCCTGTGACCCACATGATCTTCCCTTTTGTACCCGCACAGAGCTCCATGCACCTGCGGGCAGGTGTGTAATTACTTTTCCATTACGAAGTCAGTCTGAGGAGTATGTGTACCCCATGACCGCTGGATTGAAGAGGAACCTAGTCTCCTAAAAAAGCACTGCTATAAAAGAAACACCACAAGGGGGTGGCTTTAACAAACAGACATTTATTTTCTCACAGTTCTGGGGGCTAGAAGTCCTAATTCAGGGCACCAGCTCTAGGGGAAGGCTTTCTCTCTCTGTGGGCACTGGGGGTTCCTTGGGGATCTCCACATGGCATGTATCTTCCCCCATCTCTGCCTGCTCACCTCTGTGTTTAGTCTACTGTTTTTATACCTCAGAAACGATTAGGTTTAGAGCCCTGGTGGTGTAGTAGTTAAAAGCTATGGCTGCTAACCAAACGGTTGGTGGTTCGAATCTACCAGGTGCTCCTTGGAAACCCTATGGGGCAGTTCTACTCTGCTCTACAGGGTTGCTACAAGTCGGAATCGACTCGACAGCGAAAGGTTTGGTTTTTTTTGTCTGGTAAACTGATTAACTTCACTAACATAACAAAGGAAACCCTATTCCCAAACAGGATTACATCTACTGGCATGTTGTCGTGTGTCGCCAAGTCCATTCTAACTTGTAGCAACTCCATGTGACAGAGTAGAACTGCCCCCATAAGATTTCCTAGGCTGTAATCTTTTCAGAAACCAATCGTCAGGTCTTTCTCCCAAGGAGTGGCTGGTGGATTTGAACCACCAACCTTCCAGTTAGCAGCTAAGCGCTTAACTGCTTGCAACACCGGGACTCCTTTTACACAGGCATAGGCATTAAGATTTACAACACGTATTTTGGGGGGGACACAATTCGATCCAAAGCAGAGGGTTAATCTGCCCACTTAGCTACGCTCAGCCAGAATAGATCATCCTTTGTAGGGTTTTTTTTTTTTTGCACAGCTTGAGTGCAGGGCCGTGAGGAGTACTCACTGTTTTTTTATTCTACTTGTCATACACACAGGATGGCTTAAAAATAGCGTTTGCATCCAAAATGCTCCTGTATATCTTTCTGAAATATTCTAAATTTCCCCAAACTGTTGCAGAGAGCTGGATTGAAACTCCGGCCATCAATTCCGTTCTTGGCGCCATACCTCACCGATAACGGTGTTCCCGGGGGTGGATTTAGCACAACTAATCAGGCCTGGAGAGGGGGCTCCTTAAAACCGAGCAGGAATTTCCCTTGCAGATGCATCTAGGGGCTCTGGAGCTCCGCCGGGCATGTCTACCATTTTCTGTAATTTTGCTCTAAGTCTCAATACACTGCAATTTGATTAAGAAAAATAATCGGTGTTCTTAATGAGGTATTTACTTGTAATATTTTCAGTGGTCTCTGAGTTAGGTTTCCTGAGATGAAAGATGATTTTAAAAATGGCTAAAGGTAATGATTTTTTATAGCTTAATTTAGACGATATTGAAAATTATGGGGGAGGAAAAAAAAAAGCCAACCCAGAAACACTGCCACCTTATTAAAGATCTCTGAGTTTCTGCAATTTAAATACTACACTCAGTCATCTATTTTACGTATGCATACTTCAACAACAAGCATTACTAACATAGTAATATCTTTATTTCCATATTGTTTCTTTAATATACCGTGGGGAGCTGGGAGCTGTGTTTGCTCAGTAATTATTTCCATTAGAACTAGCAGATTTTCTCGAAAAGGGCTTGGATTTCTTCGCATATGGTAGAACCTCTCCTCTGCAGGCCCCCGCATTAACTGAACAAACGGAAAACGTTCGCCTGTTACCAGGACGCGGCTCTCCATGCTTCGCCGCACAGCTGTGCAAATTGCAGTCAGCTTCAAGGGTGCTTGCCTGCTTCTGCTGGGATCCAGGTGTCATGTCAGCCAGCTAACTTTGACAGTGAGTGTTAAAAGCTCTGACGGCTTTTCAGAGTCCCTGGGTGGTGCAGATGGCGAACGCGCTCACTGCTCACAGAAAGGCTGGCGGTTCAAGTCCGCCCAGAGGCACCTTGGAAGAAAGACCTGGCTACCTACTGCTGAAAAACCAGCCGTTGAAAACCCCATGGAGCACGCAGTTCTGATCTGACACACGTGAGGTCGCCTTGAGTTGGGGTCCACTTGACACCACCTAGTTTTTAGGAGTCCCTGGTGGCGCAGTGGTTAAAGCACTCGGCTGCTCACCGAAAGATCGATGGTTCCAACCCACCAGCCACTCTTCAGGAGAAAGATGTTTCAGTCTGCTTCCATAAAGATTACAGCCTTGGAAACCCTAGGGGGCAGTTCAACTCTGCCCTATAGGGTCACTATGAGTAGGAATCAACGCAATGGCAGTGGGTTTGGGTTTGGTTTTGAGTGGTACCAACAGTTAACATGCTTGGCTGTTGACCAGAAAGGTTGGGGGTTCAAGTCCACCGAGAGGTACCTTGGAAGGAAGACCTGGTGATCTACTTCTGAAAAGTCAACCACTGAAAACCCCATGGAGCACAGTTCTACCCTGACACACACGGGGGTGCCATGAGTCAGAATCCACTGGACTGCAACTGGTTTTCTATGGCTTCTTCTCCTACTTCCCTTGGGTCAGGGCTGACTCGATGGCACCTAACAACAATGACAACAACATCATTAAGCCTATGGAACCAAGACTGGCCACACGATTTCCAGGGTCTAGAGAAAATGGAAACGTGGAACCCCTTGTTCAAAAATTATTAAGAACTTCAAGATGGCGGTCTCAGCATGAAACGGAGCGTGGGGCCCTTCTGGGCGTGGGCCTGTGCAGCTTCCCAGTCTGCACCCCGTGGTAGCAGGATTTTAAAAAGACCCCCAAGGCCCCCACCCCCTGGTGTGCACACCCTGCATAACTCCCTTCTTCTGAGTGTGGGCGGGACCGAGATGATGATGGGACGGTCACATCTGATTAGCACTGCAGAGAAGCGGCCCTGGTAACACAATGGCTAAGCCCATGGCTGCTAACCAAAAGCTTGTTTGTTCAAACCCATCAGCTGCTCCTCGGGAGAAAGACTTGGCAATCTGTCCCCATAAAGATTCCAGCCTAGAAAACCCTACGGGGCAGTCCTCCTCTGTTGCGTGGAGTCTCCGTGACTCACAAACCAACTCAACAGAATCCAACAACAAAGGGCAGAAGTGAAAGCATGTTTGCATATGTAACTAACATTCTCAATCAGCTGGGAAGGGAGATTATCCCTGGTGGGCCTGACCTCATCAGGTGAGCCTTTAAGCGAGGCCTTCGAGGTTCCCCAAAAGGAAAGATTTGAAGAGAGAGAGTCTCTTGCTGGTTTGAATGGAGCAAACAGTCTTGTTATGAGAGGTTTGGGGGAAAGGCTTTGAGGCACCTCTAGGGCTGAGAGGGTCCCTGTGCACAAGTAAGTGAACAGGACATTGGTCCTGCAGCCCCAAGGAACAAGCATCTTCCAACGACCTTGCAAGGGGACCCTGAGCTCCATGTGGGAATGCAGACTGGCCAACGCCCCGAGTTCAGGCAGAGGACCCGGCCACACCAACCAAGCTCGGGGCCCCTCAGAGCAGACTGCCCTGGGTGACCCTCCAATCACACACTCATGGCCTGAGAAGCGGCCCCAGGTACACAGTGTTAACTAGAACAAACCAAAACCGTAGCCGCTGAGTCAGTTCCAACTCACGGTGACCTCACGTGTTATAGGGTAGAACTGTGCTCCGTGGGGTTTTCTTGGCTGTAATCTTTACAGAATGTGGAGTCCCTGGGTGGTGAAGAAGGTTAAGCGGTTGACTGCTAGCCAAAAGGTTGGCAGTTCGAACCCACCCAGAAGTACCGCAGAAGACAGGCCTGGTCATCTGTTTCCGGAAGGCACAGCTTTGAAAACCCTGTGGAGCAGTTCTAGTCTGCACGCACGGGGTTGCCATGAGTTGGAATCAACTCAGCGACAACTAACAACAATCTTTAAGGAAGCAGCTCACCAGGACTCTGTTCCGTGGCACCAGTGGGTGGTTTGAATACCTAACCTTTAGGTTAGTAGTCGAGTACAAACTATTTGTACAACCCGGGGGCCTCGGACTGGGATGGGGGTTCTCAAAGTTGGCTGGGAAGAAAGCTTTGAGAAATGTGGGTGCTGGGGTCCCCACCCCAGAGACAGATTTAATTGTTGTGGGGAGGGACATGGCAGCAACGCATTGT
This sequence comes from Elephas maximus indicus, assembly GCF_024166365.1. Classification (NCBI taxonomy): domain Eukaryota; kingdom Metazoa; phylum Chordata; class Mammalia; order Proboscidea; family Elephantidae; genus Elephas; species Elephas maximus. The sequence continues at coordinate 180,572,143 of NC_064846.1, read as the reverse complement.
CTAACGTGCAGCCACTAATGTGCAAGCTCCTGCCTGCAACTCAATGGCAGTGCAGAGATGGGGGGACTAGGCAAGGAGACAGAACCACTGACTGTCCCCCAGAGTGGGTGCTGGTCCCACTTGCCTGGGCTTTTACTCACAAGGCAGACCCGAGAGGTGACCGGGGCAGAGATCCCCCCACCGCTGCTCCTGTAGGAGGGGACCTCTTTCCCAGGGAGGGGCCCATCAATGGGGGGGCAAGGGGGCAGGTCCCCCCTAAGTCTTTGTTTCTCCTCTGGTTTAGGGGTGAGTCCTGTGTACTCTGTCTTGCCATCGAAGCTGAATTCCATCTTCCAGCCCAGCTTCCTGTATTTTCTGAATCAGAGAGACTCTGCTTTAAAAATGGCTGTCTGGTCAGCCTCGGAAGCCTCCCTTCCCTTCCCTCCCTGCTTGGCTGGGCGTTTCTGGTTTCCAAAGATCATTTTTCGACATGCCAAAAGGAACTGAATATCCCATTTTCAGAGTGTGGGTTATTTTTCTCAGAGGGAAACAGTCTTGAAAGAAAAAAAGAGAGGGAGGGAGGGAGGGAGAAAGGGAAGAAGGAAGGGAGGGAGAGAGGAAAGAAGCAGGGAAGGAAGGGAAGGAGAGAGAGAGGGAAGGAAGGAGGGAAGGAGGGAAGAAAAGAGGGAAGGAAGGAAGGAAGGAAGGAAGGAAGGAAGGAAGGAAGGAAGGAAGGAAGGAAGGAAGGAAGGAAGGAAGGAAGGAAGGAAGGAAGGAAGGAGGGAGGGAGGGAGGGAGGGAGGGAGGGAGGGAGGGAGGGAGGGAGGGAGGGAGGGAGGGAGGGAGGGAAGGAGGGAGGGAAGGAGGGAGGAGAATATTTTCTACTATTTCTGACCCCTGCAACAACAACAACAAAAAAAACCCACGGCTGTCGAGTTGATTCCAACTCACAGCGACCCTATAGGATTGAGTAGAACTGCCCGAGTTCTACTTGGAAACTCCAGAGTTTCCAAGAAGCGTCTGGTGGATTCGCACTGCCGACCTCTTGGTTAGCAGCTGGAGCACTTAACCACTGCTCCACCAGGGTGACCCCTGGAGACAACATAAATAGGCAGGAATCCCAGGGCCATAGCGTTGGAATCCAGGTAGCGAATGTAACACACACAGGTATACCAGCAGTTGATCAGCTAATTGCATAGGAAGTTGTTATGGATTGCATTGTGCCCCCCAAATTATGTGTGGTAAACCCTAACCTCTATACCTGTGTAAAAGGAGCCCTGGTGGCACAGTGGTTAAGTGCTCAGCTGCTAACCAAAACGTCTTCGATTTGAACCGACCAGCAGCTCCGTGGGACAAAGACCTGGCCACCTGCTTCCATAAAGACTCACGTTTTGGTTAGCAGTCGAATGCCGCCAGGGCCCCTGTGGTGTACTTACGACTTAATGTCCCGAATTTCACACAAACACCAGGACTCAGCCAGTCCAAAGTGTCCTTACTTCAGAGAGGCCACTCTTAAAACAAGCCACGCCATCAGCACGGGGACGTGATAAGCAGACACTTCTTCCCTGCTGACTCCTGGTCCTCTAGGATCCTGGTCTTTCACCATTTCTACACAAGGACCTGGAGTGGACATACGTGAAGGGGTGTTATTCTTCATCAAGGCGTCCTGCCTGGTGGATTAGGGGTGAAGGCCTCCAGAGAACGTTGGCTGAGAGCATGGGGGTGTATGGATAAGCCAAGGGGCTGATTTTGGGAGTGCGGGTTCGGCTACGGGTAAACGGATGCAGATGTTGTCAGGGGCAGACCTCCCCTGCCCCACCTCGGCTTCAGAACTCTGTCTTGTGTTGTCACCACGTGACTTCAGAGTCTATTCGTCATGATTTTCAATAATGCATTGAACAAATCTGCTGCAAAAGACCCCTTTAAAGTGTTGAAAAGCAAAGATGTCACTTTGAGGACTAAGGTGCGCCTGACCCAAGCCATGGTGTTTTCAATTGCCTCCTATGCATGTGAAAGCTGGACAATAAATAAGGAAGACCGAAGAAGAATTGATGCCTTTGAATTTACGATGTTGGAGAAGAATATTGAATACACCATGGACTGCCAGAAGAACGAACAAATCTGTCTTGGGAGAAGTACAGCCAGAATGTTCCTTAGAAGCCAGGATGGCCAGACTGCATCTCACGTACTTTAGACATGTTATCAGGAGGGACCAGTCCCTGGAGAAGGACATCATGCTTGGCAAAGTACAGGGTCAGCAGAAAAGAGGAAGAGCCTCCACCAGATGGATTGACACAGTGGCTGCAACAGTGGGCTCGAGCATAACAACATTTGTGAGGATGGTGCAGGCCTGGGCCGTGTTTGGTTCTGTTGGACATAGGGTCACTGTAAGTCAGAAGGGATTTAATGGCACCTAACACACACAACATACCCTCAATGTCTCATTCTCACTAATCCATGTTGTTATGTGCTGTCAAGCAGATTCCAACTCATAGCGACCCCACATGACAGTAGAACTGGCCCACAAACCTCCCAGATTTAGAAAATACAGGTTTTCTTGGCTGCAGTGTTTATGGAAACAGATTGCCAAGTCTTTCTCCGGAGGACCGGTTTAGTGGGTTCGAACTGCTAACCTAGCAGCTGACCTCTTAACAATTGAATCACCATGGCGCCTACACCGAGTTATATTAGTGTTTAAAACCTGTTATCAGGATTTCATGTTCAAAATACATTATCAACTTAATCTTGGCTTATTCTGTATGCATGTGTGTGTGCGTATTGTGTGTAAACATGTATTCACACACACATTTTATCTCCTTGTTAATAAATTCCAAATGATTTTATTGTATAAACATTTCTTAAAAGCAAAACAATTGTATTTCTTCAGAAGTATTCCGAAAAATCTGAGTATTTTACACAGACAAGAGAACCCTTTGTGACCAAATTTTTATTTCAAACTGTGAGAGAAGATAGCAGAAAAGAGAAGGCAGCCTGTAACTTTATAATCATTAAATAAAGTTAATATTAAACGCAACAGTGTTCAATGAAAGACATTCAGTAAAAGTGAGGAATTTGAACTTTCAGCTGCGTAAACGTTTCATTTTTTGGTTAGATTCACTATGTGTTGACTTCCAAAGCAGAAATGTTTCGACAAATAGTTAACATTCCTAAACACGCCATCCGTTTGGGAATGATGGATGATCAGACCTTCTCCTGGGAGTCGCAAATGCTGCCAGGTACTGTTTGTAGCACAGTAGTTTCCTGGTTTTAAAACTATAAGGCGCAGGAAGGTCTTTTTCTTCCCCTATCCCCAGAAGCCGGGATATTTGTGAAGCATCTGTGCAGAGCCCTTGCTTCTGCCTGGAACTTTGCCCAACGGATACTCGGTTCTTGGTTTTCATCAGGTAATAAATACCAAAAACAAACCAAACCCGTTGCCGTCGAGTTGATTCCAACTTATAGCGACCCCATAGGAGGGAGTAGAACTGCCCCATACGGTTTCCAAGGAGCGCCTGGTGGATTCGAGCCGCTGACGTTTTGGTTAGCAGCGGTAGCTTCATCAGGCAATAGAGACTGCAAAATATTTTTGTTTGCTTAGTTTTGCACGTATGAACTTGCAGATGGGAAAAGTAAGATCCTAATGGCTTTCATTCCAACTACCCAGCTTGTATTTATTGGGGCTTGTTTACTATCATGTTAAAAAGGACGAGGGGAGAAGGCCGTGTTGATTCTCTTTCCATAGTTTTTAGAATTTTCACAGGGTTTCTGCAGGGAATCCCAAACTCTTTTAACCTTAGTAGTAAAAAAAAAAAATTGTATAGGGTTGTTGTGAGGCAGAGTCTACTCGATGGCAATGGGTTTGGTTTTTGGTTTTTAAATGTTTATATAATATAGACTATGTTATACACTTATATATGATTTTTATACATTGTTATATACTATTCTAGGAAACCCTGGTGGCATAGTGGTTAAGAGCTATGGCTGCTAACCAAAGGGTCAGCAGTTTGAATCCGCCAGGTGCTCCTTGGAAACTCTATGGGGCAGTTCTACTCTGTCCTATGGGGTCTCTATGAGTCGGAATCGACTCTACGGCACTGGGTTTGGTTTGGCTTTATATACTATTCTAAAGCCATAATTCTATGGATCTTATATATTATACTTTATATATAAAGTATGTATTTATATGTAATTTATATATGCAATTATTGTACATATTTGTCTACATAATGTTACTTATTATGTGTACACACATATAATATTTTATACATCACTTATGTTATTATATTTTATGTATGATGTATACTTACATAAAGGAGCCCTGGTGTTGTGGTAATTTAAGCACTCGTCTGTGCCACAAGAGAAAGATGTGGCAGTCTGCTTCAGTAAGGTCTTACAGCCTTTGGAGCCCTATTGGGGCTGGCCTACTCGATCCTACAGGGTCGCTATGAGTTGGAATCAACTCGATTGCAGTGGGTATATACTTATGAATAACTTATAAATTATTATATAGGTATATATATTATATATTATTATATAATTTACATATATCATTTTATCTATACTGATACATAATTTATATATTATTATATATAATATATACGTGGGTTTTGTTTTTTATATGTAATTTATATATTGTTATATATTATTGTATATATTTCTGTATATGAGTCATATATTAAATATATTGATAATAGTTATATTTTATATAATATTGTTAAATAGTTACATATAATTTATGTATATTATGTACACCTACATATAAAAATATCGTATATAAACCCGTCTTCAAACAAGCACAGACAGAGTGCTCCTTGGAAGCGAGGATGACGAGACTTCATCCCAAGTACTTTGGACACCTTATCAGGAAGGACCAGTCCCTGGAGAAGGGCATCATGCCTGGTAAAGCAGAGGGTCAGTGAAGGAGAGGAAGACCCTCAACGAGACAGACTGACACTGTGGCTGCAACAATCAGCTCAAACGTAGCAATAATTGTGAGGATGGTGCAGGGCCTGGCAGTGTTTCCTCCTGTTATATGTAGGGTTGCTATGAGTCGGAACGGACTTGATGGCACCCAACTACAACAACGTATACACATACATATACGTATAAAACTTTTATATGTGTGTGTGTGTCTATGTATAATATTTTGTAACACATGATTTTTAAAGGACAAATTGACCGGAAGATTATATATTAAAAACAACCAAATCAAAAAAAAAAAAAAAAGAAAATCCAGTTACTTAAACAAGCACACTACAGATACCTAGTTATATTTTACTGCCTCTTTACAGGAACAGAAAACATGTCCCCTGAATTTTCAAGGCAGTCCCTGATGGAGGATCAAGTCCGTGGCTCTAGCATCTTGCCTCTGCCTGTATTTCAGTTTTAGGGACGCTCCCTTCTCATTCTGCTGTGTGAATCCCTCTCGCCGATTCCTAAATCCTGCCCAAAGCTCAGGATTATCGGCCCTTCCTTCCCCGATAAAGAGCTTCCTCCTGTCATTCCCCAAGCGTTGTAGAATCACTTGGAACTCTTCCTAAATCTTTGTTTTCAGAATTTCAGGGAAACTCAAACACAGCTTCCAAGGGCACAGGCCGTGCCCACCCAAAGATTCTCCTCTGCTGCCCGGCCACCCGTCCCAACTGCAGGGCTGCAGTCACTCAGATCCAGAGAGAATAATAACCGTGCCTGATTAATTTTCTGTTTCCACTTATGTCTAAACTATTGCAAGCCCTGAGCTGTGTTTTTGTGCTGGGTGGGGTGGGGGGATGCAAGCCAGGAGGCCCAGCCCCAACACCGTCTGGTCCCTACCAGTCTGTACAGGGTGGTTTATTGGCCAGAATGACCTGGAACATTCCAGAACATTCCGGTCAGCCCATGAGCTGCCATCTTGCCCCTTAACAGCCCTTCTGCATTTATCATCCTCATAAATTTCTTTTAAGCTTTAGGGACAGGGACGTATTTTTTCCTGTTGCTCTCTCTGGTCTGATTGTGTTTTCCTTCCTTTAGAATTTCAGGTTGTTTTTTCTTAACTATCAGTGATCAATCTGAATCATAGATATGGGTATTTCTTATAATATCATAACCAGTTACATTCCTATAAAATTTCAGGTTGTTTTTCTCAACTATGAGGAATCAATCTGAATTATCTGAATTATTTTATAAACATAGATATAGACATAGATGTAATTATAAATATATTAGATACATACACACACTTATATGTATATATATTGCGTGTATAATCTCTTGTTCATTTAGGTATCTCTACAATATTAAAATAAGTTTTATTTCATAGCAAAAAACCTTACTCTTTGACAGCTTAGACGAATGTTATTCTCTTTGAGACCCGGGTGTGGTAGGAAACGTCTCCTGCCTGGCCGGCCCACCCTTCCTGCTGACCACCAGCACCCTCAGTAGCCGGCACCATCCTGCCTCGGCCAAGGGCGAGAGTCGGCCAGGGCTTTCTCGGTCTTATTCCCCATCTCTACGTCTCAGAAGAAACACTGGCTTTCAAAATTTCTAAAGACCTATTAACATAAATGCGGAAAAAATTCCACGTGCCGGGTTGTGCATCTGGACGGGAGATTCGCTCAGAAAGGACCGTTCTCTCTGTTGCAAACAAAATCTCCGCTCCTGGAGGTCAGCTTCGGCCCCAGCGAGGGTCTGCAGGTTAGCGTTTCTAACATACCCTGGACCCAGGGGCCCTGAAACTCCTAACCCTCCAGGTTCTCGATTCTGCACCCGCGAGTGACTTTGCCCAGACATCTGGGGATAAAAATGCTCTAAAAAAAAAAAAAAAAAATGCTCTACTCTACCTAAATATATTTATCTTTCTGATACTGCCACAGCTAAGCTGGAGCCTTTTCCTGGGTCTGTCATTGGCGGCCACAGAGTTACTAAAACAAACGCCGATAACAACTTGTAACGAGTTCTGTAAAAACAGGAGAGCTGGCTCGGGACCTGGCCCACAAGAAAGACCCTGTGTGTGTGAGAAAAAGAGAGAGAGAGTTACAAGACTGTAAATACCTCCTTTGCTTCTGTAGATTAAAAAAAAAATTACTTCCTGAAAAATAGAAGTACCCCCAGCTCGCAGCACTACCTTACTCGCTCTCCTAGCTGAATGGCAAATGTTCACTGAGTGTTGGAGGCCTTAATTTCTTTTCTTAATGGACTTGATTTTTTAAAGCACTTTTAGGTTTGCAGAGAAATGGAGCGGAAAGTACCGAGAGCTCCCATACAGCCTTCTCCCCCTGCAGGCGGCTGCTCCTATTATTGCCATCTTGCATTCCAATGACATTTGTTACAATGTAACAACTTGAGTCAATCTAGATACATTGTTTCTAACAAAAATCCCTCATTTACATGAGGGTTCACTCTCTGTGCTGCAGGGTCCCGTGGGTTTTGACAAATGCGTAATGTCACATGTCTACACTTACAGCGTCAGACAGAACAGTTTCCCTGCCCTAAAAACCTCCAGTCACACTTTTTTTTGTTAGAACAGTTTTAGGTTTGCAGAAAAATTGTGCATAAAGTACAGAGAGTTTCCGTATACCCCCTTTCCCCCTGCACAGTTTCCTCTAATATCAATATCTTGCATTTCTCTGGTACGTTTGTTACAATTAATAAACCAACAGCAATACGTTGTTATTAACTGAAGTTCACAGTTTACAGGAGGCTTCACTCTCCGTGTTGTGCGGTCGTGTGGGTTCTGACAAATGTATAATGCCCTGTGTCCACCGTTGCAAGGTCAGACGGAATAGCTTTCCTGCCCTAAAAATGCCCCTCCCAATCATCCCCCTCCCTCCCCCGGACCCTTGGCAACCACTGATCTTTTCGCCGTCTCTCTAGCTTTGCATTTTCCAGAATGTTCTCTAGTTGGAATCACACAGTGTGCAGCTTTTTCAGACCGGCTTCTTCCAGTCAGCAACGTGCATTTAAGGTTCCCCCACGTCTTTTCATGACTTTTTTTAAAAAAATCAGTGCAGAGCTGGTTATATCTGCCGTCAGGGGCTCAGCAGCCCACACAGGGTCACGGGCAGAACTTAGCCTTTTGTCTCGCTCAGCTTCGCTTTTAGAATCCGTACACATTTCAGGCCACCAAACAAGAATAAATCCCTGCCATCCGTAGCCTTGAAATGAATGAGTAAATTCTGCTACCAACGCATCTCATTTCCCTGTGGCCAGGACGAGCTTCTTACTTGCCATATTTTCTGCAGGGTGAAAATACAGCCAGACGCAGCCTGCAAACGACAGAAAGTCTGTATGGTTATTAAAATGCAGCGCAGCCTATTACCATATCAGGGTAGCTGTTTCCCCAGCTGAGAGGTCGCCAAGGGACACAGGGATTGCAAGTGGAGCTGAGAGGTGTGGGAACAGGCTGCAGCCAGGTCACATCTGTGCCCACAGGAGATAGGAGTGAGTGTGAGTGAACACCTACAAGTCCACACCTACCCAGGTCTCCTTGAGCCCGGAGCTCCCCAGGGCCAGCAGGCGAGTTGTTCCCCAGACCTCCAGAAGGGGACGGTGCCCCCGATACCAGGCTATTCGTGGGTGTATAATCCCGGCGTCCTGGTGTGCAAAGGTAACCCCCTTACTCCCACCTAACAACCTCGCTTGCATCTCATTCCTGATCCGGAATTCGCCCAACACGGTTCAATCCTCCCAGCGGAACCATTAATATTTTAATTTAATCAGAATTTCTTGAAGTTGTTTGCCATGCCGAGCAACCTCGTTGGCTGTCAGCCCCCATCAGCTTGTCATATTAGAGGGGATTGTCCCCTGAATCTAATCCACTTTAAATGATTTCACTGGGCCGAGGTCTATAAATCATTTCTCGGCGGGCTTGCTGCGTGAGGGCTGGGTTAGTAAACAAATCTCGCTGGTTTTACTTTAGGCAGCAATGAACTTCGCTTTATCAACTTCTCATTGATTTCCGCGCTCTGAAAGGTCAGGAAAAAAACTCTCCTTTACATAAAAACGTTATTAATATCAGGGCCGTGTACAAGCAGCCCTAATTAAGGCAAGTCCAGTGCTCCGTGGTCAGCCTGGCTTTCAAACGGGGCGCACACGTTTCCACCGAGCCCCCTTTGGAGTTGGGGATGGCTAATTCGTTTCCAAAAGGTTTACTTGTGCCTCTCCAATGAAAACAGAAATTAAGTGAATATTAAGAAGCACGGCGTCCCTGCGGACGGAGCCACGCATCTGAAAGCTGATGGGAAGAGGGAGCTGGGACATTACAGTGAGCAGCGTGTGGTACAGGGTGGCGCTGCACACACCGTCATGTTGATTGAAGGGGTGAAGGGGGACCCTCAGAACACACACCAGCACAGGCACACACATACATGTACACGCGCACACACACACCACTTACCACACACACATTGACATGTGCACACAGTCGCAGACGCATCCCCATGCACACACAGACTACAGACATGCACACACATGTACACACACAAACATACATACCACACATATCAAGTACATACACACGTACCCAACATACACACGAGCACGCACACACACATGCCCCATGTGCACACTACATAGAGGATACATGCATACATGTGCACGCACAAACATACACAGCACAGATATCAAGTATATACACATGCACCCCACATACAGACACACACATGAGCACACGTGTACATACAGGCCCCATGCACTTACCGCAAACACACACACACACACCACACATATCACATACATACACATGCATGCCACATACACACACACACACACAAAAACTCATACACTCAAACACACATCGCACACACCACCCATATACACACACAGCCCAGGCACACAGCCTCAGAGCTAAGAAGATGCGGCCAGAACTCACGTAATTAGCAATTGTCACCAGGAGATTTACAGGCACAAGTTAACACATTCCAAGGAGAAGAGGTAACCACTCCGAGGTTTTCCCCCACGTTTGAGTCTCAAGTGTGGTGGTCGTCGTAAGTGGTGCCGCAAAGATACAGAGTTTCTCCCCAGGAGAAGTGTCCTCAGTGAGGGGCACACAGCCAAGAAAGACTTTCAAAGAAATACCAAAGAAATGTGGGTTTCTCCCAAGGTGGTTCTTTATGACTTAGTTCTGCAAGGCATGTGTGAAGGTGTAAAAAACGTGAACAGTGAGAGCGAGAAGAGAATTACTACCGAGCTCATTTTTAATATCAAGTAAAGGCAGCAAATATCTCATCGTAACGCCCACCCCCTGAGCCGGACGCTCGGCAAAGGGGCAGATGCTTAGCCCATGATCTGGGCTCCGCTTTCTCTAAATCTTATTCCTAACTGGGCATCAGTGTTTTGAAAATGAAACAAAGCAGTAATATTGGTGTAAGACTTCAGGCGTATGGTCAAAGACTGCTAAAAATGGTCTGTGATGCGGCTCGTTCCTAGGGTATAAAAAAAAAAAATTTTATACGGCCCTGCTTTTCCTGAGCTTCTCGAAAATGGAGGTGATTCGAGGGATCGGCCCCATGGGCGCACTGGTGGAGCTGGTTATCCAGACACAGATGTTAACGGCTCGAGCTCTATCTGTCTGCACGTCCATTTCCTGTTCAACAGATACCATGGTGAGCTGGGGTAGAATAAATTTCATTTCAACAACTGCCAAATGAGGACTTCACGTTTTTTTTTAAAGTGCTCTGTGGAATAAAATTAAATTCAAACCACTGTCAAGTGAGTCTTACATTTTTTAAAGTGCTTTGTAAAATCGTTGTTGCTGAGTGCCGTTCAGTTAGTCCATTCTAACCCGCAACTAACTGAAAGGTCGGTGGTTCGAACCCACCAGCCGCTCCGCTCCGCTCCGCTCCGAGGGAGAAAGATGTGGCAGTCTGCTTCCATAAAGACTTACAGCTTTGGAAACCCTATGGGGCAGCTCTACAGGGTCGGGATCTACTCGATGGCAGTGGGTTTTTTTTTTTTTTTTTAAATTAGGTGAGGTTAAAAGACAGCTCATTTGAATTTCTGAACTCTGAATTTTCAGTAGAACCGATACCCATGTTTGCATTTTTGAGGCATTTTATATTGCTATAATTTACTGTCCTTTCTGAATACCAAAGCGTGACGTGGTGGTGGTAGTGGGGGAGTTGGTGAGGGGCAGGGAACCCAGGAGTACTAATTACCCTAAGCAAGAATTAAATTGCTTTGACATTGTGGGGACGGAGTGTTAAATAGAGGCAGAGTTTAACAAAATCTGCATGGGTTTACTGAAGGAAAAGACGTTGTCAGGCTTTCCAAAGTTTAATCGAGTCCTTAACTACAAATTGTAACTCCAGAAAGAGGGCTCCTAAGAGATGCAGTTATTCAAGGTAGGCAAGATTTCCACTTTAAATGTTTGGAGGATCACTGCTGTATTCACAGGGTCTATTCACAGCCAGGACTCAGAAGTCAGTGACAGCTGTGTGCACCTTCCCACATTATCCTGGAAGAAATAACAAGATGATACTGTATTTTTACCAAAGAATTCTAAATTTTTTTTTTTTTTTTTTGGAAATGCAGTTTTTAAATACAGGCATTTAGGGTAAATGTTCTCAGGCCTTCTCCTGACATTTGAAACAGCTCCTTCCTGTGTCCCTGGTGGCATCTAGAAACATTTCTTGCATAAGAACTCTGCGTGTTTTTCTTTCTTTCCTGATTTGCAAATGGAAACGTAAGACCAGGCCATTGAGGTCGGTCACATTTGCCTTTTAAAATTGATATTTCAGGATTTTCAAATTAAAAAAAAAAAAATGATAGATTTTATTAATTTGAATAAGCCGAACTACTTTTCCGTCCATAGGCTTGTTTGTGGAATTAGAACTTGAATATATAATGTATTTTGCTTTTGAGATCCTTCTTGTGGCTTTTAGGATTGCCCAAAACACATGTGCAGAACCCCTGCCTCCAGAGGGGTCTGCAGGGTGGGGGGGGGGCTTGAGCTCCGGACACCTCTGGGTGGGTTGGCGTCGAACCGGGATTCTCCACCTGACAACCGTCACGATACCTTTGAATGAACGTCGGCCAGCACTAGAGAACGTAGGTGTGTTGTGTGTTCTTGGGTCTTCTAACCAGGAGAACGACGACAACAAACCCTGTGAATAATTACATTAAGATGTGGCGTTGGCGAGGGCACCATGAGACCAGAGGAACAAGAAGGATTTATTTACTCACATGCTGGTTTTTGTTTTTTCGTTTGTTGACAGGACCCTACTGGCGTGGATTTCTCAGACAAAACCTGAAATCACAATCAATGATTATTCGTGAGATAATTACAGGTAAGTCCCTGGGTTACAAGCAAGGACTACGAGCAAGTTCCATCCCTAAGTCTGTCTTTAGGTCGAATTAGTACTTAAGTTGGAACGGTTAGGTACGGTTCATACGTTTCTACGCATAAAAATGCTAAACACTTCCAGATACAAGAAAAACATCTTTAACATAATATTACAAAATGTTTTGATACGTGTCACAAAGTAGCTGCTGTTTGTTATTATGAACCATGTTTAATATGCTAGGCTTTATGGGGTTGGTTGGTAACCACGGGCTGTAGGTAAGTCCCATGGGTAACAGGGGGCTGCCTCTACTCTAGTTTCCCTGCCCCCCTATATTCTCATCTTTGCTGTAAAGGTTCAGCGAGAGGCTAAGGCTGCCTCGGTGTGGGAGACAGGATTTTCAGGCCAGGCAGGGACCGCATAGCGCTGACTTTCAGGTACGGACGAGTCGGTGCTCACAGTGCGCGCTGTAACTTTTAACGATGAACCGGTGCTTTCTGCACGGGTAAGTGGGGAATAGTGTAATTAGCGTCGTTGGTCGGTGTGGGGCCTGAGTGTGGCGGGCAACGCAGGGTCTGGAGTAGGCCACCCCCGAGATCGAGGGGTGTCAGAGGGTAAGCGCGGCATGGTTGAGGTGGGCATCTGAGATCACCAGGTTCCTGGTGTCGCTAGGAGCCCTTACTTTCCTTGGTCTTAAAAATAAAAGTGGCAGGAAGTATTCTCTCAGAGCTGCAGAAGGAAATGATGACGTAAAGAGTCTAATTGCCCCCACACACCAGAGGCTTCGCCAGATACACACAGAAGTGGACATGGATGGTGTCTCTCTCTAGTGGGGGTGCCCGGCAGGCTGTGCATCTTTGGGGTGCAGCTGCCCAGTCTTTGGGGTGTGTGTGCCTTCCAGTCTTTGGGGTGTTGTCATCCAGCCTTTGGGGTGCACTATCCATCTTTGGGATGCAGCTATCAGTCATTGGGTCCACAGTTCATCTTTGGGGTGTGGCTGCCCAGTCTTTGGTGTATACTGCCCAGTACTTGGACTGCAGTACCCAGTCTTTGAGGTGTACTTTCCATCTGTAGGATGTGGCTGCCCAGTGTTGGAGTGTGGCTATCTATCTTTGGGGTGTGGCTGTCCAGCCTTTGGGTTTGCAGCCATTCAGCCCTTGGGGTGCACTGTCCATCTCTGGGGTGCAGGCACCCAGTTTTGGGGGTGTGACTATCCAGTCTTTGCGTTTGTGGCCACCCAGTCTTTAGTGTGCACTGTCCATCTTTGCGGTGTGACTGTCTAGTCTTTGGGTTTGTGGCCACTCGGCCTTTGGGGTGCACTGTCCATGTTTGGGGTGTGACTATCCAGTCTTTGCGTTTGTGGCCACCCAGCCTTTGGGGTGCACTGTCCATGTTTGGGGTGTGACTGTCCAGTCTTTGGGTTTGCAGACACTCAGCCTTTGGGGTGCGCTGAACTGGGTCTCCTACAGGGAAGGCAAAGATTCTACCACTGAACCACCACAGCCCCCATACATATACAGTAGGGTTGAACAAATACGTAAATACATGGTAGAGTGTTAAAAATTCAGCTCCTCAGATGGACGGTGGAGACAGGACAGAGGGTGGAGACAGGACAGAGGGTGGAGACAAGATGGAGGGCGGAGGCAAGATGGAGCCTGGAGACAAGATGGAGGCTGGAGACAGGATGGAGGGTGGAGACAAGATGGAGCCTGGAGACAAGATGGAGGGTGGAGGCAAGATGGAGCCTGGAGACAAGATGGAGGGTGGAGGCAAGATGGAGCCTGGAGACAAGATGGAGGGTGGAGACAAGATGGAGGCTGGAGACAGGATGGAGGGCGGAGACAAGATGGAGGCTGGAGACAAGATGGAGGCTGGAGACAAGATGGAGGGTGAAGACAAGATGGAAGAGTGGGGTGGAGACAAGATGGAGGGCGGAGACAAGATGGAGGGTGAAGACAAGATGGAGGCTGGAGACAGGATGGAGGCTGGAGACAGGATGGAGGGTGGAGACAAGATGGAGCCTGGAGACAAGATGGAGGGCAGAGGCAAGATGGAGCCTGGAGACAAGATGGAGGCTGGAGACAAGATGGAGCCTGGAGACAAGATGGAGGGCAGAGGCAAGATGGAGCCTGGAGACAAGATGGAGGCTGGAGACAAGATGGAGCCTGGAGACAGGATGGAGCCTGGAGACAAGATGGAGCCTGGAGACAAGATGGAGCCTGGAGACAGGATGGAGCCTGGAGACAAGATGGAGCCTGGAGACAAGATGGAGCCTGGAGACAAGATGGAGGGTGGAGGCAAGATGGAGCCTGGAGACAAGATGGAGGGTGGAGACAAGATGGAGGCTGGAGACAGGATGGAGGGCGGAGACAAGATGGAGGCTGGAGACAAGATGGAGGCTGGAGACAAGATGGAGGGTGAAGACAAGATGGAAGAGTGGGGTGGAGACAAGATGGAGGGCGGAGACAAGATGGAGGGTGAAGACAAGATGGAGGCTGGAGACAAGATGGAGGGTGGAGACAAGATGGAGGCTGGAGACAGGATGGAGGGCGGAGACAAGATGGAGGCTGGAGACAAGATGGAGGCTGGAGACAAGATGGAGGGTGAAGACAAGATGGAAGAGTGGGGTGGAGACAAGATGGAGGGCGGAGACAAGATGGAGGGTGAAGACAAGATGGAGGCTGGAGACAGGATGGAGGCTGGAGACAAGATGGAGCCTGGAGACAAGATGGAGGGCAGAGGCAAGATGGAGCCTGGAGACAAGATGGAGGCTGGAGACAAGATGGAGCCTGGAGACAAGATGGAGGCTGGAGACAAGATGGAGCCTGGAGACAGGATGGAGCCTGGAGACAAGATGGAGGGTGGCTATATGGCGGAGGCTGTTACATATACTATACAATAGACAATGTCGTGTATATAATTACGTATGTTATTGTCATTGGTCCTGCTAGCTGCCATGGAGTCACCCTCTCCCCAGGCTCAACTCCTGACGACCCCGTGCACAATGGGTTGGGACTGTTGTGGGGCCAGGTTGTCATTGGCTGATTTCCAGAAGTAGATCGCCAGGCCTCTCTTCCTACCTGTCTCAGTCTGAAAGTTCCAATGAAACCTGTTGAGCATGACAGCAAGAGATAAGCCTGTGCTGACAGATGGGTGGTGGCTACACGTGAGGTGCACTGGCCGGGAATTGAACCCAGGTCTCCACATGGAAGGCAAGGACTCTACACTAAGCCACCACGGCCTCCTATTAATAAATGTGGGGGCCCGTCATTCCTCTGATTTCCCCCGCCCCCTGACGTGCTCAGCCTGAAGCTCTTGAGTATCGTAAAGCACAGGGTTGACACGGGATAAAGACAGCTCACGGCGACCCCACGTGTGTCAGAGCACAACTCTGCTCCACAGGGTTCTCCTTGGCTGATTTTTTGGAAGCACATTGCCAGGCCTTTCTTCCAAGGTATCTCTGGGTGGACTTGAACCTCCAACCTTTCGATTAGCAGCTGACTGGTTAACCATTTGCACCATCCAGGTTGGCTACATATTCCCTACATACTTAATTACACTTTTGTAGGTTTGCATTCCTTTTCTGAAGTCGACTCCCCCAAATTTAAAAACCATCAGCACCCCGTAGACCTCATTCTTCCCAGACCTGGGACCAAAGAGGCTTGATGAGAACATGGGAAGCAGTTTTGGCTGCTGGTTGTCCCCAGAGGCTGCCACGCAGACAGAGTTTCTGAGATGTGAGAGAAAATTCCGGAACGGTGCTCTTAAACCTAGCTGGAAACAAAGTCAGAAGAAGCCCAAGCTTCTTGTTCAAGATATATTAGCTCGTTTCCTTATGGATCCTTTGCAAAAGGGGTGAAATGCAAACATTTAAGGGAAAATTGGACCCCCTTCCTCTTGAAAGGAGACCCCCACAGACACCGGAAGACAGACCCCGGGACCCAGACCCCAGTCAAGAAATCCTTGTCCGCCCACAAACGAATGGATAAACAAAATGTGGCATATACCCACCATGAGACATCACTCAGACGTAAAGAGAAATGAAGTCCTACAACATGGATGACCCTTGACAACAGGACGCTGAGTGAAGTAAGTCAGTCGCCGAAGGACAAATACTGTCTGATCTCACTTACACTAAATAAGGAAATATGTAGAAACCAAAGATTATTAGTGGTTACCAGGAGTCAGGGGGTGGGGGAGAAGGAATTTTACCTACGGAACAGTGAGTTTATGTTAATGGTGGTGGAAGAATTCAGAAAAGGCTTGTGATAAAGGCTGTACGACATGAAGAATATAATTGGTGTCACTGAACTGTACGTGTAGAAACTGTTTTAAAAAAAGAAAAAGTCCTAAAAACCATCAGGTCCCCAGACACCTGCAAATTTGGTGTCTCTTCAAAGTCCTTTGAAAGAATCCCATTTTCTAATTCCTTCTCCCGCTACCCAGCCCCATTTTGCATCCTTCAAGACTCTAAGTGGTATTTCATCACTTTTATCCCCCTCTGCCGCGGTTTATATCCAAGTTTGGGTAATTTAGAAAACGCTCAAAGAGCCATTTGGAAATCCCCTGAGCATCAAGTCAGATTAATCGTCCCCACTGGAGGTGACAGGGACCCAGGCAGGAAGCATCCGCAATCACGGGCAGCCTCGGCGTCAGAGGCGTGAGGATAGACCCCTGGATTTGGCATCGTCGCTGGGGAGATGTCAGCTCCATCACAGCTGCACCACAGGACGGAGGCTTCCAGGCGTAGTGGGGAATGAGGACCTCTGACCATTCCCTCATTCGTCACAGATGGTACCGCCAACGGGCACAGGACAAGCCCACATCCGTAACCACCCAAGAAGGAGAAGGGGCAGCTTTTGTGGAATGAGACAATTTGAAAACCAAAAAAAAAAAAAAAAAAAGACCAAACCCATTGGCGTCAAGTCGATTCCGACGCAGAGAGACCCTATAGGACACGGTAGAAATGCCCCATGCCCCATAGGGCTTCCAAGGAGCCCCTGGAGGACTTGAACTGCTGACCAGGACTCCCAGACAATTGAAGATTGTCTTAAATGAGATGTTTTTCTCTGGGATGAGCCGGGGTGGGGAGTTCCTGTTGGCACAAAAGGCTAAGGCCTCGGCTGTTTAACTCAAAGATCAGCAGTTGAATCTGTGCAGTGGCTCCGAGGGACAAAGGCCTGGCCATCTGCTCCTGTAAAGATAACAGTCCAGGTAACACTTTGGGGCAGTTCTCTGTCCTGTGGGGTAGCTACGAGTTGGAATAAACTCAACAACACACAACAACAATATTCGTTAAAGGAGTCCCTGCATGGTACCTACTACTCAGCTGCTAACTGAAAGGCTGAAGGTTCGAATCCACACAAAGGCACCTTGGAAGGAAGGCCTGGTGATCCACTTCCCCAAAAAATCAGCCATTGAAAACTCTGTGGAGCACAGTTCTCCTCTGCGGCACATGGGGTTGCCATGGGTTGGAATTGACTGGGCGGCAACCGGTGTTGATATTAGCTGATATTAGTTATAGGAGCCCTGGGGGTGCAGTGGTTAAAGTGCTCGGCTGCTAACTGCAAGGTCGGCGGTTTGAACCCACCGGCTGCTCCATGGGAGAAAGATGGGGCAGCCTGCTTCCGCTTCCGTAAAGATTACAGCCTTGGAAACCCTGTGCGGGCAGGTCCAGCCTGTCATATAGGGTCGCTAGGAGTCGGAATCGACTCAACGGCAGTGGGTTTTGGAGTGTCACTTACAAGAGTCCCCATGTGGTGCAAACAGGGCACGAGCTCAGCTACTAACGAAAGGTTGGAGGTTCGAGTCCACCCAGAGGTGCTTCGGGAGAAAAGCCTGACGATCTACTTCGGAAAAATCAGCCGTTAAAGTCCTGTGGGGCACAGTTCTGCTCGGACACACATGGGGTCGCCATGAGTCAGAGTTGCCTCCACAATAAGGGGTTGGTTTGCTTTTTGTTTTAGGGGGGGTGGTAGGACCCTGAAATCACAAAGACCCTCCCCTCTGGGGATCATTTTTGTGTCCTTTTGTTTGAACACGACGCAAGCTTAGAATCACCCTTTCCTGGGGCTGAGAGAGGAAAGCTATGTTGCATAGTGTGGAGAGATTTTCCCTCCTCTGAGGAAGGTCCTTTGATGAGCCTGTCTTTCCGCAGATGCAGGTTGCAAGCTGAGCAGTTAGCCGGAGGCCTTCAAACTCTTCCCCCAGAAAAGGGGAGACAGAATTCAGCTCCGGAGGGTGGAAGGGTTCTCCCATAGCAAGTTCATAGCCCTCCTGTGATGCGTTTCCCAAACAGCACGAGAGAAGAAGAAACGCTGGCTTAACGTTTCCGCTTTAACACGGGGTCCGGCGTGCAAATTTCTTCCAAAGCAGGTTTTAGAAATGAAATTATTCTCTTCCACCAGGTCTTCTCGTTCACGGACAGCGAAAACAAAATTCTCTTTGTAATCACGGGCCAGACCCCACACTTAGCCCAGTTCTGCTGGGTGGTCTGTAAAACGGAAAAATCCAAACCAGTTGCCACGGAGTTGACTCCATGGCGACCCCACGTGTGTCCGAGTAGAATGGTGCTCCATGAGGTTCTCAATGGCTGATTTTTCCAGAAGGAGATTGCCAGGCCTTTCTTCCGGGGCACCTCTGGGTGGACTCGAACCTCCAACCGTTCAGTTAGCAGGCGAGAGTGTTAAGTGTTTGCATCACCTGGGGGCTCCAGCCTGTAAACTGTGTGTTGCTGTATGTCGTTGAGTTGATTCTGACTCATTACGACCCCTGTGATAGGAGAACTGCCCCGTAGGGTTTTCTAGGTTGTAATCTCACAGGCACTAAATTCCCGCTGTTATGAAAGATTTCCGTTTGCAGCGAAAGCCAGAAGGAACTACATGCTTTGTTTCCATTTCTAGCAAACTGACTAACGGTAACCGTTTCTCGTATCTTGCAGTATTTCCTGCCAGATTGTTCACTGCTTTTTGCGTGAAATTAGCCACCTCAACGCGATATACAGTTAGTCCTCAGATCCCGACAGCGGTTTTACCTTTGATACTCCGTTCAGGGGTCGAGCCACGCTCCTGGGTGAAGGAATCAAGTGTTTCAGTTATAGCAGCCGCTGTCTTTTCTGCAGCTCCTGTCGAGCAGATGTGTGTCTTGAGTTGGAATTAAAAACGTCGGTAGTAAAACTACATTTTATATATTTTTTCCTTAATGATTTTTTTTTTTAAGGCAGCGGAGAGAATGAATAAAGCAAGGCAATGACGGAAACCCTGGCTTTCGCCTCTTGAGTTTGCCGTGAATATGTGTGGCCCGAAACCAAAGGAAGTGGGGAGCAATAAACCCAACAACGCGGGCTTTGCAGAGGGAACACCGCTGCACTTCAGTTTGTACCTCAAGATATGCTCATTATGCCTCCTCTGTGGCCAGCGTTTAGCATCCCTGGGTGGTGCAGATGGTGAACACGCTCGGCTGCTGATGGGAAGGTTGAAGGTTCGAGTCCACCAGAGGTGCCCCAGAAGAAAGGCCTGGCAATCTCCTTCTGGAAAAATCAGCCATTGAAAACCCTGTGGAGCACCGTTCTATTCTGACCACACAGGGGAGCCAGGAGTTGGAGATGACCGGATGGAAACTAGTTTTGTTTTATTTATCAATTGATTTTTGGTGGCGTTGGCAGAGACATAATCTGGTGAAGTTGGAATCTGGCAACAAATAAAAGTATTGAGAAAAGATAGAAAGTACTTCTGGAAGCGGAATTGGTTCTGTTGGGTAGGCACTTGGGTATGGAGCCCTGTGAAGTGTTTTCTGGGTTCTGGAATGTTCTGGAAAACTGAACAGAAGCTTTACTGAATTGCAGTGTGGTTCTTGGGTTCGGATGTTGCCCTGACACTTTTTCAGGTGAGTGGTGGTGAAGCTTTTTTTAGGGGGGGTTCTGGGGCCACCCAGCGCCAGCATCAACATTCTGGGTGTGCCCGACAGGCCTGGGGCTGGGGTTCCTGTCCCCTGCCCCGGGGGAAGAGAAATGGATTTCTGCACTGTCCATTTAGGCTGCATGTGCAGGGATGGGAGGGGATCCAGCTCGTGGACTCCCACGGAGAAGCCAGAAGCTGGGGCTGTGGGGCCAGCACCCTGCATACCTCAAGGGCAGGTCGGGTCACATCCCCTGAAAGCCTCTGTAGGGACAAAACCTGCGTGCGGACACGGTTCCCATGCACAGATTAAACTGAGGCCCCTTCACTCCTGAAAAACCCAGTTCATGTAAAATACATTAAACACACACTTTGCAAGTCTTCTTGGTGTGGTGAGGTCCACGGCACCGGCAACTCCATTACCCTCGTTGGGTTCCCCGTGCAGCCTTGCAGGAGCCCCTGTGAGACCGAGCCATCTCAGAGATGGATGAACCATTCGGGAATGAGACGCCTCTCAAAGTGTACGAGGTGGACGTTGCAGGCTGTCCCCCCTGTAAACTCTGGGATGACATTGCAGGAGGAAAATGTCTGGAGAGAAAATTGTTTTCAGCACTCAGGGCACCATTTGAATAATAAAGAGGGAGCCGGTGGTGTGTAGATCTGCAGTGATTGTCCTTCCAAGGGGGCCCACCCTGGAGACGTCTGTGGGGCAGAAGGAGCTCAGAGGGTGGGGAGCCAGGGTCCAGGAGCGGCACCGCACACACGCACACTCACAGACACAAGCATACATAACACACACCTGTGCACACACACCACACAGACCACATGCACACACACACGTACACGTGACAGACACACAGAACACACAGACACACACACACACTGGCATCACTACAGCCAACAGCACCCCTTGTTTCAGCAGGGGTCTCCCACTCCTCTAAACTGCACGTTAAGAATGAGGGACACTGCCTGACCCACCACACAGATAAGTGGCTTCTGTCACATTTCCCAGGAACAAGACGCCCCACCTTCCACCACCTTTTGTTGGAAGACTTTGTTTCTTCCCTATTTTGCCCCCACACCCCCTAGCAAAAATGACACCCCTCAGGCAGCATCGTCTCCAGCAGCCTGGGTGTGGAGAGAAGGGCAGCTGGGCCTGGTGGGGACTCCAGGAGGCGAGGGGTTCCCCATGGCGAAGGGGGTCCCCCATTGCAAAGGCGGGTCATGAAGGATGCAGTCCCCAGCCTCTGCAGGAATGCGCTGGGCCAGGTGGGGAGCACTCAGCGTCTCCCCTCCGCTCAGCAATGTGATTCTCTCAGGGAGACCAGACCAGAGGCTGAAGATTAACTTGTAAAGCGGAGCTGATGCGTCTTCCCTGAGCTGCTGCCGCCTGGAGCTGGAAACGGTGACTACGGACCCCTAACTGCCCCACCGAGGATTCCCGTTCAGCATGAAGGGGTGTGTGTGTGTGTGTGTGTGTGTGTGTGTGTGTGCACGTTCTGTGTGCTATGTGTGTGTGTGTTATGTGTGAATGTACGTGTGCAAGTGTGTGAGGTCACGGTGGTTAAGTAGGCAGCCTGGAAAAGCGGCCCCCGCAAACCTGGGGCTTTCCCCCACCTTTCTGTGCAATCCTGTGAATGACGAGGGTTCCGCTTCCATCGTGTGGCTAGCTACCATGTTGAGGGCAGAAGTACGGGGAGACGGGGCTGCCATCTACGTGACGTGAGGGAAAAATGACAGCACCTCGTGCACACGTGAAAAGCCAAGAGGGGGCCTGCTAGCTGCCTTTATCTACCAAGCGGTAGTTGATACTCTGACGGCTTGGTTTTACCGACAACCTCCAGCGGCCCCGGGAACCACCTGCTTCCAGCCTCTCTTCAGGAATTCTGATGTTAGAAGCCGATTTGTTAGACTCCATTTAAAAAAATAACAACAAGCAAGTCAACGTTCATTCCTCGTAAACTACGTTTATAAATGGGAGCCCAAATGTTTCACCTGGCGCGTTTCACTGTTTGCTTATTCCATGGTTCCAAATTCCACGCTTTGCTTCAGGAGTCCCTGGGAGGTGCAAACGCTTAAGCCCTCAGCTGCTAAGCTAAAGGTTGGAGGTTCGAGTCCACCCAGAGTCACCTCTGAAAAACCAGCCGTTGGAAACCGGGTGGAACACAGTCCTGCCCTGACACACGCGGAGTCGTCAGGGGCAGGAGTAAACTCTGCGGCAACTGGTGTGATTATCCCATTTATATGACATTCGTAATCAGGCGGAACCAAACCGTATCTCTTAGGGATGCGTGCTTAGGGGCTAAAACGATGAAAATATAAGAAAGTGACGACCCCAAAAGTCAGAAATGTAATTGCCTATGGGGCACGGGGAAAGCAGGCGTAACTCCTGGGGCCTTTCGGGTGGGGAGGGGCTTGTGGGGTGCTGAGAATATGCTAGTCTTGGTGTGCTTGTTAGCCAGGTGTGCTCACTTTGCAACGGTTTGTATTCCTATTCATTTATGTTTTATTTTATACCTTCTCCGGTATGTGTACTTGTCTGACAGAGTCTCTGGGTGGTGCACACAGTTAACATGCTCAACTGCTCACCAAAAGGCTAGAGGTTCGAGTCCACCCAGAGGTCCTCAGAAGAAAGGCCTGATGACCTACTTGTGAAAACCCTACGGAGCACAGTTCTACTCTGACACGCGTGGGGGCGCCATGAGTCGAAGTCGACTTGACAGCAACCGGTTGGTTAGAATTGGGTCATTTTAATTTTGTCACGCACTTACCGTATCATTACACTTACCGACGTAATTGTCACTCCTTCCCTGAATGACAAGCCCCCTGAGACTGAAGGTCTGATAGCTCCTAGTCCAGCCAATCTCGCCATTCCCCACACCTGTGTCTGTGGGCTCTGTTTCCTTTGAATGGAAGTCGTGGTCTCTCCCTCGGTCAGGCTGACGAAGCTGGGGCCAGGGACTATGTGTTCAAACTGAGCCCTGGTGGCATAGAGGTTAAGACTTACAGCTGCTAGCCAAACGGTTGGCAGTTCGAATCCACCAGCCGCTCCTTGGAAGCCCTATGGGGAACCTCTACTCTGTCCTATGGGGTCACTAAGAGTGGGAATTGACCCAACAGCAATGTTTTTTTTGTTGTTGTTGTTTTAATACATTCAAACTGTGGTGTTGGCGAAGAATACTGAATATACCATTGACTCCAGGAGAATGAACGAATTATTCAGTCTCAGAAGAAATATAACCAGAATGCTCCTTAGAAGCCAGGATGGCAAGACTTGGACTTGCTGACTTTGGACCCGTCATCAGAAAAGACCAATCACTAGAAAAGGACATCATGTTTGGTAAAGTAGAGGGTCAGCAAAAACAAGGGAAACCCTCCATGAGATGGATTGACACAGTGGTCACAACAGCGGACCCCACCACACCAACGATCAGGAAGACGGTGCAGGACCAGGCAACGTTTTGTTCGGTTATCCATAAGGCCCCCACGAGTTGGAGCCGACTCCATAACAACCAGGAGCAACATGCGTAGATGTAAAGCCACCAGCTGCCAGAAAAGGACATCCTGGTTGGTAGAGTGTCGGTGAAAACGAGGGAAACCCTCCGTGAGATGAATTGACACAATGGCCTGAATAATGAGCTCACAGACTAACGAGCGTGAAGACGGTGCAGGACTGGGCAAAGGTTCGTCCTGTTGCACATAATGGCGACGTGAGTCAGAGCCAACTCGACAACAGCTAACGACAACAAGATACACTAGAAGGAAAATGCTGAATTACCATGGACTGCCAGAAAAACAAACAAATCTGTCTTAGAAGAAGTACAACCAGAATGCTCCTTAGAAGCAAGGGTGGAGAGATTGCATCTCAGGTACTTTGGACGTGTTATCAGGAGGGACCAGTTCCTGGAGAAGGACATCATGTTTGGTAAAGTAGAGGGTCAGCAAAATAGAGGAAGACCCTGAATGAGATGGCCTGACTTAGTGGCTGCAACAATGAGCTCAAACATAACAACAATTGTGAGGATGGCGCAGGACCAGGCAGTGTTTCGTTCCGTTGTGCGTGGGGTCGCTGTGGGTCGGAACTGACTCGACGGCACCTAACAACAACAACAGGGTCTATTCCCAGCAAAAAGGATCGCAGAATGTCTGCTTCTTCTAAAAAGGCAAATGGATCCCTGATCGCTTTGAGTCATAATGATGTGTTTTGCACAATCTTTGCACAATTCTTCACGGGCACGCACCCATCTCTACGCCTGCCGCTAGAACTTTCTATAAATTCTGTGCTCCCCAAATGCCCCCATGCTCCCTCCAGCACTAACCGAGGCTCCAATACACTGTGGTCATCCTGAACAGTTGTCCAGTGGGATGCGAGCATCATGTCTCCCAAAAATGGGGAAGGACTGGGTTTTGCTTACTGCCAGCTTTCTGTGATAGAGAGAAAAGCGAGAAGGAAAACTCTTCTCCAACAGCCAATGCTAGCCAGTTTTAGATGTCAGAGGAGACTCTGAACCTTGCCCTTAAATGTAGAGCGACTAAAGCAAAAGGAAGACATGATGAAGTAAAAGCTGCACAAAAGACTTCAAAGGGTGGCTGCAGAAAACAACATTAAGTATCATAATGCAATGTGCAAAGACCTGGAGTTAGGAAACCAAAAGGGAAGAATGCGCTCGGCATTTACCAAGCGAAAGAACTGAAGAGAAAATTGAAGCTTTGGATTGGTCAACGTTCAACTTTTCAGGAACCGATGGTACTGAGGGAAGAAATCCCAGCTGCTCTGAAGGCATTGGCGAAAAACAAGGCTCCAGGAATTGATGGAATATCAACTGAGATGTTTCAACAAACAGATGCAGCACTGAAGGTGCTCACTCGTCTATGCCAAGAAATATGGAAGACAGCTTCCTGGCCAACTGACTGGAAAAGATCCATATTTGTGTCTATTCACAAGAAAGGCGATCCAGCTGAACGTGGAAATTATCAAACATTGTCATTAATATCACACTCAAATAAAATTGAAAAATGGCTGCATAATCGACAGGGAACTGCCAGAAATTCAGGCCGGTTTCAGAAGAGGACGTGGAGCCAGGGATATCACTGCTGATGCCGGATGGATCCTGGCTGAAAGCAGACAATACCAGAAGGATGTTTACCTGTGTTTTATTGACTAGGCAAAGGCATTTGACTGTGTGGATCATAACAAACTATGGATAACACTGTGAAGAATGGGAATTCCAGAACACTTAATTGTGCTCGTGAGGAACCTTTACATTGATCAAGATGCAGTTGTTCGGACAGAACAAGGGGATGCTGATTGGTTTAAGGTCAGGAAAGGTGTGCGTCAGGGTTGTATTCTTTCACCATACCTATTTAATCTGTATGCTGAGCAAATAATACCAGAAGCTGGACTATATGAAGAAGAACGGGGCATCCGGATTGGAGGAAGATTCATTAACAACCTGCATTAAGCAGATGACACAACCTTGCTTGCTGAAAGTGAAGAGGACTTGAAGCACTTACTGATGAAGGTCAAAGACCACAGCCTTCGGTATGGATTGCACCTCAACATAAAGAAAACAAAAATCTTCACAGCTGGACCAATGAGCAACATCATGATAAACGGAGAAAAGATTGAAGTTGTCAAGGATTTCATTTTACTTGGATCCATAATCGACAGCCATGGAAGCAGCAGTCAAGAAATCAAAAGATGCATTGCATTGGGTAAATCTGCTGCAAAGAACCTCTTCAAAGTGTTGAAGAACAAAGATGTCACCCTGAAGACTAAGGTGCTCCTGACCCAAGCCATGGTACTTTCAGTCACATCACATGCATTTGAAAGCTGGACAATGAATAAGAAATACCAAAGAAGAATTGATGCCTTTGAATTATGATATTGACAGAGAATATTGAATATACCGTGGTCTGCCAGGAGAGCAAACAAATCAGTCTTCTAAGAAGTACAGCCAGAATGTTTCTTAGAAACAAGGACAGCGAGACTTCATCTCATGTACTTTGAATGTGTTATCATCAGGAGGGGCCAGCCCCTGGAGAAGGACATCATGCTTGGTAAAGCAGAGGGTCGTGGAAAGAGAGAAAGGTCTTCATCAAGACGGATTGACACGGTGGCTGCAAAAATGGGCTCAAGCATAACAACAATTGGGATGGCTCATGTCTTAGTCACCTAGTGCTGCCATAATAGAAATACCACAAGTGGATGGCTTTAACAAAGAGAAATTTATTTTCTCACAGTCTAGTAGTTTACAAGTCCAAATTCAGGGCATCAGCTCCAGGGGAAGGCTTTCTTTCTCTGTCGACTCTGGAGGAAGGTCCTTGCCCTCAATCCTCCCCGGTCGAGGAGCTTCTTAGGCACAGGGACCCCAGGTCCAAAGGATACGCTCTGCTCCTGGTGCTGCTTTCTTGGTGCTGTGAGGTCCCCTGTCTCTCTGCTCACTTCCCTTTCCTTTTATCTCTTGAAAGAGAAAAGGTGTGCAGGCCACACTCCAGGGAAACTCCCTTTACACTGGACCAGGGAGGTGACCTGAGTAAGGGTGGTGTTACAACCCCACCCGAATCCTCTTAAACGTAAAATTACAATCACAAAATGGAGGACAACCACACAATACTGGGAATCATGGCCTAACAAGTTGATATGTATTTTGGGGGGACACAATTCAATCCATGACAGTGCAGGACAGGGCGGTGTTTCACTCTGTTGTACATAGGGTCTCTACGAGTCAGCACGGATTCGACGCAGCATCTAACAACAATAACAACACCCCAGTTTTGAGGCAGTGGTAGTTCAGTGCTAGAACTCTGGCCTCCCATGGGGGAGTCCGGGTTCGATCCCCACCCAATACGCCTCATGTGCGGCCACCATCCGTCTGTCAGCGGAGCCTTGCATGTTGCTGTGATACTGAACGGATTTCAGAGGGGCTTTCAGGCTAAGAAAGTTTAGAAAGAAAAGCCTGGCAATCTACTTCTGAAAATCAGCCAGTGAAAACCCTCTGGATCACAATGGTTCAATCCACAACGAATCATGGGGATGGCCCAGGACGGGGCAGCTTGGCCTCCTGTTGTGCTCGGGTCGCCATGAGTTGGGGCTGACTCCAAGCAGCCAACAACAAGAAGCCAGGTTTAGCGTATTGAATAACAACCTCCAATATTCATGATTTACGCCAACATCGAGTCAGACTCTATAACTCTCAGACACCAAGAGCAAAATACACTGCGTGGTCCACCCACCGCACAATCCTTCTTAGCCTGAGCCATTTCCTTGCCAGCTGGAGTCCCCCACCCCAACCCCCCTTTTTTTTTTTTTTCAAAGTTACACTTTCCTGGTGCTTTTCCTTCTTGCTGTCATTAGCTGCAGCTTGAAAGGGCAATAACTCTTAATTGTCGTTAGAACTTGGCACTCCCGCGTGGCCTCGACCCCGTTCCTAGTGTCAAAGAAAATGCCAGATCACTTTCCGTTTTCTTCATTTTAATTTTCCTGCCCACTTAACAAAATTATATTCAATGAGCTGCAAGAGAAATTCACATCAACGGGCCATGTAATGCAATTTCTGCTATATATTCAGGAGGAAAAAAAAAAACCCTACGTTTTCTTCCATTTCTGTCACAATCAATTAAATTGTACGAAGCCGAACATAATCTCTTAGAAAGAAAACGAGGCATTTCCAGCCAAGTAAGCCTCCTTTTACATGGTTACACGCACATATTTAAGAGGTCTCTGTTTTGGTTTTTTTTAATCATGCCTAATTAGGTTTTTTTTTTTTTTTTTAATCACGCACACAACCAAGGCCCTCGCTTGCATAATTTATGACTTGGAGGGGCCGGTGTCAGAAATCAAATGTTGTAAATTAAAAATAACAAGTTTGAGACGAGTGATTCAATTAAAACCCGAGCAAACATTGGATTATGCATAATGGGGAGGCTGTGAGAGGGAGACACGTCACCCTTGTCAGCTTGGCTGGTGGGATCGGATTGGGGCTGTCAGGAGCACTTAAATCAACTCGGTAAAAAAATTAGAAAACAAAGATGATATTTATTATTAACTTCCAGCATTCACAAGTAACACCGGGAGGTCTTTAAATGGAATGCTTAGATGGCCAGGGTTTATCGGGGGCCCACGTCCCAAAGTCAAGGGACCCGGCTGGCTGAGAGAAGACCCCTCACTGGAGCAGGTGCCCCCAGGTTGCAGCTGAGATGGAAGAGAGGAGGTACCCAGAACAGAGCTGGTCCTCTGCTCCCCAGCCTGCCCACCCCTGCAATTTCCCTTAATAACAATAACGAGAACATCCCTACACACTAACTCTTCTCAAAGGCTTGTGTGTAGGGTCCTGCTTTCTACTAAGAGGTCCAGTCCGAATTTTCACACGGTGCATACTGGCACAGAGTCCCTGGGTGGTAAATCGGTGAATCTCCTTGCCTACTATCTGAAAGGTTGTAGGTTCGAGTCTACCCAGAGGTACCTTGGAAGAAAGGCCTGGCGATTTGCTTCTGAAAGCTCACAGCCATGAAAACCCTGTGGAGTACAGCTCTACTCTGACACACATGGAGGCGTCGTGAGTCGTGGTCAGCTCCACAGGACCTGTTTTTTCACTGGTCATCCTGGCACGGTCGTCCTTGTCATGGCCTGGGTGGTGTTCCAGTTTCCAAACTGGGAAGAGGTGACGTGGATGTAACTCACATAGCAGAGAAGGACCCCAAATCTGCTGGAGGTGGGCTCTTGGGGAGCAAGGAGAGGCAGGTCACATGGGAGTCAGGACTGCCGTGGTCCAGGGCAGGTGCCGATGCCCTGGGACTGGGGACAGTAGGGCTCTCTAACCACCAAGAGTGCTGGCTACCAGCTCAGAGCAGTGGAACAGGTTCTGAAAGGCAAAGATGCCCATTTGGAAGCCAGGGCTGGTGAGAAGGAATGGTCACACCTGTGTGGTCCATGTCAGCAGACGGGGGGCACTGAAGACGACTGGTACAATCTCCAGCCTGGCTTCATTGCAGGGCTGCGGAGGGGCAGGGTCCCTGTCAACAGTGGGGACCCTCCGATAAGGCATTTCAATTTCCCATCTGTCAGTCTGTTGTATTGCGGGGACTTGCGTGTTGCTGTGAGGCTGGAAGCTAGGTCATTGTTATCTCAAACACCCGCGAGGTCACCCGTGGCAGACAGGTTTCAGCGGAGCTTCCAGACTAAGAAAGGCCTGATGATGTATTTCTGAAAATCAACAAATGAAAACCCTACGGATCACACTAGAATACTGTCCAGTATAGTGCCAAAGGAATCCCTGGGTAGTGCAAACAGTTAACACGCCCAGCTGTTAACTGGAAGGTTGGAGCTTGGAGTCCATTCGGAGGAGCCTCAGAAGAAAGGCCTGCTGATCTACTGTATTTTTATGCAAAAAATGCGTGCCTTCTGCGTTTGTTTGCTGGCCACACTCTCCTCCCACAAGGCACCCTCACAAGTGCCACCGCGCCAATCCTTTTCCATGTATAGCATGTTTATGGAAATACCTCATGGGGGGAAGGGTGTAGCCTGCAAACAAATTCAGAAGGCGGGTGTTATTTGCATAAAAATACAGTAGTTCTCAAAGTCAGCCAGTGCACACCGTATGGGTCACACAGAACATTGTCGGATATATTGCTGGAAGAGGAGCCCCCGAGGTTGGAAGACCCTGAAAGTACACAGTGGCCTCAACAGTGGACTCGAGCACACCAACGATTGGGAAGACAGAGCAGGACTGGGCAGCGTTTTATTCTGTTGTGTATGGGGTTGCCCTGAATTGGAGCCAACTCGATGACAACTAACAACAATGGACTTTCTAAGGAGCCTGGGGATAAGACAGTCTTGTCTGGGGGCCACGTTGTTTGGTTGAGGAAAACCTCAGGTCCTGGTTCTTGCAGACAGTTATGGACTCAGCAAGGGCCTGTGTTTAAGGACTCAGTAGAAACAGGTCTCATGGCAGAGATTCAAGCCATGATCTGCCACCCACAGCTGCAGAGCCCAGGCCAGCTGCTTTGCCTCTCTGTGCCTCAATTTCCCCTTCAGTAAGTTGGCTAAGTGGTACCTAACTCGCTGGAGACAGAAAAGTCCACAACACACGAATCAGAAATGGAAACCTCAATGATTTATGATGAAGCAAACACTCGTATAACCGATACAAGTTGGGTGCTGTTGAGTTGATTCCGACTTACAACTATAAGACAGAGTAAAACTGCCCTGTGGACTTTCCTAGGCTGTAATCTTTACGGGACCAGGCCTCCAAACCTCTTTCCAACAGAGTCACTGGGCAGGTTTGAACTGCCAACCTTTCGGTTAGCAGCCAAAAGCTTAACTGTTCTGCCATCAGGGCCCCTTACCTACACCCTAGCGAGGAGATGAAAGATTGCCTCATTTAATTTACAGGTTTTGTATCTATGGTCACAAGAAAGATTGGCCTGCCATTTTTCTTCTCAGAAGTCCCTGAACGTACTGAGAAAATAAGAAAGCGGGGAGAGGAGAGAGGGAACGTAGGGAGAAGAGAGGAGAGAGACAGAAGGAGACAGATGATAAAGACTAGATAGAAGATAGGTGGAAATAAATAGGTAAGTAGAGAGAAGCATAGACAGGTAGAGAAAGAAATTAGAAGATCGATAGAAGATAACTAGCTAGCTAACTATTTACAGAGATGAATAGATAAGTAGAGAGAGACATAAATAGGTAAATAGAGAGAAATAGGAGACCCTGGTGGCACAGCGGTTAAGAGCTCGGCTGCTAACCAAAAGGTCGGCAGTTTAAATCCATCGGGCGCTCCTTGGAAACCCTACAGGGCAGTTCTACTCTGTCCTATAGGGTCGCTGTGAGTCAGAATTGACTCAGTGGCAACAGGTTTGGGTTTTTGTGGAGAGAGATAAATAGACAGGAAGAAATTAGATAGGTAGACAGGTAAGAAAAGACAGGGGAGAAGGAGAGAGAGAGACAGGAAGAGAGAAGAAAAGAGAGAGAGGAGAAGAGAGAGACACTGGAGGGAGGGAGAGAGAGCCATCACCTCTGGACCACCGATGGCTCCATGTGCCTGCAGCCCCTGGCCAGCGTTCACAGGTGTGCACTGTGAGACGGCCCTGCAAGGTGAGAGCTAGTTGTGGGCCCAAGCACCCTCCTCACAGACACCGGGCAGGGCTCCAGTGGGTGCAAGGAGCCTGAAGTGAACAAAGGTCCCCAAGGAGGGGGGGGAGGTGGGGAGTGTCCCCAGGCAGCAGCTCTGGCCCTGCAGTCTGGGGGCCCTCGGGCAGCTGGGTCTCTGGGTGGCCAGGAGCACTCTCTGCAGCAGGATTGAGTGGGAATGGGTGTGTCTTCCGAGTCCCGCAGAATCAATTCTGCAGCCCAGCCTCCTCCGACCTCCAACCAATAATGCTGATGAGATCAGAGCCGGCAGCAGCTTTGATTACTGACAGACAAGATTTTAGCAGCTCATTCTGTGGTGTGTAAACTCTTCCCAGCCCTCCAAAGGGTGACCCCGCTCAAATACTTCCCATAAACTTGCCCTGCATGGGACCATCACGTCAAGCCGTGTGTGCGTCTCTCTCCCTCTTTCTCTTTTCG
This sequence comes from Elephas maximus indicus, assembly GCF_024166365.1. Classification (NCBI taxonomy): domain Eukaryota; kingdom Metazoa; phylum Chordata; class Mammalia; order Proboscidea; family Elephantidae; genus Elephas; species Elephas maximus. The sequence goes on along the minus strand of NC_064846.1, from coordinate 180,540,443 downwards.
TCTGTCCTTGATGTATTGCTGGTTGCAAGATTTATCCTTGGAAATCCTCACGTTTCCTCTGTCAGAAAGGCCAAATAGAAAACATGTTAAAACTTAAGGGGAATCTCAAGTTTCCCTTCCAATAGGAGGAGGGTTCGCCTCACTCAGAGGGAGGGCAGGCAAGCAGCACGGAATTGAGGAGGACAAGAAAAGTGTCTGCAGCTTCTGCCGTCTGGGAATCCTGGGTGTTCTTGCTCGATGCTGAGAGGGAAATGCGTACACCGTCTTCAAATCCAAAGCCGTTTCACGGGTGGGAAATTGCAGGCGTGCTGTAGGAAGAACAAGAAGAGATGTCTCACTGCGGGAGAGGAAGCTTTGAATCCAGCTGCATCAGAGAGGTGGGACAGATCTGAAGTTCAGGGCTTGAGCACCCCCAAAAACCTTTCCTGGGATTCAGGGACACCTGCTCTTCTTGCTGTGTGCCGTCAAGTCAATTCCAACCCATAGTGACTCTACAGGACAGAATAGAACCTCCCCATAGAGTTTTTCTCACTGTCATTTTTACGGGAGTAGATCGAAGAGCTGCTGGTGGGTTCAAACGGCAGACCTTTCGGTTAGCAGCCGAGCGCTTCGCCGTTGCACCAGCGGGGCTTCTACTCTGCTGGCTTGTTGTTGTTGGGTGCCGTCCAGTCAATTTCCAACCCATAGCCACCCCATGGGACAGAGAAGAACTGCCCCATAGGGTTTCTTAGACTTTAATCTTTACTGGAAGGAGCCCTGCTGGCCCAACAGTTAAGTGCTCAGCTGCTAACCAAAAGGTCGGTGGTTCAAACCCACCAGCCGCTCCTCAAGAGAAAGATGTGGCCATCTGCTCACTTAAAGATTACAGCTTAGGAAACCCTATAGGGCAGCTCTATTCTGTCACGTGGGGTCACTGTGAGTCGGAAATCGAGTGGACGGTACACAACAACAACAGCAACCTTTACGAGAGCAGGTCACCAGTCCTTCTCTCAACGAGCTGGTGGGTTGGAACTGCTGACCGTTTGGTTTGCAGTTGAGTTCTTCACCATTATGCCACCAGGGTGCCTTCAGGGAAACCTAGAGGCTGTGATAATTTGGGGGTACTCCCTGCAATTTCTACAGGGTCTGAGAAGACTTTGAGATGGTGTTGAGAAGGAAGGAGTGTTAAGACAGGGTATCACACCTTAGGCAGGGCAAGCCTGTTGCTGTCGCATCGACTTCAACTCATGGAGACCACAGGTGCCAGAGGAGAACTGCCCAGCGGCTTTTCTTGGCTATAATCTGTACAGGAAGGGGCTCTGGTGACATAGTGGTCAACCAAAAGTTTGGTGCTTTCAAGTTCACCCAGTGGCTTCACGGGAGAAAGACCTGGCAATCTGTTCCTGTAAAGATTACAGCCTAGAAAACCCTATGGGGCTGTTCTGCTCTGTCACGTGAGGTCCCTATGAGTCAGCATTGACTCGACACCAAACAACAGCAACAATCTTTATGGGGCCAGATCACCAGGCCTTTCCTCCATAGAGCCTCTGTGTGGGTTTGAACTGCCAACCTTTAGGTTGGCAGCTGGGAGCAGATCATTTCCACCACCCAAGTGTCCCCACGTGGCAGAAATGACAAACACACTGTATGCGGGTTCTGAGACTTCCAAAACAAAGCACCAGAGTGTAGATGGCTCAAAATAACAGAAAGGTGCTCTCTCAGTTCTGGAGGCCATAAGTCTGCAGTCAAGGTGTGGGCAGGGTGCTCCCTCCCGAGGCTCTAGGGGAGGACCCTTCCTTGTCACTTCCAGCTTCTTGTGGCCCCAGGTGCTCCTGGGCTAGTGGTCGCATCGCTCCAACCTCTGTCCGTCTTCACACAGCCTTCTCCGCTGTGTCTCCGTGCCTAGCTTTGCCTTTTCTCATAAGGACACCACTTATCCTATTTAGGGTCCACTCTAAACCAGTATGACCTCATCTTAGCTTGATCCCGTCCACAAAGACCCCATTTCTGAGGTTCTGGGTGGATGTGGGTATTCAGTCCACTACACCTGCCATCAAATATCTTTGGCACTGGAACAGGCAACTGCCCCGGATGGAAGGAGGGTACGTGGTGGTGAGACTGGGTCACGATGGCCGCCTGAGTGTGCAGGTTAGGAAAGGTCTGGCCCTTGGGTGGGTGTTTGTGGAGCTCCCCCAGCAACAGGCTTCTGGGACGGTTCTGTACCAGGTGTTCACCCTTTCCCAGGTAAGGCGGGGACAGTCCACCACACGGGACCCCAGAACTGACCAGCAGGAAACCATTCCTGCTGACACAGGAGCTGGAGTTCTCTGGATGTGACGCTGCTAAGGGTGCACAGGGACACGGACAAGCTTCAACATCAGGGTACATCCAATCATTGCCTGGAAGTACAGGCTCCAAAACCCAAAACTGTGCCAGCTAGAGCCGCGTGTGGAATTCCCAAACTACAACATCAGAAAAACTTCAAAGCCAGCAAGTCTACCCACCGACAACTAGAACAGTGTTAATTAGCAACAATGCTTTTTAATCTATAAATAATAAAGCGATCACATAGCCCCCAGAGAAGAATACGGGAAGGAAAACACTCATCATTTCACAGACGGAGGTCAACACCAGAGACGGAATCTAGAGATTGCCTTGGAAAGCCTGGTTGGTGTTTTACAAAGAGGACCCCCCCGCCTTTTTTTTTTAATTGTGTTTCAGGTGAAAGTTTTCAGCTCTAGTTAATTTCTCACTCAAAAATTTATACACATATTGTCTTGTGACATTGGTTGCAAGTCCCACAATGTGACAGCACACTCCTCCGTTCCACCCCAGGTTCCCTGTGTCTGTTCGTCCAGTCCCTGTCCCTTCCTGCCTTCTCGTCCTGCTTTTGGACAGGAGCTGCCCGTTTGGTCTGGTATATTTGATTGAACTAAGAAGCACGTTCCTCATGTGTGTTATTTATTTATTTTTTTTTCTAATCTTTAGCTGAAAAGTGGGCTTCGGGAATGGTTTCAGTTCTGGGTTAGCAGAGCAGCCGCAAGAAAACCAAAGATGCAAGTAAAATATTGGCCCAAAGGACTAAACCCCCCCCCTCAAAAAAAACCGAACTCAGTGCCGTTGAGTTGATTCTGACTCATAGTGACCCTACAGGACAGAGTAGAACTGCCCCATAGAGTTCCCAAGGAGCGCCTGGTGGATTTGAACTGCCAACCTTTTGGTTAGCAGCCGTAGCACTCGACCACTATGCCGCTAGGGTTTCCCAAAGGACTAAAAGACCATATAAGCCAGAGTCTCCACCAGCCTGAGACCAGAAGAACTAGATGGTGCCCGGCTACCACCGCCGACTGCCCTGAGTGGGCGCCTTTTTTTAAGGCGAGAAGTTTCCCAAAATGAAGATACATTTTAAGGAGGTCACCAGCATATAAGTAGACTGTCCAGGGTGAGATACAAGCAAGGTGTTTGGTTCCTGGGCAAGGGAATTAGGGCAGCAGAAAGCCACGCCTCCGCTCAGACTCACCAGAGAAGAAAACTACCTTGATTCTACAAAACATCTGGGAAGGACATTTCTAATGAAAAATATAAATACATAGACACAGTGATTGAACTAGTATAGAAGTTGGGTGTTTTAAAAGACAGGTTCCAAATTATTACAACCTTTTGGATAAGAGAGAGCAAAAGGCAGTAACTTCTCACTGCAACACGAAGCAAAAACTGACATCAACTCTTTTAAATTTTCTCATTTTTTAAAAAATTAATGACGTTTACCATGTTGGGCAACCATCACGGCTATCCATTTCCAAATGTTTTATATTACCCCAAATAGAAACCCAGCACCCCCAGAAGCAATGCCTCCCCCATTTGCCCCTGCAACCCGCCCTTGATAACCATGAGTCTGTCTCTATGGATTTGACTATTTTGGGTATTTCATATAAGTGGGAGTATACAATATCCATCCTTTTGTGTCTGACTTCTTTCTCTCAGCGTGATGTTTTCAAGGTTCACCCATAGTGTAGCATGTATCAGGACTTCATTTCTCCTTATTGCTGAGTTATACTCCTTGGAAGCGAGGATGGCTGTCTCAGATACTTTGGACGTGTTGTCAGGAGGGATCAGTTCCTGGAGAAGGACATCATGCTTGGAAAGGTAGAGGGTCAGTGAAAAAGAGGAAGACCCTCGATGAGATGAACTGACACAGTGGCTGCAACAATGGGCTCAAACATAGCAACTCTTATGGGGATGGTGCAGGACCGGGCAGTGTTTCATTCTACTGTACATAGGGTCGCTATGAGTCGCAACTGACTGAAGGGCACCTAACAACGACGACAACAATATTTCGTCGTATGAATACAGCACATTTTGTTGATCCATTCTCTGTTGATGCACACTTGGGTTGTTTCCACCATTTGTCTATTGTGAACAGTGCTGCAGTGAACACTGGTGTGCACCAATCTGTTTGAGTCTCTGCTTTCAAGTCTTTGGGACGTATACCTACGAGTGGAACTGCTGGTCCTATGGCAGTTCTATGTTAACTTTTAAAGGAACCATCAAATTCTAATTTTCTCCTTTTGAGTCAGGGAATCACACAGTTACTCACGACCTTCCCTCTAGGAAACCTTGGCAGCCTCACTCTGCCTTCTGTGTGTTTCCCATATGGTGTGAGACGCTCTTACCGGGCGTGGGGTCCCTGTCAGTGACGGTGGCTCTTCACAGGAAGGTGACCCCAGAGATGCTGTCCTGAGCACAGAATGGTGAGACTTAGGCAGTGGGCATTCTGGGCAGCTGTGCTTTGTCCCGCATGAGGTTCCTACAAGGGGACAAGCTCATTACAGTGGCCACGGGTCTTCTCCGAGCTGACTGTTACACTCCCTTGATATACTCGCTGGTGTTCATTACATTCCCTTCTAACACTCTCTTCTTACACTCTCTCATTCTTGTTACACTCCTTTGTTACATCCCCTTGTTGCAATCCCTCATGACATTACACTCTCTCTAACACTCCCTTCTAACACTCCCCTCTAACACTTTCTCGTTCTTTTTACACTCCCTTGTTACATACATTCCCTTCTTACAACCCCTTGTGCTTGTCACAGTCCCTTGTTACACTGTCTCATTCTTATTACACTCCCTCATTACACTTCCTTCTTAGACGCTCCTTTGTGCTCATTACATTTTCTTGTTACACTCTCTCGTGTTCATTACACTCCCTTTTTGTTGTTGTTGTTGTTGTTGTTAGGTGCCGTCAAGTCAGTTCCGACTCATAGTGACCCTATGCACAACAGAACGAAACACTGCCCGGTCCTGCCCCATCCTCACAATCGTTGCTACGCTTGAGCTCATTGTTGTAGCCCCTGTGTCAATTCACCTCGTTGAGGGTCTTCCTTTTTTCCGCTGACCCTGTACTCTGCCAAGCATGATGTCCTTCTCCAAGGACAGATCCCTCCTGACAACATGTCTAAAGTATGTAAGACACAGTCTCGCCATCCTTGCCTCTAGCATTCTGGCCGCACTTCTTACAAGACAGATTTGTTTGTTCTTTGGCAGTCCATGGTATTTTCAATATTCTTTGCCAAACCACAATTCAAAGGCGTCAACTCTTCTTTGGTCTTCTTTATTCATTGTCCAGCTTTCACGTGCATATGTTGCGATTGAAAATACCATGGCTTGGGTCAGGCGCACCTTAGTCTTCAGGGTGACATCTTTGCTCTTCAACACTTTGAAGAGGTCCTTTGCAGCAGATTTGCCCAATGCAATGCGTCTTTTGATTTCTTGACTGCTTCTTCCATGGCTGTTGATTGTGGATCTAAGTAAAATGAAATCCTTGACAACTTCAATCTTTTCTCCATTTATCATGATGTTGCTCACTGGTCCAGTTCTTTGGACAGAACAAGCGGATACTGATTGGTTTAAAGTCAGAAAAGGTGTGCGTCAGGGTTGTATTCTTTCACCATACTCATTCAGTCTGTATGCTGAGCAAATAATCCCAGAAGCTGCACTATATGAAGAAAAACAGGGCATCAGGATTGGAGGAAGACTCATTAACAACCTACGTAATGCAGATGACACTCCCTTCTTACACTCTCTTATTCTTGTTACACTCCCTTATTACACTCTCTTGTCTTTATTACACTCAGTTGTTACACTTTCTCATTCTCATCATACTCCCTTGTTACACTGTCTCTTTCTTAATATACTCCCTGGTTACAGTCCCTTCTTACACTCCTTTGTGCTCATTACATTTTCTTGTTATCTCCCTTGTTACACTCTCTCGTGTTCATTACACTCCCTTCTAACACTCTCTTTTTGTACTTTCTCATTGTTGTTACACTCCCTTGTAACATTCTCTTGTTTTTGTTATACTCCCTTCTTACATCCCCTTGTTGCAATCTCTCATGCCATTACGCTCCCTCTAACACTCCCTTCTTACACTCTCATTCTTGTTACAGTCCCCTGTTATATTTCCCGTTACACCCTCTTGTTATACTCCCTTGTTACACTCTCTTGTGCTTATTACACTCCCTATGTTGGTGCTTATAGAGCCTCTTGCGTTCATCAGCTTCCCAGCATCTCATCCCTGTGCCTGCCCTGAGTCCTCCTCCCTCCATTTTCCCCATCAAGTTCCAGACCTGGGAAGAACCCTAAAAGCAAAAGGAGATGGCAGGGACAATGTTACATCACAGATCCATTTTGAGCTCCTTCTGTCAACTGGGGGAGCAAAGAGGTAGGTCCGGTTCCCCTTAAGCTAGACTGGGGTGATTGTGCCTTAGCAGACATTTGGCCATGTCTGGAGACATTTTTGGTTGTCACAATGTAGGGACAGGGTGTTACTGGCTTCTGGCGGGTAGATTTGCTGCTAAATATCCTGCTTGCACAGGACAGCCCCCCACAACAAAGAGCTATTGGTGCCAAATGTCAGCAGTCCCACAGAAAAGGAGAGGGGAAGGAGAAGACAGAAACAGGGAGAGAAGAGAGGGAGAGAAGAGAGACACAGAGAGAGCAAGATGGGGAGAGAGAGAAAAGAGAGAGCAAGAGGAGAGGGACACAAGAGAGAAGAGAGAGAGAGATGGGGCAAGAGGGAGAGAGAAGAGAGAAGCTCTGAGCTAGACTCATCTGTAGGATCTTCTGGGGTTAGAGGAGCTTCTGGCAGATATAGGACAAAGAACCACTTAGAGACACTCTCCTTGAAAGAAACCAAACAAACTCAATACACAGTGGAGCCAGGAATTATGTGTAGAAACTGGGGAACCCCTGAGACAACTTCTCATGCTCCAGTGGTCCCAGTCAGGAGATAATGAGAGAAGAAGAGGGTTGGCACCACTCAGCAGGCAAAGATTCGAACCAACCCAATGAGGCAGAAGCAGTGGGATACTTGGGCTAGGTATAAAAGTGGAGGGATCCTAACTGCCAACCGCACCTGGTGCCAGACAAAGATGCCAAGAGGGTTGAACACTTGAATTTCTGTCTTATGGCTAGAGTATGATAATGAATGCTGTCCTCTTTCCATTTTGAATAATATGTAATTGTGTCCTTCACTATTATACATGGGTGTGACGGGGTTAAATTATCTGTTGTTGTTGTTAGTTGCCACCAAGTTGGCCCCGACACATGGGGAGCTCATGTGTAATACAGCAAAACGTTGCCCAGTCCCATATAATTTTCATTATCACTGGCACGTTTGAGTCCATTGTTGTGGTTCCTGTGTCAGCCCATCTCGTGGAGGGTTTCCTGTCTTTTCACTGACCTTCTACTTTACCAAACATGATGTCCTTTCCTAGCAGTTGTCTTTCCTTACAATGTGTCCAAGGTAAGAGAGTTGAAGTCTCTCCATCCTTGCTTCTAAGGAACACTCTGGTTGTATTTTTTTTAAGACCAATTTGTTCATTCTTTTGGTAGTCCACACTCAGTGGTTGTAAATTTGAAAAGAGGTTTGGATTTTGTACGAAGGGGCTGTCGGGTCGGGAGAGAGACAGATGCTAGCCATATCTAGAAGGAGAATCTTTGATGTTGTGAAAAAAGGTGAAATTGTTCACTGAAGATGATGTGGTAAAAGGTAAGCATTGTGCTTGCCTTGCTTATTGGATAACCCACCCCTGTCCACAGGATGAAAACCCTGGTGGCCCAGTGGTTAAGAGCTCAGCTGCTAACCAAAAGGTCGGCAGTTCGAGTCCCCCAGCCACTCCTTGGAAACCCTATGAGGCAGTTCTACTCTGTCCTTTAGGGTTGCTGTGAGTTGAAATCGACTCGACGGCAATGGGTTTGGTTTTGGTTTGGTCCACAGGATGTTCACTGTTCTTCTTTTAGTGTATTCTGTTGTTGTTACTTGTCCTCCAGTCAGCTCCAACTCAGGGCAGCGCCACGTACAACAGAACAAACTGTTGCCCGATCCCGTGTCATCTTCACGATTGTTGGTACTTTTGAGTCCACCGTTGTGGCTGTGGTGTCAAGCCACCTCATGGAGGGTTTCCCTCATTTTTGTTGACTTTCTTCTTTACCAACCATAATGTCCTTTTCTAGTGATTGGTTTTTCCTGATGTGTCCAAGTCTGCGAGCCAAAGTCTTGTCACCCTTGCTCTAAGGAGCGTTCTCATTGTATTTCTTCTAAGATTGATTTGTTTGTTCTTCGGAAGTCAACAGTATATTCAAACTCTTCACCAACCCTGCAGCTAGAATGTGTCCATTCTTCTTCTGCTGTCTGTAGATCACAGGACTTCAGGGAGGAGTTAAAACAGGGTGAGAGGAGGTATGGGCTCATAATTCTCTCTATGACAGCCTCTCTTTCAGTTTACACACTTCTGTCGCCTACTTTTCTTCACTTTCTACTGTGCTGTGAGCATTGTTCCATGTCATCAGACCGTGTTCAAAGCCAACCTTTAAAATAGCTGGAAGGTCCTGCTCATACCACAGTGGGGATTCCAGTCTGGTGTGTGTGGGTTCACAAGGGACTGACTATCCCACTGCGGATCATGCCCCTTGCCTGGCCCTTGCCTCCCAAATCCCATCAGCCCTCATTCCTGAGGTCGGGGACAAGAGAAGGTAGGAGAGAGATACCTGTGCTGCCTTCCACCTCTGGCCATGGGAGAGCTACTTACCACTTGTCATGGATTGAATCGTGTCCCCCAAAATATGGGTTGGAATCCTGACTGCTGTACCTTTGGATGTGATCCCATTTGGGAACAGGATTTTCTTTGTTAAAGTAATGAGGTCATCAAGGTATCTTAAACCAATCACTTCCGAGATATACAAGGAGTAGATTAGACACAGAAGTAAGCAAGCACAGATGGGGAAAGACAGACACCACACGGACATCGCCAAGGAACCAGGAACAGAAGCGGAAAAGGACCTTCCCCTAGAGTCAAATGAGAGAGAGCCTTCCCCTAGAGCTGGTTTCCTGAATTCAAATTTCTAGCCTCCTGAATGCTGACAAAATAAATTGCTGTTCCTTAAAGCCACCCACTTGGTGGTGTGTCTGTTACAGCAGTGCTAGGTAATGAAGACACCACGCAACTGCCCATCACTTGGAGTGGGTGTCAAAGGAAAAAAAAAACTGTTTAGGGAAATAAATCAAACCACCATATTCTCACACCCAATTTGGATCGTGAGACAGTAGTTTACATAAAAAATGATTGATAACAGCCTGAAAGCTCCACTGATTAGTAAGGGTTCCCATTTGTGCTTTCCAGTGAGAAAATCTTTAAATGAATTAAAGTGGCTTTGGGATGGAAAGGCACGTTTGCCACCTTTGAATGGTTTGATTTTCTATCAAAGTCCTCCATGAGACATATTGTCACCCGTTTGTTTTTGTAAACATCTGCTCTTTACACAAAAATATTAAGCCCTCGTGAAGGCTTTTGCTTGGGCAGCTGGGGGCCTGCCCTCTGCTCGGAGCTGAAGTGGGAGCAGGGGTCATTCATCGTTGTCTCGCTCGTGGAGACCAGGGGTGAGTCCGCCTCCTCGAGGAATCTGCCACAAGGCACAACCAGCTCCAACAAGCAAACGTGGGGAGGGAGAGGGGCTGGCGGTCCATGGCCCCGTGTCTCCAGGCAGGCATAATCCCACTGTTCTTGTGGTGGTGGTTAGCCGGTGCTGAGTCTGCCCGGCTCATGGCGACCCCACGCACAACAGAACCTAACTCCACCCAGTCCTGTGCCGCCCCCATGGTCAGCTGCCCATGGGACCGTTGTGATCCGTAAGGTTCTTTTTTCTTAGCATTATTATTGTGGTGAAAATACACAACAATTCAACAATTTCTCCACGTACAATTCAGCGACGTTGATCATATTTTTCACATTGTGCAACCACTCTCAAGATCCTGTCCCGAGATATTCCACCACCATTAACATAAACTCACTGTCCCCCTGAGCAAAAACCTCCTTTTATCCTCCCCCCACCCCTGTTGTCGTTGTTGGTAGGTGCTGTAGGGTTGGTTCTAACTCACAGCGACCCCATGTACCACAGAGCGAAACACTGCCCGGTCCTGCGCCATCCTTTCAATCATTGTTACGCTTGAGCCCATTGTTGCAGCCACGGTGTCAATCCATCTCGTTGAGGGTCTTCCTCTTTTTTGCTGACCCTCCACCCCACCCCTGGTAAGTTCTAATAATCTTTGGTTTTTATATATTTGCTTATTTCATACAGGATTTGTCCTTTTGCAGCTGACTTGTTTCTCTCAGTGTGAAGTTTTCCAGGTTCGTCCATGTGGTGGTGTGCATCAGGGCTTCATTTCTCTTTATGACTGAGTTGAAGGAGCCCTGGTGGTGCAATGGTTAAGCGCTTGGCTACTAACTGAAAGGTCAGTGGTTTGAACCCACCCAGAGGCTCCTCAGGAGAAAGATTACAGCCTGGAAACGCCATGAGGCAGTTCTACTCTGTCACATGGGGTGACTAGTGAACTCTCCCTTCCTCTGTGATAGCCTGTTCCAACAGCCACAGATGGTGGGAAGGAAGTTGTCGACAATTCTCTTAACAAAACCCAGTGAATCACAACCTGCGTCTGCAAGACGGCAAAAGGTGTCTAATTCCAAGGTGAAGGCAATACTTCACCGTGTTCTGTAAGTGAGGATAATAAATAGATTAAGTGGGGCTGGGCTGTACAACAGACATTCGGATTTTGGATTGTACCTGCAAAACCAAGGAGCTGGGGGGTTCCCTCGGAAGGAATGAAAAATTTAAAAACCTGAATCACAACCCTTTCAAAGGGAGATTTAAATACAAATAAAGGTTTTAAGGGGGGCAGTGGTGGGTCAGTGGTAGAACTCTCACCTTGCGTGTGAGAGACCCTGGTCTCATCCCCGACCAGCACATCTCATGTGCAACTACCACCTGTCTGTCGGCGGAGGCTTGCGTCTTGCTGTGATGCTGAACGGGTTTCAGGGGAGCGTCCAGACTAAGACAGACTAGGAAGAAAGGCCTGGAGATCTACTTCTGAAAATCAGCCCGTGAAAACCCTGTGGATCACAATGGTCCAATCACAACTGATCATGGGGATGGCCCAGGCCACGGCAGGATTTCGTTCTATTGTGCGTGGGGTTGCCATGAGTCGGGGACCGACTTGACCACAGCTAACAGCAACAACAGAATTTCAATGTATTTCAACACTCAGGCACTCCGAGCAAATACCCCTGCAAGTGTTTACTGATGTATGAATATACTTATTTTTAAATGTAGACTCTAAGTTCCAGACTGATAAAAAAAAGTTGCCTTCAAGTCAATTCCGACTCACAGCGACCCCGTGTGGCAGAGCAGAACTGCCCCCACAGGGTTTTCTAGGCTGTGATCTTTAGCGAAGCAGATGGCCAGGTCTTTCTCCCGAAGAGCCGCTGGTGCGTTCGAACTGCACACCTTTTGGTTAGCAGCCTGCGTCTAACCACTGCTCCACCAGGGCCCCTTCTAGACCGTTAAGACAACCTCAGGTTCTCTTGTCTTCCCGTGCTTTCTCAATGCAGAAAGTATTCTGGTATTTCCTCCTTTCTTTTCTTCTATTTTAACAAAGCAAATGCTTACTTCGGATGAGAATGCTTGATTAGGAAAACAGTCAGCTGCACAAACTGGGGAGAAAATGCTTTCTTCAGCTTCACGTTCGCTCAAGGGATTATTCTCAATCCAAGGAGAAAGCCGTTCACCCCCAGCCCTGCTGACCCTCTCGCTTCCCTGTTAAATACATTACTTCTCACCTCCCCCAAAGACCATGAGAGCCAGGCTCCCCCCTTCTTCCTTCCCTTTAAATAAAACAACCTGAGAAAGCTGCCCTATAGGTAGTTTCAAGCATCTGTGGGTGAAGATGTGGGAGAAAGGCGTGGCAGTCTGCTTCCCTGAAGTTTACCCCCTTGGAAACCCTATGGGGCAGTTCTACTCTGTCCTATAGGGTCATTATGAGTCAGAATCAACTCGACGGCAATGGGTTATGGGTGAAGAGACACCATTCCTCGTGCCTTCTGCAGTTCCAAGAGGAAAAGATAACGACCTGTAGCACCAGCTGTCTAGAATGAGCCGGAAGCTCCCGGAATATGCGGTGTCCGGGGTGGATTGTGGCCCAATGAGTGCAGACACGGTTAGGACGTGGACCCTGTGGCCCACTAGAAACTCATGAAGGGCTCTGCGCCCACAAGGCTTATCTCGGTGGGTCATTACAACCACGGCGTCCTGCTCACTTCCCCGGAGTGACACGGGCCAATTACAGCTCCCCGTCAAAGGCTTCACTGACGGGTGAGACCACAGCGTGGAAACACTTTCCTTCTTAGACGACTTAATGCTTTACATCTGGGGTTCCTCACACGGCTGATTGCCTGCTCACGTTTCCCTGCCAAGAAATGTTTGCGGTACGTGTCGTGTTTAATAACGATTTAAATGCTGAAAATAAGTGTTTTCCTTTTGGGGGTCCATATGCTTATCAGTCAGTGTCTGGGACGGCCTCCCTTTCCTGGAATTACATTTTCACGTCTCCACAGCTAATTGACCAACTTGAGCATCTCAGAATCCTCCAGGCTTCGCCGCTTCTATGAACACTTAGGCTAATTTTTGAAATAAAAGAACAGTCATTTCTTCCCCGACAAAGCCACATATTTTGAAGGTCTTCTAGGGCTGGGTCACTTGTAAAAAGCACCGATGTAATGAAAACCACTTCCTCCATTAGCATCCCTGTCTTGTCATGCCCTACAGACCAAAACTCTTAGAACCCTATAGGACAGAGTAGGGCTGCCCTACAGGGTTTCCAAGGCTGGAAATCTTTAAAAAGCAGGCTGCCACATCTTTCTCCCAAGGAGCGGCTAGTGGGTTTGAACCACCAACCTTTTGGTTAGCAACCGAGCGCTTTAACCACTGTGCCACCAGGGCTCCTTCCTACAGACCAGGGCTGCTAATTCTCAGGGGACTGGGTTGAGAGGCTGACAACTGATGTTGATAGTTATAGCAACACTGATAGGGGTGCTGACGCTGGTGTAGGCTGGTCCTAACTCTCAGGTGGTTTGGCTCAGCGTCCAATTCATCTCTGATGTCCTCACGCTGACAGCCTGGCCTGACCCGGGACCGCTGGACAGACCCTGTGATGGGTCAGATGCCAAAAGCAGCCACCAGAGGACTGAATATGGGGAAGCACGTAGAGGTCTGAGAGCCACTATTAGAATCAAAGTCACACAGAGGGAAGCGGGGGCCTTTAGTGCTAGACAGGGGAGCAGCGGGACCCACAGAGAGAACCCTGTGTCCCTGCCCCCATTCTCAGCCCTAGAAACCAAGCTATTAAGTGTTTAACCAAAGGCCAGAGGGTTTATTCCACTGTAGCTCTGGCCTCAGTTACCTGAGAAAGGATCTCAGTGACTTTGAGAAAATGTATACCTGGGCACGGGTTAATGGAAGTCTCTTAGTTGGATAACGTCTGCCAATTGTAGGAGACTGGATTGCTATCCAGGCAGACTCCAAGATGGCCCCGGGAAGCCTGCCTCCTGGGGTCACGACTTGTGCAGTCCTGGCCCCTTGGAAGTGGGCAGGGCCTCTGAGTCTTCTGGAATATGGCAGAAGTGACGGGATGTCACTTCTGAGACGGGGGACAAAGGAATGCGACTTCTATCTTGGGTGCTTCCTTTCTTTGCTCCATCACGCTGAGGGAGGCTGGCGGCCATGTTGTGAGGAAGCCCTCACAACACATGAGTGAGATTGGAAACACATTTTCCGAAGTCTTCTAGCAGCAACATGACTGAGTTTGAAAGCTGATCCTCCATCCAGTCAACCCTGGAGATGACAGTGGGCTGGCCAATGCGTTGACCGCAGCCTGTGAGGGACCGTGGGGGCAGAGGATTCAGATATAATGGGTCTAATTCCTGACACAGAGACTGTTATTCTCAGCTGCTCGGTTTTGGGGAAATTTGTTACCCAGCAATATCTAGCCAACACCTCACGCTAACAGAGCCACTTAGGTTTCTCACTTGGTGGTTTGAAGTTTTAACTAGTGACTGTGGTTTTCAAGAAAAAAAAAAAAAATTGCCATTAAGTGGACCCCAGCTTATAGCCACCCCATGTGTGTTAGGGTTTTCAATGGCTGATTTTTCACACGTAGACCACCAGGCATTTCTTCACAGCTCCCTCTATGCGGACTTGAACCTCTAACCTTTTGGTTAGCAGCTGAGTGTGTTCACCATTTACACCACTCAGGGACTCCAGTCTTCAAGAGTAGCATTAGTTCTTGATTAAGTGTGTGCTTAAAAATAAAATGTTATGAAGTGCTCTGAGGTTTATTCTAACCAAACAGTGTCATTGTTGTTAGGTGCCGTCAACTTGCAACCCCATGTACAACAGAGTGAAACACTGCCCGGTCCTGAGCCATCATCACAATCGTTGCTGTGTTTGAGCACATTGTTGCAGCCACTGTGTCAATCCACCTCGTTGAGGGTCTCCCTCTTTTCCGCTGACCCTGTACTCTGCCAAGCATGATGTCCTTCTCCAGGGACTGATCCCTCTTGACAACATGTCCAAACTATGTAAGACGCAGTCTCGCCATCCTTGTTTCCAAAGACTACTCTGGCTGTACTTCTTCCAAGAACAGAGAGGTCTATACTTTACATAGTTTTATACTTAGCATTGAATCAGTTAGATGCTTAACTGATAGAGCCCAGATCAAATGTTGTTGTTGTTGTTAGGTGTCGTCGAGTTGGTTCCAATGCATAGTGACCCTGTGCACAGCAGAATGAAACACTGCCCGGTCCTGCGTCATCCTTACAATCGTTGTTATGCTTGAGCTCATTGTTGCAGCCACTGGGTCAATCCACCTCATTGAGGGTCTTTCTCTTCTCCGCTGACCCTGTACTCTGCCAAGCATGATGTCCTTCTCCAGGGACTGATCCCTCCAGATGCAGTCTCGCCATCTTTGCCTCTAAGGAGCATTCTGGCCACGCTTCTTCCAAGACAGATTTCTTTGTTCTTTTGGCAGTCCATGGTATACTCAATATTCTTCGCCAACACCACAATTCAAAGGCGTCAACTCTTCTTCAGTCTTCCTTACTCATTGTCCAGCTTTCACATGCATACGATGCGATTGAAAATACCATGGCTGGGGTCAGGCGCACCTTAGTCCTCAAAGTGACGTCTTTGCTTTTTCAGGAGTGTAGCAGGTATAACTAACTACAAGGAAACACAATATTCACTTTGTGTTTATAACTGCATTTAGCTTTCTTTGCCAGTTTCCACTTGGCAGCAAGGAAATTGTGTTTGGACCCTACTGGGCAACTCAGCTGGATCCAACAACTGACCAGAGTCTTGTGTGGTTGTTGCTGTGTGCCGTGGAGTCGATTCTGGACTCATAGTAACCCATGTGACAGACTAGAACTGCCCCATAGTTTCCTAGGCTGTAATCTTTACGGGAGCAGATCACCAGAATTTTCTTTCCAAGCACTTTCGGATGGGTTTGAACTGCCGACCTCATGGTTAGTGGTGGTGTTGCTGTGTGCTTTCAAGTCGATTACGACTCACAATGAGCCCATGTTACACAGTAGAACTGCCCCATGGGATTTCCTAGGCTGTAATCTTTATGGAGAAACCCTGGTGGCATAGTGGGTAAGTGCTATGGCTGCTAAGGAAAAGGTCGGCAGTTCGAATCCACCAGGGGCTCCTTGGAAACTCTATGGGGCAGTTCTGCTCTGTCCTGTGGGGTCGCTATGAGTGGGAATCGACTCGACAGCGATGGGTAATCTTTACTGAAGGAGCCCTAGTGGCGCAGTGGTTAAGTGCTCGGCTGCTAACCAAAAGGTTCAAACCCACCAGCAGCAATATGGGGAAAAGATGTGGCAGTCTACCTCTGTTAAAAAAAAAAAAAAAAAAAAAAAAATTGCTGTTGAGTCAATTCCAACCCATAGGGACCCCACAGAGTTTCCAAGGAGCAGCTGGCAGATTTGAACTGCCGACCTTTTGGTTAGCAGCTAAGCTCTTAACCACTGTGCCACCAGGACTCCCTGTAAAGATTACAGCCTTGGAAATCCTATGGGGGCAGTTCTACTCTGTCCGATAGGGTCGCTGTGAGTTGGGATTGCCTAGATGGCAGGAGGTGAACTGCTAATGTTTATGGAGAGCAGCTGGGTGGGTTCAAACCACTAACTTCTCTGTTAGCAGCCGAGTGCTTAACCATTGCACCACCAGGGCTCCTTGAATGGAAGCTGAGTTGGAATAATTGCCCACTGGGTTTGGTTTTTGTTTTTTTCTTTTTTGCACTCTCCATGTGGGAATCCCAACTCCAAAAAGCCCTTCCTCTCCACTGGTGCCCCCTCTCTTTCCCAGGGAGGGAGGAGGCCTGACCCCGTGGACGGTGAAGGACTCATGGGTGGATGCGGGAAGGGCCAGCCAGTCTGTGCTGCTGTTGGCTCTCTTACTGCACCCTCAGCTGGCCTGGTGCCTGGTGTTGGTCCTCGAGGTGTCCCCTCCACGTGTGGCTGTCACCTTGGCTGGACTTTTGCTGCCCAACTGGACACTCTCCATGGCTTCAGTCACCCTGGCAGGTGGGTTCAGCATCCCCACTGTTGTGGGTCGAACATGCCCTAGAATATATGTTGGAATCCTAACCCTGGTACCTGTGGATGTGACCTTATTTAGAAATAGGGTTTTCTTTGTTAGGTGAACAAGGTCATGTCAGAGTAAGGTGAGTCCTAAACCTAATCACATCCGAACTACGAAAAGAGCAGAATACATTTAGAGTGTTAAAAAATGAAGATGTTTCTAAGGGGACTAAGGTGCACCTGACAAAAGCCATGGTGTTTTCAATCACCTCACATGCATGTGAAAGCTAGACTATGAATAAGGAGACTGAAGAAGAATTGATGCCTTTGATTTATGGTGTTGACAAAGAACACTGAATATACCACGGACAGCCAGAAAAACGAACAAGTCTGTCTTGGAAGAAGTACAACTAGAATGCTCCTTAGAAGCAAGGATGGCGAGACTTCATCTCATGTACTTTGGACATGTTGTCAGGAGGGATCAGTCCCTGGAGAAGGACATCACACTTGGTAAAGTAGAGGGTCAGAGAAAAAGAGGAAGACCCTCAATGCGATGGATTGACACAGTGGCTGCAACAATGAGCTCAAGCATAACAATGATTGTGAGGACGGTGCAGGACTGGGCAGTGTTTCATTCTGTTGTGTGGGGTCACTGTGAGTCAGAACCAACGAGAAGGCACCTAACAGCAACAACAAGTGCACATACTGCGGGAGACAGACGCCTCGTGAAGCTCATCTACAAGCAAGGAACCAAGGATCACTGGGGCTAGGGATAAGGAAGGAATTGACACAGCTGCGACCCTAATTTGGACTTCTAGCCTCCAGAACTGTGAGGAAATAAATATTTGTTCTTAAAGCCACCCCCTTTTGGTGTTTGTGTTGTGGCTTGTTGTTAGTTGAGTGGACTCTGACTCACGGCGAACCCCTGTGTTTGGAGCAGAACCATGCTCCATAGGGTTTTCAAAGCTGTGACTTCTTGAAGGCAGATATCCAGGTCTTTCTTCTAAGGTGCCTCTGGGCGGGCTTGAACCTCCAACATTTCTGTTGGTAGTCAAGCCCTTAACTGTTCTTGCCACCCAAGTGTGTCACCTCACCACTAAGAAATTAAGACAACACAACTTGCAGGCATTACAGGGGCCTGAGGAGGGGGAGACCCAGACAGGGCATTAAACAGCAGACCCCCACAGGCCGCGCCCACCGCGCTCAGGGTAGGAGGCCGGCCAGGTTGGTTTGCTCAGCGGAGACCCTCCGCCTTTGAGAGAGGCCACGCCGTCCTCCCAGGGGGAGCATATGTGGACAAGCCATGTTCCAGGCCCCCAGTAATTTCAGGGCGAGTAATTTCCGAACGTGCAATTAGAAGCGACTGGAGTGCAACCTCCTCCAGCACCTCGGGGTTCCCGCCGCGCGCCCCTAATTGCACACAGACGTCACCCCCGCATGGCCTGTGTCCCGGCCATAACCTGGGGCGGCTCCGCGCGCACATCTGGGAAGGTTTTCCAGGCTGATTGTTGCCATCCGAGGAAGGGAAGTTATGCAACGTCTCCTGACAGCGCCGGCAACAGCTGCGCAGAGCGAGAGCCCTGGAAAGCGCGCCCTGCCGCCTCCAATTCCCACCCGTCCCGCAAAGTGGAAGTGATGGGCTGATGGTTTCGGGAGGGGAGGCAGGTGCCAGGGTGAAGAAAAAAGAAAATTGCATTTTGACAGGTATCTGCGCTCCTTCCAATCAGCAGAGAGGAGTGGTGGCGGGGAAGGAGGTAAAGGGGGAGGAGGGCAGGGAACAGGAACCCACAAAGGAAAAGACCCCTCCTCCCGCCCCGGCCCCATGCCTGGGCTTGGCAGAACGACTTCCTTCCTACAATGGCTTTACGGGTGGGGACGCACGCAGGTGTTTCTTAGAATAAGGCCGGGTGGCCGAGGAGTCCAGCAGGCAAGACACTTTGACAAAATGAAACTTTTATGAACGAGCCGGCGCACGGGGCTGAATGAGCAATTTGCTTGGACTGGTACTTTGTGTGACCTTTCCAAATAATTCAGGAGACGGGGCGGGGGAGGCGAGGGCTCCTGCCAGCAGCAACAGACGTTTTCTGGCTGTGTCAGACCTTCCCGAGGGCTTGAAGCGCCCATTCACGCTGCAGAAACTATTTCCAAAATGTGAAAGATGCACAGACTGGTTGGTTGGCAGTTTGAACCCACCTCGGGAGAAAGGCCTGGAGATGTGCTTCTTAAAAAATGAGCCACTGAAAGCCCTGTGATGCACAGGTTCACTCTGGCACATATGGGGGCACCATGAGTGGAAGTCGACTGGAGGGACAGCACCTGATTGTTTTTTTTTTTTTTTTTTACTTAAAAATTTCAGCCTGACCCTCAGACAACCATGAGAGGCAGACAGCTTACAGAAGAGAAGACAACTTCATTAATATTAGGGGGCTGCTCGAGACCATTCAGCTAACAAGTTGTGAAAGTATGAGAATAACACTTCTGATTCTAAATCCAAGGACCGTTCAACCATACTGTGTGCCTTAGTTACCTAGGGCTGCTGTAACAGAAATACCACAAGGGGGTGGCTTTAACGAACAGACATTTATTTTCTCGTTGTTCAGGAGGCTAGAAGTTGAAATTCAGGGTGCTGGCTCCAGGGGAAGGCTCTCTCTCTTTTGGCTCTCGGGGAAGGTCCTTGTTTCTTTTCAGCTCCCGTTCCTAGGTTCCTTGGCCATCTCCACGTGGTATCTGTCTTCCCTCGTCTCTGTTTGCTTCTGTACCTAATCTGCTCCCGTTATACCTCAAAAGTGATTGGTTTAGATGCACCCTCCGCGGGTGTGACCTCATTAGCAAAGCAAAGAAACCCCTATTCCCAAATGGGATTATATCCACAGGTATAAAAAACCAAACCCTTTGCCATTGAGTGGATTCTGACTCCTATGGACCTTACAGGACAGAGCAGAGCTGCCCCATAGGGTTCCTAAGGCTGTAATCTTTACAGCAGCAGACTGCCACGTCCTTCTCCTGTGGAGCAGCTGGTGGGTTTGAACCGCTGGCCTTTTGGTTCATAGTGGAGCGCTTTTACCACTGTGTCACCTTACACAGGTATAGGGGTTAGGATTCCAACACATATTTTGGGGGGATCCAATTTAATCCATAACACCATTCCCTTCCCGCATCCCTTAGCTTTCCCTGTCCCATAAAAAGCACAAAGATTTCCAAGGATGCTGTCATCGTTCCCACACCACCACGAGAAAGGAAGATGGCGGCTGTGACACCCGTGGGCGCATCTGCCCCCCCCCCATGGCTGCCCCTTCCTCCTCACTAGCCACATCCAAAGAGAGACAGAAGGGTGGTTGAAGCCAACGTTGTTTTTGTACCACAAGCCCTTACTGCTTATTATCAGTACGAGTGTTTTCCTGAGAAGTTTGGCAAGTCAGAGCTGTTTGCTTTATTCCTCAGATCGTTTCATAAACGGTTAGCTTGTTTACCCAAACCAAGGTCAAGCCCACAATGGAGAGTGATCGGTAAGTGCTTCTGAGCATTTTAGCTTTCACCATTTTGCCCGCATCGTTCAGCATTTGTCTCCCAAAGGCACGTGCACAAAATCGCTTGGCACCTCGAGTCCATAGCATGACCAAGCTGTGCGCCGTGGTCGTCTGCTCCTGGCAGCTTGGGGTGGGCAGGGAGAAAAGGGTCCCTGCAAGACCACTAAAGGAGGCAAGAGGCCAGGTCAAGAAGGAGGTTGCTCCGGGTTGCATCTTGACGTGGAAGATGTAGAAGGTGGGAACAGCCACGTGGTGAGTCTTGGGATGTCTCCGAACCATTGGGGGTGGTCCAGCCTTTGTGACAACCAGAGCTGGGTTGAATAGCTGCCCAAGGAAGGCACATCAAAGAAATGTAATAAGACAGAGAGACGCTTTATGGGAAGTAGGGCTCCAAGGTCTGCTGGAGTTAGCCGCGTCAGAAGATCAAGAATGGATGATGAACCATGGGTTTGTATCTGTGCACCAAGGTCTCCTCTGGGGCGTTTTCACCATGAACTGACTGTATAGTCATCCTGGATGTGGAAAGTGGAAAGTCCAACATAAAGTTTTATGGTGTCTCCCATATTCTGAAACAGAAAAACCAAATTCTTGCAATAGCCCCACCTCATTCAAGAAACTGCATTTCATTTGGGGTCCAGATATTTAAAATCATTGACGTCAATGCCAAAATGTCTATTCGTCTCAGTCACGACACAGATTCGGACAGATAGAAACATAAATGATAAAAAGTTGTCTCCAACTTATATTGACTATTTGGAAACCCTGGCGGTGTAGTGGTGAAGAGCTACGGCTGCTAACCAAAAGGTCGGCAGTTCAGATCCACCAGGCGCCTCTTGGAAACCATCTGGGGCAGCTCTCCTCTGTCCTATAGGGTCGCTATGGATCAGCATCAACTCGATCGCAGGTTGTTTTTTTTTTTTTTTAGTTTACAGCACAAATGTGCTTGGCTGCTAGCTGAAAGGTGGGCTTGTTTACTTTGGACACTTCGTCGGGAAAGACACGGTGGTTGGGAAAGTGGAGGGACAGCAAAAGCAAGGAAAACCGTCCATGAGATGGATTAACACAATAGCCACAGCAATGGACTCCAACTTAGCAATGACCGTGAAGGTGTCGCACAGGACTGGGCAATGTTTCCGTCTGTTGTACACAGGGTTGCCAGCAATTGATCCCTCCTGATGACGTGCCCAAAGAAAGCAAATCAGACAATGTTCTGTTGGGATCCATAGGGCTCTCCATGGCTGATCTCTGGAATAGATTGCCAGGCCTTTCTTCCTAGTCTTAGTCTGGAAGCTCTACTCAAACCTGTCCTCCACGGGCAGCCCTACTGGTATTTGAAATACCGGTGGCATAACGTCCAGCATCACAGCGACACAAAAGCCCCCGGAGTACGACACACTGACAGAGCAGGGGTGGTGGTTAGCTGGGCAGATTTCCCTACCCTCCATAAAGGAAGGCCCTGCCTTTCTCCAGTGCTTTCCTTAAATTTAAGGACTCTGCAGTTCACTCCATCCTGTTCCCAGCGCGAGCCTCCTCTCCTTGGCTGGTGGGCAGGTGCCTGCCGGGAAGCCCCCATATCTGTTTACTTCGTAAATTAACGTGTTAATGGCAGGCAGAGGGCTGTGTATTAGGGAGGTGTGTGAGTGATGGCCCCCAGCTGGGGTTTCCAGGGATTCCGCGGCGGCACGGTTAGGACAAGCAATTTCACAGACTTTTTTAAAAGTCACAACCACAGCGGCCTTAACATCTGCTGCCGAGACGTGTGAGAAGCACGACCCTCTCAGCTCTCTGTCTGTCTGGGGAGAGATCAGGTTGGAAAATGTCCACTGGGGCTCAACACCCCCAGTGTTAGAGAAGCCAGCCACTTAGCTACAGTCCATTGATGCTTTTCTTTCTTTTTTTTTTTTTTTTTAAATAAACCTCTTTTCAAAAATAAACTTAGACATTCTTCTCTAACAGACGCGGCCTGTTCCCAATTTCTTGTCCAAACAATGAAAAATATACAAGGGCATTCTCGGTGTGACTGTACCTGACCTTTCCGAGGGAGGCCGGTACCAGCACGGAGCTGCAAACCTCCCCGACCTTTGATCCTAAGTGAAGGCCACCTGTTTCTACAGCTTGTCAAGTAGCTTTGTAACCACGCTGCCCAGTGTCGGTCTTGAAGAGCTGACATCCAAGAAGCGTTTAGATCTAAGCTTAGGAAAACAGACATTCAGAGGGTTTCAAAGGGTTTAAGTGACTTTTGCTAATTTGATAGCTTTGAGCGTAGAGGTAATTGGTTCCAAATTGAAATGGGAGATTAGACAATTGGACGTATTCCCCCGACCCTCACAATTCAGAAAAGTGTTATACATACATAATGTATTTTGTATTATATGTTGCATATTTTATAAAGGAATACAATAATATATATGTGTGTGTATGTATACGGGTAGATGATAGCTACCTAGATAGATAATAAATAGAGGATAGATATAGAGATAGACAAATGATAGATAAGATAGAGGATATATACAGAGGTAGACAGATGATAGAGAGATAGATACATATAGAGATAGATGATAGATAAGGTAGATAGATGATAGACGATAACTGATAGATGATGGATGGATGGACGGACGGACGGACAGATGGATGGACGGGTGGATGGGTGGGCGGGTGGGCGGACGGGCGGACGGACGGGCGGACGGGTGGATGGACGGACGGATGGATGGATAGCTAGCTAGATGGATAGATAGATAGGCATAGCTAGATACACAGACAGACAGATAGATAGACAGGTAAGTAGATAACCAACTAGTTCCTATCAAGTTGACCCTGACGTATGATGTCCCCATGTGTGTCAGAATACAGCTGTGCTCCATAGGGTTTTCAGTGGCTGGTTTTCAGAAGTAGACTGCCAGGTTCTTTCCCCTGAGGACTGGAACCTCTAACCTCTAACCTTTCAGTTAGCAGCAGAGCTCATTCACTGTTTTCACCACCCAGAGACTCCTAGAAAGACAGAGAGACAGCTGATACATAGATCATAGATAGGTAGATAGATGATAGATAGATATTGGATAGGTGGGTGGGTAGATGGGTGGATGGATAGATACATAGATGATAGACAGACAGATGATGGGAGGGTGGGTGGGTGGATGACAGGTGGGTGGATGGATGAATGGGTGGATAGATGATAGATAGGCACATATATAGATATAGATTACATAGGTAGGTTAGATAGGTAGGTAGGTAGAGAAAGAGAGATGATAGTTAGATAGACAGACAGACAGACCGACAGACAGAGAGACAGACAGGTAGATAGGTAGGTAGATAGATGGATGGATGATAGATAGACACATAGATAGATATAGATTACATAGGTAGATAGATTAGATAGGTAGGTAGGTAGGTAGATAACGTAGAGACAGACTGACAGATAGATAGATAAATGATAAACAGAACAAAGGTCTCTGGTCTGCCCAGGACGTTTTCTGTAATTTTATGACAAGTGGCTCTAACGCCCTCCCCTCTCCCTCTGTGTATTCTGAAAATAATTTTGGTGCCTCAGCTACAGCAGGACATCGTAGATATTGGTCACCAGCTGCGGGTTTTTCTGTGGCCTGTGGCAGAGAACTGAGGCTGGGTGTGTTTTGATACGCCACCAGACACCCTAGCTGGACTTTCCAGAGCTTCAGGAAACCCTGACCCCAAATCCGCAAATCGACCCTGTGTTACCCATGTGTCCCTGTGCAGGGGGCTAAAAGGGGTTCCAAAAAAGGTATCCCCACATCCCGATGCCTGGAACCTGTGAATGGGGCCTTATTTGGGAAAGGGTCTTTGCAGATGGAATTAAGAACTTCGATTTGAAGTTGCCCTGGACTATTCAGGAGGCAGAGTCCTAAATCCAATGACAAGTGACCTTGGAAGAGAAGGCAAAAAAGACACAGAAGGACACAGACAGACATATAAAGAGGAGCAGAGACTGCAGTGAGGTGGCCACAAACCCAGGAATGCCTGGAGCCACCAGAAGCTGGAAGAGACAATGAAGGACCGTCCCCTAGAGCCTCTGGAGTGGGAGGGAGCGAGGTCCTGCTCACACCTCGATTTCAGACTCTGGTTTCCAGGCTGGAAGCTCCCCTGAAACCTGTCCACCTTGGGTGACCCTGCTGGTGTTTGAAATACTGGTGACCTCGCTTCCAGCATCCCAGCAACGCACAAGGCACCACAGTACAACACACGGACAGACGGGAGTAGATTCAGTGTTTGCAGTGACTTTATGGAACGTTACTACTGGAGGTAATGAAAACCCATCCTTTGTTCTCCCTTTACATCCTTTGTTGTTGTTCGTTGCCCTCAAGTCATGGCGATCCCGTGCACAGCAGAAGGAAACAGTCTTGTGCCATCTTCACGATCGTCGGTCTGCTCGTGTCCATTGTTGAGGCCACTGAGTATTTTGAGTGGCTTCCACCCAGGGGCCTCATCTTCCAGGACTATGTCAGACAATGTTCTGTTGGGATCCATAGGGTTTTCACTGGCTGATTTTCTGGAGTAGATTGCACACCTTTCTTCCTAGTCTGATAGTGTGGACACTCTGCTGAAACCTGTCCACCGTGGGTGATCCTACCGGTATTTGAAATACTGGAGGCATTGCTTGCAACATCACAGCAGTGAGCAAGCCCCCACAGTACAGCAAATAGATGGATGGGTGGTGGGTCTTATCCCTCATACCAAAAAAAAAAAGAAAGAAAGAAATACCAAACCTGGTGCTATGGAGCTGATTCCGACTCATAGGGACCCTATAGGACAGAGTAGAACTGCCCCATAGGGTTTCCAAGGAGCACCTGGTGGATTTAAACAGCCAATCTTTTCATTACCAGCTGAACTCTTAACCACTGCGCCACCGGTGTCCCAGGCATCTCGTCACCATGTGAGGAATCTCCAGCCGTGGAAAACTTGTGAGTGGGATCAACGGACAGGTTTCTGTCTGTGATATTTAAGTAAATTGGGTATAATTGCTGACGTTTAATTCTGAGCAAGGCTGGGCCTGACCTTCCGCTGGGCGCTCTGCCTGCTGGAGGTGGGGGGGTACGTGACGTCACCTGGACAATTTGCACCTATTTATACAATTTGTCATAGATCTGTGTCTACCGCCTGGAGGCTTCAGGGTGTTCCTCCTGTGGCCCCACAAAGTCAGGTGTGAAAGCCGCAGGCAGGACCATCTCTGTGTGTGCATTTTAATGGTGGTGGGGAGCTGGGCAGTGTGTGTGG
Source organism: Elephas maximus indicus (assembly GCF_024166365.1). NCBI lineage: Eukaryota > Metazoa > Chordata > Mammalia > Proboscidea > Elephantidae > Elephas > Elephas maximus. The sequence goes on along the minus strand of NC_064846.1, from coordinate 180,514,720 downwards.
CATGTGTATATGAGTGTGTGTGTGGGGTGTGTGTTCGTGTGTGTGTATGTGCACGTGGTGGGAGCAGGCTGAGGAAAAGAGAGGAACCCCTTGGCAGAAACTGAGAAGCCATCTGTTAGGGATTGAGTTGTGCCCCCTACAAAGGTGTGTGGACGTCCTAACCCCAGCACCTGTGAACCTGACCCTGTCTGGGGAAGTGGTTTTTCTTCGCAGGTGCTCTCAGTCACATTAACGAGGCCATACTGTGGTAGGACGGTTCCTAATCCTAATCCCTTCTGAGTGGTGTCTTATAAACGGGAGAACAGACAGGGAGACAGGGCCACACACACGGGGAGGCGGGACAGCACATGAGGACCATCTACAAGCCAAAGGACACAAGAAACGCCTGGAGCTGGCAGAAACGGGGGAGGAAGGACAAGAACGGACCTTCCCCTAGAATGGAGAGAGTGCTGGCCCTCGGACACCCTGAACCCAGACCTCCAGCCTCCAGAACTGTGAGACAATAAATGCCCGTTCTTAGAAGCCACTCACTGTGTGGCATTTTCTTACAGCTTCTCTAGGAAACTGAGGCCCATGGTGTATATTCTCCAACAAACCAAAAAAAAAAACCAAACCAGTCGTCATCCAGTCAACCCCGACCCCGTGTGTGTCAGAGTAGAACTGCTTCACAGGGTTTTCAATGGCTGATTTTTAGGAAGCAGATTGCCAGGTCTCTCTCCTGAGGCACCTCTGGGTGTGTGTTAAGCCAGTCGCTTTTTGAGGCAGAAAAAGAGCAGATATAGCACAGAAGAGGCAAGCAGACAGAGATGGGGGAAGACAGATGCCGTGCGGAGATCTCCAAGGCACCGAGGAACAGAAGCTCAGAAGAGAAAAGGACCTTCCCCCAGAGCCGACAGAGAGCCTTCCCCTAGTAGAGCCAGCACCCTGAATTCGGACTTCTAGCCTCTTAACTGCGAGAAAAATAAACGTTATTCTTTGAAGCCACCCGCTGTGGTGTTCTGTCACAGCAGTGCTGGCAGACCAAGGCAGCTGGTTTCTGTGGAATCTCTGAGCCCTGTCTCAGCCTCAATTTGTGAACTCACTAGAGAACAGTGCATAAAACCAGATGGCGCGTGACGGAATTAAGGTACCTGACTCAGAGGCCGCCGGACCCCTCGGACCCCGTGCCAATTAGATCTGGGCCGGCGACCTCCTGCGGTGCGAGGCCCAAATATTAAAAATTCCTTCAGCAAATGAAAGGGGGCGGGGGTCGGGTAGGGAAGGGGCTCAACGTGTTTCGTTTTATTTCAACACTCGGCCGAGACGACGACGGAGAGGAAATTGCGGGTCTGGGGCCCGTGTTTTATTGATTGGCGGACAGATTTACAACACATGGAAGGAACGATTAGAACTGAGACCCCAGAGACTACAAAGCGAAGAAATAAATTCCCGTAATGAGACGGCAGAAGCACAGGGTTGGGATGATCTATGTGCTCGCGTCCCCAGTATAAAGTGCCAAAAAGCCCAGGTTGCACAAGCTGCCCTCTGCAACAAATGGGGCCCAGACCCCCTCTCCTGGGTCCTCCTTCTACCTGTCTGCCCTCCTCCAGGCCACAGGTCTTCACGGGCTGTCGAATAAAGAGTGGTCAAAGTGGACTCGGGCACAGGGACAGCGGGCAAGAGGAGGTGAGAGATTTGGGGGGAGACAGCCCACGGAGGTGCATCTGCTGTGTGGTGTCGCCCTTTCACCTGGGATGGGCAGATGTTTGTGGGGACCGTGCCTTCAAAGTCTCAGGGGTCCACTCTTCAGACAAAGGTTAGACAGGACCATAAAACAAAAAGTGTTACCCGTGAGGAGTGTGCTTTTTGGTTCAATCGGATATAGGAGACCAAATGGGCAGCTCCTGTCCCAGGGCAGGATGAGGAGGCAGGAAGGGGCAGGAACGGGCAGAGTGGACCCAGGGATCCTGGGGTGGAGAGCTGGGAGCATGCTGACACATTGTGGGAATTGCAACAATGTCACAAAACAACGCACGTTTTTTGAATGAGAGTAACTTGAGCTGTAAACTTTCACCTAAAACACAATAAAAAAAGAAAAAAGCACAGGCCCTGCTTAGATGGTGTCTTCTTGCTGTTTTGGGGAGCTGTCAAGTCACCTCTGACGCATAGCAACCCCACATACAACAGAAGGGAACGCTGCCCAGTCCTGCGCCAACCCTACAATCATTGCTATATACACATACATACATATAACATGTATATTACATGCATAATATGTATACTTATGGGGACCTGCTGGCACAGTGGTTAAGCGCTCGGCTACTAACCGGAAGGTCGGCAGTTTGAATCCACCAGCTGCTCCTTGGAAACCCTGTGGGGCAGTTCTACTCTGTCCTACAGGGTTGCTATGAGTTGGAATCGACTCGACGGCAACGGGTTCCCATTGGAGATCTATATGCCAAAACCAAACTTGTTGCTGTCAAGTTGATTGTGACTCATAATGACCCTACAGGACAGAGTAGAGCTGCCCTATAGGATTTCCAAGGCTGTAATATTTAGGCAGGAAACCCTGGTGATGCAGTGGTTAAGAGCTACAGCTGCTAACCAAAAGGTCAGCAGTTCAGATCCTCCAGGTGCTCCTTGGAAACTCTATGGGGCAGTTCTACCCTGTCCTATAGGGTCACTGTGAGTCGGAACCGACTCGACAGCAGTGGGTTTGGTTTATATATTTGTATAGGTTCCTGGGTGGTGCAATCAGTTTGTAGTCAACTAGTAATTGAGAGGTTGGTAGTTTGAATCCACCTGGAAGTGCCAAGGAAGATAGGCCTGGCAATCTCTCCATAAAGATTACAGCCATTGAAATCTCTACAGAGCGGTTCTACTCTGCAATACATATGGTAACTGGTTTGTTTTGTTTTGTTTTTGATTGTAATCCATTCCTAGAATACCCAGCATTTAATAAAATTCGGTAACGTAATTTGCTTAGATCACGTTCAAGAACTCCATTCCACCTGCTTGTCTCCAGGCCGGAAGGAGTTAACGCTAACTCCTTTCTGTTTGTGATCACCATTTTATTACCAAGGCTTTGGGAAGGATCTATTATCATAAAACTGAAAAACCCCACGAAATCTCCCCCGACAATAAGAGAGGAGATTTTAAACCTTTGCTTCTGTTTGTGGCTAGCCATGCGACTGCCATGCTCACTGAGGGTTAAGGATGATAATGAACTTAATGAGGCATTCCTGGGATTTAAGGAACTCTGGCCTTTCTTCATTTGTGTTTGCCTTGAATTATTTAGATCTCCACCCCCGCCCCCCTGGCCTGGCGTCCATTTTCATTTTCTGCAGGCGGGAAAGTGGCCGTGTGTTAGCGGATCTTAGAAAGGAGTGCTAAGTGGAGCTGCTAATTAATAACGTGGGATTCTTCACCAGGCGAGACGAGTTTGTGTGCGATGCGAGCCAGCTGTCTGCCCACGGAGGTTGAGGGCAAGGATCAGGTGCCGGCTAACGTCAGCCGGCTTGTTTCTTTCCTCCAGCTCCCTGAGTGACCCCTGGGAAGACAGCTTTCTGGGGGGGGGGTAGTGGATCCCCTTTACTTAAACGCAACAATCCTAATATCCGAGGTGCACGGAGGCGTGTTCACAGCACCACGGGTAGGAACGTTAGCAGGGTCGAGGTCTTGCTTCTATTCTAGCCCTGACGGCATCAGGTCACCTCTTTGCCGGTTTTGTTTCTCAACCACAACCCTTATGGCTAGGCATGGAGGGCCGTCTGGAGAAATGCCGAATACTGGAGTAAGGGCTGTTTTACTGGTGGGGCAACCGTTAAGCGCTCAGCGGCTAGCTGAAAGGTTGGTGGTTCAAATCCACCCATCGGCTCCAAGGGAGAAAGACTTGGTGATCTGCTTCCATGACAATTAGAGCCTGGGAAACCCTTTGGGGCAGTTCTGCTCTGTCCCTTGGGGACGCTGCAAGTCGAAATTGACTCGAAGGTGCCTGACAAGAGCATTAGTGATGGTTTCTAATACCGTGGGGTTACGACATTGGGGGAGTCCCTGGGTGGTTTGAATGGCGAACGAGCTTGACTGGTAACCAAACAGTTGGAGGTTCAAGTCCACCCAGAAGGTCCTGAGGAGGAAGGAGAGAATCCATAAAATTAAGGAACCCTGGTGCCTCAACTTTAAGTGCTCGGCTGCTAACCAGAAGGTCGATGGTTTATAAAGATTACGGCCTAGGAAACACTGTGGGGCAATTCTACTCTGTCCCGTGGGGTTGCTATGAGTCAGAATCAACTGGACAGCACCCAGTAACAATGACAACAATTCAAGGGAAACCGTAGGGTTTTCAAGGCTGTGAACCTTCAGAAGCAGATCGCCAGGGCTTTCTTCCAAGGTGTCTCTGGGGGGTCCAAACAGCCAACCTTTTAGTTAACAGTTGAGTGCTTAATGGTGTGTGCCACTCAGGGACTCCTATGGATTAAAGTTCTATTCTGCAACACACGGGGGTGCCATGAGTCAGAATCAACTCGAGGACAACGGGTTTACATCAAGAAAAGTCATCACAAAACTTGACTTGAGAACGTTATGCTGAGTGAAATAAGTCAGACACAAAAGGACAAATATTGTCTGATCTCACTTCCGTGAAATACCTAGAACAGGCAGGTGTGTACGAGACCCAAGTTTGTGAGCGGTTATGGGGCGGGAGGGAAGGGATGGGGAGAGTCATTGCTTGGGAAGTTTTTGTTTTTGGTGATGGGAAGTTTGGAAACGGACAAAGGGGACGGTTGAACAAGATGACTGAGGTCATCTGAGTCACTGAATGGTACAGGTAAAATAAAAGTCAAATTGACAGATGTTGTTATATATATTTTTACCACAATTGAAAAAACAAACAAAAAAAAACTCCCTGGTATGTAGCTCCATCCCGAAATTCCAGAATGGTGTGAGATTTGGGCAGTAAACAAACACGAGTGTGTCTCATTTGGAACCCAGAGCATATCTTATTGGTTGATTTCATTAAGAGATTGTTACAGGATCACACGGCGTCTCTCTGTGTCTGATTTTGGGTTTCACTCACTCATGGCCTACGCCCCCCGGCCTCATACGAGCCCTCTGGGGCCCTTAAGAGCAAAGTGTTGAAATGTAAGTCTCCAGACACACACTGTGTAGACTTACTTCAACAACGAGTGCTTCGGGGTTAAGGAGCTTGCCTTTCAACACAGGAATCTCACTGTAACAGTTGTTCGGGGCGGGGGGAAGCAGTTGCCACGGAGTGAACCCCGACTCACAGCACCCCCACGTGCTTCTGATAGAACTGCGCTCCACAGGGTTTTCAGTGGCTGAATTTTTCCGAGGTAGGTCACCTGGCCTTTCTACCAAGGTGCCTCTGGGTGGACTCAAACCTCCAACCTGTCGGTTAGTAGCAGAGCAGGTAACCAAAAGGTCTGCAATTTCCGTCCACCGGCTGCTCCTTGGAAACCCTATGGGGCAGTTCTACTCTGTCCTATAGGGTCTCTGTGAGTTGGAATCGACCTATGACAGAGGGCTTTTTTTTTTTAAATGTTAACTCTTTGCCCCATTCGGAGTCTCTGGAGGTCAACAGAGGTCCCTAAATTATCAAAAAACCTGATTTTTTTTTTAAAACACTGGGAGAATACTTCCCCAGAGCTGTGAAGTTCTGCCCTGACATTGTATGTAGAAAAGGCACTGTCGTGATCACTCAGGGGTCACTGGTGGAAGCTTAGTTCAGCCTCCCCCACACCCCCTCTTTCCAAACCAACTTACAGTTTTATGAGTGACAACCAAGCCAAAACCAAACCCGCTGCCGTCGAGTTGATTCCGACTCAGAGACTCTGTAGGACAGCGTAGAACTGCCCCATAAGGTTTCCAAGGGGCAGCTGGTCGGTTCGACCAGCCGACCTTTTGGTTAGCAGCCACAGCTCTTAACCACTGAAAAAATGAACCATCGTACCTACTGGGAAGTTCCTGGGTGTGCAAACGGTGAACGCACTCGGCTGCTAACTGAAGGTTTGGAGGCTTGAGGTGCCTCAGAAGAAAGGCCTGGCAAACTGCTTCTGAAAAATCAGCCATTGAAAACACTACGAGCAGCTCTGCTCTCACACATGGGGGGGCTCCATGGGACAGAGTCAACTGAGGGCACCTGGTTTTATCATCTACCTACCTGCCTGCTTACCTACCTGTTATCTGCCAATCACCTTTCTTTCTACTCTATTATCTCTGTATGTATCCACCCACCCATCCACCCACCCATCCCTCCATCCCTCCATCCATCCATCCCTCCATCCACCCACCACTCATCCACCCGCCCATCCGCCCGCCCGCCCACCCACCCACCCACCCGTCCGTCCGTCCGTCCATCCATCCACCCACCCATCTACCCAACCATCCATCCATCCATCCATCCATCCATCCATCCATCCACCCATCCACCCACCCACCCATCCACCCATCCACCCATCCATCCATCCATCCATCCATCCATCCATCCATCCATCCATCCATCCATCCATCCATCCATCCATCCATCCATCCATCCATCCATCCATCCATCCATCCATCCATCCATCCATCCATCCATCCATCCATCCATCCATCCATCCATCCAACCATCCAACCATCCACCTGTATCTGTCTATCATCATCTATCTATTATCTATCAATCATCTTTCTTTCTACTTTATCTACTATTATATCTATTTACCTATCTATCCACCCATCCACCCATCTATCATTAATTTATCATCTATCATCTATCTATTATCAATCTATCAGTCATCTTTCTTTCTCCTCTATTTATCTACTTGTTATCTCTCTATCTACCTATCTATGCATCCATCTATCATCTACCTACCTACCTATCCATCCATTCATCCATCCATCCACCTATCTCTCTAGCCATCCATCCACCCATCTATGGTGCTAGTAACCATGGAAAGATAATCTTTTTCAGAAACCCTTATAGAACATTTTGAATCCCAGTGCTGTTTTGAGTAGTACTTACTGACTGTGTTCATGGTGCACCACCAGGGACTTAGTACTACCTAGAGTGTACTGGGGTGAAGGGAGAAGGCTGTGCATCACAGGTGCCTTTGGCCTGTAGGGCAGAAAGGACCAATGCCTTGGGCCCCCCCTCCCTCCCCCCACAAGCATTCATGGCACCCAGCAGTCTCATCCTGATGCCCGGATATCGAGAGAGACTAGCACAACACTGGGTGTCACTGGGAGTCAGAGAGGAGACCCCTGTTCTTGTATCTATCTTAGTTTCCTTTGGCAACAATCCCTCTGTCCCTTGGTTTCTTCTTTGAAATATCCTGGTTGTTTCATTGGCAAGGAGCCCTGGTAGAACAGTGGTTAAGAGCTTGGCTACTAACCAAAAGGTCGGCCATTCAAATCCACCAGCTGCTCCTGGAAAATCCTATGGGGCAGTTCTACCCTGTCCTTATCGAGTTGCAAAGACTCAGAATTGACTTGGCAGCAACAGGTTTGGTTTGGTGGATCGTGGGCGCGTCATAAAGTCTAACCCAGTAATGTCTGGGCACAGCAGGGCAGCTCAGGAGACACAATGGGGGCATGGGGCCTGTCAAAGAGTGAATAAATACTTTTGAAAGCCACAAGGTTATACATTAAAGTGTAGGATGGTACAACGCCCTGTTGAATTGAGCTATGCTGAGCCTTTAGGATAGCCAGCACCGGCTCACAAATTCCTCAGGCTGGCTCTCCTTGAAACTCAAAAGTGCTGCCAAACAGATAGAGTGGACTCAGTCGGAGCCAGACCAAGGACCGCTCGCTTAACCAGACACCACTGTTCTCAGCTCTTCAGCTGCTCTCGTTAGGTCATCACGGAATCAACACAGAAGGGGGACTGTAGGTTCGGAGAGCCTACTAAGAAAGGTTGTTGCTGGTTGTCATCATGTTGATTTTGGCTCATGGTGGGTCAGAGTAGAACTGGGCCCCACAGGGTTTTCAAGGCTGCGAAGTTTCAGAAGTGGATTGCCAGGCCTCTCTTCCACAGTACCTCTGGGTGGGTTTGAACTGCCAATGTCTTGCCTAGCATCAAACCCTCAACCCTTTGCGTCAGCCAGGCTATACCTGAGCCACTCAATGAAGTGTGTTTCCTCTCAAAATTCACCACGTTATTAATATTATTCGGGACCTGCCACAGATCTGTCAGCCTTTCCCTCTATCTGGGTAGAGATCTCCCTTTTCTCGTGGTGTCTAAAAACCGATCAGATTTAAGGGTGGTGGTTGCTGACAGGCTCCTAGGATCCCCATCTCCTGTTGCCATCGACCTTTTATTCAGCTCAGTTATTATCTTTCTAATTCATCTCCAGCTTCTTAGTATTTATTGCTCTGTACAAAGCAATACGCACTTTGCCGGCGATGAGGATGCTGGCTTCATTTCGTGTAGCGTTCTGTTCTATCTCTTTCGGCAGCGTGGGGTTTTTCAGCTGTAACCCAAGCAGATATATTTTCTGAAATATGTAAACCATGAATTTAAAACACTGGAGAGCACTTACCGCTCAGCTGTTAATCAATGTATTTAAGATCAGCTCTTATCGGCCGGAAGATACAATGTAATAAATGACTGCTGGGCTTGATTAAATATTGAAACTGAGCCGAAGTGTTTAATCAATCTCCAAAGCCGTTTACCGGGCGCACAGCACGGAGCAGGAGGGAATATTGCAGTCATATGACAAGCCATAAAACGGAAAAGAGAAGATAGACCGGATAGAAAGTAATAATATTGTAATCAAAATGTATCTACTTTATGCACAAGACAAATTTGCAGGAAATAATTCCAGATGGAATGGAGCACTGTGGCCTGGATCAGCCGTGCTAGGGCCATGGATACACCAGGAAGGTCTTTAAGGACCAGTTACGAGAAACGGTTCTAATTCTTGTGGAATTCCGATCGCTGGGGTCCATGGAGCTGAGGTGACCCTCCCGGGCCATTGCCCTGAGATCTTCTTTTGAACCTTGAGCCTTGAAGAAACTGGTTTCCTAAAGTCACCTTTGGAGGAGCCCTGGTGGTGCAGCGGTTAAGCGCTCGGCTGCTAACCGAAAGGTCCACAGTTAGAACCCATCAGCCGCTCCTCGGGAGAAAGATGTGGCAGCCTGCTTCCGTAAAGATTACAGCCTTGGAAACCCTATGGGGCAGTTCTGCTCTGTCCTATAGGGTCCCTAAGAGTTGGAATTGACTGGAAGGCAATGGGTTTGATAAAGGCACCTTTAAGTCAAACAATAGCCTAGTAAACAGCTTAGTAAAGACCATTTTGCCTTAGGCATTGGTCTCTTTCGAGACTTTATCTCTGTGCAGTCAGTTTTGGGAAAGAAGAATTCCTAAGGTCAGACTAAGAAAAAAAAAACAGAGAGCTGCTGATTTAGGGTAAGCCCGTAATTATTGTAACCCTTTCTCAAGACAATGCCGTATGGTGACTGCTCTGACGGGGATCACAACAGATGGTCCCAGACAGAGCTGGAGAAAAATGGAGAAGCAAGTTCTGACTCAAAAAAAAAAAAAAAAGACCAGACTTACTGGCCTGACAGAGAATGGAGAAATCCCGAGAGGATGGCCCTGGACACCCTTTTAGCTCAGTAATGAAGTCACTGCTGAGGTTCACCCCTCAGCCAAAGATTAGTCAGGCCCGTAAAACAAAACGAGACTAAAGGGGCACAGCAGCCCAGGGGCAAGGCCGAGAAGACAGGAGGAGACAGGAAAGTTGGTAACAGGGAACCCAAGGTTGAAAAAGGGAGAGTGTTGACATGTCACGGGGTTGGTAACCAATGTCACAAAACCATATGTGTGTTAATTGTTTAATGACAACCTAGTTTGTTCTGTAAACCTTCATCTAAAGTACAATTTAAAAGAAAAAAGATGATACAGTAGATCCAGGACCAGATGGTACAGCACCCAGATACACATAGTTTCCCTGCCCCCGTTTGTAGAAACTTTATATCTGTTTTGTTAAACATATGAAAGAGGAAAAAACAATCCTTTCTTTTTTTTTTAAGTAGTTTGCTAGAACTAGAAAACCTTTATAAGTCATTACAGAAGAAAGAAATGACTTGTCCAAGGACAGACCAGAGGGCTACAGGTGGAGCTGAAAACCCAGGCGCCTCTGCAGTGCTCTGTCTGCTACCCGACCCAGACAAAAAAAACCAAACCCGTTGCCGACGAGTCAATTCCGACTCATAGGGTCGCTGTGAGAGCTACCCCAACAGACGCAAAGAAGCCATAGTCTAAAGGAAAGTTTCTGTAAATAACCTGCCAGGTCAGATTTCCTGCGTATGTACGTTTATCCGGATCTACTAAGTAAGTCGTTTTGATAAGACTTCTCTACCAACTTCTTACATGACTATTAAAAGTTTTCAAGATAAATAAACGGATTTGTGCTGTCCTGCTTCACTCAAAAAAAAAAAAAAAAAAAAAAGGGCTGTATGAATTCTTCCCCGACCACAGATTGTTTTCTATCAGTTCTGTTCCAGCCCTTTCTCCAGGACAGTGCTGATGAGATGGGGTGTAAGGATATCTGGCAGTTCTTTCCACTCAGAAACACTTTTTTTTGACTTAGTGGAGGAAACGTAAGGAGCCCTGGTAGCGCAGTAGCTAAGCGCTTGGATACTAACTAAAAGCTCTGCGGTTTGAACCCTCTCTCTCCTCGGTGGGAGAAAGACGAGGCGGTGCGCTTCTGTACACCTTGGAAACCCTATGGGGCAGTTCTGCCCTGTCCTATAGGGTCGCTATGAGTCGGAATGGACTCCACGGCAAAGTTTGTTTGTTTGGGTTTTTTTTTTTTTGGTTTAGGGACCACTTAAGGAAGACTCCAGCTCTTTGGAGCATTTTAAAAGGTGGATAGTAGAAAGCAAAGGAGCCCTGTTGGTAGAGTGGCTAAGCGCTTGGCTGCTGACTGAAAGATTTGTAGTTAGAACCCACTAGTCACTCCTCAGGAGAAAGATACAGCAGTCTGTTTCCGTAAAGATAACAGCCTTGGAACCCTATGGGGCAGTTCTTCTCTGTCCTGTAGAGTCACTATGAGTTAGAATTGACTCGACGGCACACAACAACAACAGCCAAAATGCTAACCCGTTTTGCAAATCGTATGTTAAATAAACTTCAATTTCTATCATTGGCATGATATGACTTTTATGAGGTAAGATGAGAATGGGCTTTGTTTTCCTGAAATCAGCCCCCAGAGGTCCTGTCAGTGACGGACATTATCACTGTGGCCGTCAACCTCAACGCCGTCAGCACCATCACCACCCCAGAACCAAGCCTCCAGAGACTCGGTTCGCAGAAATGAGGAATAATACTGGGCTCAGGTTGGTGCACTGATCCCAGTTCTTCAGTTTTCTGTTTTAGTCATTATCTGAGTGTCCTGGGGTCACGGTAACAAAGGAACACAAACTGCATGGCTGAAAACAATGGACGTTGATCTCCCAGTTCTGGAGGCCACAAGTCTAAAACCACGGTGTGGCCAGGGGAGGGAGGGTTCTTCCTTGTGTCTTCAAGCTTCAGGCATTCCTTGGCCTGTGGCCACATCACTCCAACCTCTGCCTATGCCTCCATGTCTGTTCTCCTCTTCTGTCTCTTATAAACACTCCACTAAAAGGGGATTAGAAGCCCTGGTGGTGCGACAGCTAAGCGCTCAGTTGCTAACTGAAAGGTTGGTGGTTTGAACCCCCCAGAGGTTCCTGGGAGAAAAACCCAGTGATCTGCTCCAGTAAATATTACAGCCTAGAAAACCCTATGGGGCAGCTCTACTTTGTCACTTGGGGTAGCTATAAGTTGGAATCAACTTGATGGTACCTAAAAAAACAAAGGGGATGAGGACCCACTCTACTGCAATAAGGAGCCCAGTCACACAATGGTTAAGCACTCAGCTGCTAACCGAAAGGTCAGCAGTTCAAACCCACCAACTGCTCCATGGAAGAAAGGCCTGGCAATCTGTCCCTGTAAAGACTACAGCTTAGGAAACCCTATGAGACAGTTCTAGTCTGTCGTATAGGGCCACATGACTCAGAGTAGACTCGACAGCACCCAACAACAACAACAACAAACACCACTTCAGGATGACTTCATGTCAAGCAAACTGCTAACATCTTCAAAGACCCCGTCTCCAAAAAAGGTCACGTTCACAGGAGCCAGGACTTCAACATATATTTTGGGGGGACACTATTCAACCTGTAACCTGCCCCTTCGGCCCGTACCCCTGGTACAAAGAGCCTGAGAAAAACATGACGCAGACCTGAGGCCACCGTCACCTGGAGCTTGGATTCTGGGGCTTGGGGCTCAAGGCCAGCTGAACTGCTGTTGACACTCAGACTTTTGAGAACAAAATGTTGTTTTAGACTGCTGAGTTTTAGGGCGGGTTGTCACACAGTGTGTCGGTGGCAACACCTGGCTATGACACTGGCCAGGACCAACACACCCCAGTGTGGGTCTACATGGCCACCAGTGGTGATCAGAGAAGTTGCCTGTTAAAATTTTCACGTCTGTGACTGGTGGTTCAGTGGTTGAATTTGCACCTTCCATGTGGAGACCTGGCTTTGGTTGCCGGCCGGTGCATCTCATGTGTGGCCACCACCCGTCTGTCAGTGGACGCTTGCGTGATGCTGTAATGCTGAACATGTTTTAGAAGAGCTTTCAGACTCAGACAGACTAGGAAGAAAGGCCTGGAGATCTACTTGCAAAAATCAGGCGATGAAAACCCTATGGATTACAACGGTCTGATCCACAACCGATCATGGGATGGTGCAGGACCAGGCAACGCTTTGTTCCCTTGTGCTCGTGGTCACCGTGAGTCAGGGGCCAGCTCCACGCAGCTAACAACCAGTGCAACAGTTTTCACGTGAGGTTTGAGGTCAAGCACTAGGGGTTAGACTTGCCTCACACAAAGACCTTTCTGTGTGCTTGTTTTTACAGTTACCTGCAGTTTGTAGACTCAGGTGAAGGACGACGACACCTAACAAGTCTTTTCATCTCAACACAAAACTGCAAGGTGCCCTGTAATGCCGGCTACCATGTCAGGGGCTGCGGTTCCCAAAGCTGACGGCTCATTTCTTCAAATGTAAACACATTGCGTTTAGACGCAGCCGCTGTCTACATCATGATGTCTCGTGCCATGAACGTGGTCCAAACAGCTGGACTTCCTTATTGTTGTTGTTGTTAGCTGCCGTCAAGCCAACTCCAACTCGTAATGACCTTATGTACAACGCTGCCCAGTCCCACGCCATCCTCGCCATCCTCACAGTCGTTGCTGCGTTTGAGCCCATTGTTGCATCCACTCTTGTCGGTCCATCTTGTTGAGGGTCTTCCTCTTTTTCACTGACCTTCTACTTTACCAAGCATGATGTCCTTCTCCAGGGTCTGATCCCTCCTGATAACAAGTTCAAAGTATATAAGGCAAAGGTTCACCATCCTCACATCTAAGGAGCACTCTGGCTGTCCTTTTTCCAAGACAGACTTGTTTGTTCTTCTGGCACTCCGTGGTACATTCCATACGCATGGTTAACTCGGAGCATAAATAGCAATCCCTTTCATTTAATTAGGGTTTTTCCATACAAGTATAACTCCTTTTATGATGGTTAAGCAAACATGCCCAAAACATCATAAAATGACTATGTGTGCTTCGTTGCAAGGTTTTAATAAATACAAACATCTGAGTTCAATTGGACATTCCAATCCAACTTCCCAACTGCTGCTCAACCTAACTTATTTCCTGTCCAGACTCAATACTTACAGAACATTCTTTAAACTGTGGAATAATTTAAGAGCAAGACAGAGCACTTCTTCAACCAAAGGGATCTAGTAGGGAAGGGGCCCAGAGATTTCATGTGGCTCTCACCTGCTCTGAACTCCAAGAGCTGTCTCAGAAGTCCTGTCCGCACAAAGTGTAGGTCCACTCTCAGGTGACCGTGTGTCTGCTCATGGTCTCAGCTGCCAACTAGTAACTGCTCAGTCCACCCAAGCCCACCTGGACTTGCAGAGCAGGGGCCGGGCTGCAGGAAGAATGGTTAGAAGGTGTGTTGTTGCTGTTTTCAGTCGTCGTTCAGTTGGCTCCAACTCATGGCAACGTTACATGCTGCAGAAGGAAACGTTGCCCCGTCTCGTGCACCGTCTTCACGACCATTGGTTTGAGTCCATTGTTGTGGCTACTGTGGCAATCTATCTCATGGATGGTCTTCCTCATTTTCCCTGATCCTCTACCAACTGTCAGGGATTGAATTGTATGCTCCCCCCTAAATATGTGTCAACTTGGCTGAGCCATGATTCTCAGTGGTTTGGAGTTATGTAAAGATGTAATTTGGCCATTATGTCATGACGTAATTTGGCAGTTATGTAATGATGTAGTCATCCTCCATTTTGTGATTTGATGTAATTATCCTCCATTTTATGTGTCACGAATTCTAAAATCTCTATGAGGCAGGCTTAGGGTGGTGTGTCACTGCCTCACTCAAGTCACCACCCTCACTCACCGCCTTACTCAAGTCACCTCCTTGCTTGAGTCACACCTTTCATCTTACAAAAGATACAAGGAGAGAGAAGCAGGCAGAGAAAGAGGGACCTCGCTACCACCAAGAAAGAAGAACCAGGAGCAGAGCACATCCTTTGGACCCAGGATCCTTGCACTGAGAACCTCCTAGAGCCAGGGGAAGATTGATGCCAAGACACATGGAGATCTCCAAGAAACACTGAGCTCACAGATGTTGAAAGGAGACACAAGTGCCTTCCCCCAGAGCTGACACAGAAAGACAGCCTTCCCCTAGAGCTGGTGCCCTGAGTACAGACATCTAGCCACCTAGATGTGAGAGAATAAATTTCTATTTGTTAAAGTCATCTACTTGTGGTATTTCTGTTATAGCAGCACTTGATAACTAAGACACCAAGCGTGGTGTCCTTTCCCAGTGATTGGCCCCTCCTGATAACATGTCCAAAGTACGTGAGATGAAGTCTCACCATCCTCAATTCTAAGGAGCATTCTGGCTGTACTTCTTCCAAGAGAGGTTTGTTTGTTCCTCTGGTAGTCCATGGTGTATTCAATATTCTTCACCAGCACCACAATTCAAAGGCATTAATTCTTCAGTCTTCTTTCTTCATTGTCAGCTTTCACAGGTATGTGAGGTGATTTAAAAGATCACGGCTTGGGCCAGGCACACCTTAATTCTCAAAGTGACATCTTCGCTTTTTAACACTTTAAAGAGGTCTTTGGCAGCAGATTTGCCCCATAAAATAAATCATTTGATTCCTTGACTGCTGCTTCTGTGGGCATTCATTATGGATTCGAGTAAGAGGAAACCCTTGACAACTTCAGGAAGGTATAGTGGTAAAAACCAACCATCACAAAAGGCTTTTACAAAAAGCAAGAAAGGCTGACCCAGAAACAATGAAGCATAAAGCTCTCGGTATGTGTTCATTTGCCCTGGACTAAAGAAAAGGAGGCACCTAGGGGGAAGCACTTGGATGACTGAAGTGCACCTGACCCAAGCCATGGACTTTTCAGTTGTCTCACATGCATGAGGAAGCTGGACGAGGAAAAAGGAAGACTGGAGAAGAATTGACACCTTTGAATTGTGGTGTTGAAGGAGAAGACTGAACATATCATGGACTGCCAGAAGAACAAACAAATCTGTCTTGGAGGAAGTACAACCAGGGTGCTCCTTAGAAGCGAGTATGGAGAGGTTTCTGCTTGCTTACTTTGGATAGGTCATCAGGAAAGACCAAGCGCTGGAAAAGGACGTCATGTTTAGTAAAGTGGAGAATCAGAAAAAAGGAGGGAAACCTTCCATGAGTTGGAATGACACAATAGTCTCAATAACGGACTCGAACACACCAACGATCTTGAAGATGACGTAGGACTGGGCAGTGTTTCTTTCTGTTATCCATAAGGTCGCCATGAGTTGGAGGTAACTTGAAGACAACTAACAACAACAATAACAGAAGGTGGACTTCTAAGTCTTTGTCTTACATCTCCGAAGAGAGAGAGCAGCACTGTTCACCAAACTAGGAGAAGTGGTTTGCGTACAAAGGGATGTGCTCTGAAGACGTCCAACCAACAGATGGGTACGAGGGGCTTGACCCCTGGAGGCTGGGTTGGGTGTGGGGGGGCCCTGAAGCTGAGTGATTTAAGGAAGGGTTTGAAGAGACTTGGACCAAGGTCAGATTGTACCAAAAACCAAAAGCATTGCGGTGGACTCGAATCCAACCCATGGCGACCCCATGTGCTGCAGGTAGAACTGTGCTCCATAGGGTTTCCTTGGCTCTGATCTTCGCCAAAGCAGCTTACTGGGTTTTTACTCCGTGGTACCTCTGGGTGGGTCAAATCACCAACCTTTAGGTTATTGCTGTTTTTTGGGGGTGCCGTCACATCGATTTCAACCCACTGTGACCTCATATGACAGAGTAGAACTGCCCCATAGGGTTTTCTTCTCTGTAATCTTTATAGGAACAGATTGCTTGGTCTTTCTCCTGTGGAGCTCCTGGGTAGGTTTGAACTAATGACCTTTTGGTCAGTCACCAGGGCTCCTTTTTAGGCGAATATGTCAATTTGTGCCACCGGGGCCCTCAGACTGTACCAGTTTATGCTGAAAATCTGCAGATAAGAAGACGGAGGGTGAAGGAAGATGACCATCAAGGTCTGAGAAGAGTGTCCAAGCTGGAGGCTTAAACTGGAGACGAGTCTGATCTGCAAACCCAGGGGCAAAGTCAGGCCAAGAAGCGACACCACGGAGCAAATAGGATCCACAGCAGAGCTTTTGTTATTTGGGCACATTCAAAACATAGTAAGTTCAAGGATGGTTGCTCTATTTTGGAGTAGCATGCGGTTATGGACTGAATTGTGTCCACCCAAAATGTTATAAATACTAACCTTTATGCTATGCATTTGGGAAAGGGTTGTCTTTGTTTTGTTGAGGCAGGATTAGTGTAGGGTGGGTCTACAGTCCGTCTCTTTCGAGACATAAAAGAGATTAAACAAGCAAGGGAGCAAGCAGACATAGGCAAGAGAGATGTCAAGCCACGTGGAGGTCTCCAAGGAACCAGGAAACAAAAGCTGAAGACACAAGGACCTTCCCTCAGAGCTGACAGAGAAAGAAAGCCTTCCCCGAAAGTCAGCACCCTCAGTTCGGACTTCTAGCCTCAGAAACTGTGAGAAAAATAAATTTCTGTTTGTTAAAAGCATCCACTGTGGTATTTCTGTTATAGCAGCACTAGAAGACCAAGACAGCTGCTTAGGGCGATATTGTACAGACTCAGAAGTCAAAATAAAGAAAAACAAATACTGTGAAACCTGTGAGAGGCAGGACTCGACAGGACTGCTTTGCGCTTCCAAGTCTTGCAAGTTTTATGACTTTTTCACCACTCGTATTAGGGGAAAAGGTTTGAGTTTTCCTTGTCTGACAAGTTTCCACCTTATACAGGCTCTGGCTTTTTCAGATTTTTCTGTACAACCCCAGAGACATTTTTGCAACATCCTGAGGAACAAAGAAGTTAGAAATGGTGCCTTTAAAATATTGTCATCCAAGACGTAGTCTATACTCAAGGAAATTTTTACCTTAAAATCCAGGTTTAAATTCTCTGTTTTTTTACGGGCTGCGGAAGATGAATTTAAAGTAGAAACCTGGAGCCTTCTACTCTTGAGACAGCGTTGCTCCCAATTTTTATATTAGACCAGCAGAGAGACATTTATAAGACAGTTTCCCCAGTATAAGATATTAGAGGAAGAATTGGAAGGAGCAGTGTAGAAAATTTCCCTCAACAAGGTTGTATGAAAAGATGGATGTAATTGCAAATAAGGAATTTATGAAATATAGTCACTAAGCGCATTCTAGCAAGGGGTTTACAGAGACAAGTTTCTCACCAAGAAGAGAGCGTGTGGGTGCCGGTCTCTGTCTGTTGTTCATAGCAATGTCATTAGTTCACTCCTTCTCTCTTTGTTGTCTCCGGTTGCCACTGAGTCATAGAGACCTCACATATAACAGAAGGAAATGTTGCCAGGTCCTGTACCATTTTCACAACTGCTTGCTATGTTTGGGCCCATTGTTGCAGCCATAAAGGTTACAGCCTAGGAAAACCCTATGGGGCAGTTCTACTCCGTCACATGGAGTCACCATGAGTTGGAATCGACTCGACAGTCCCCGACAACACAACCCAAAGACGGGCATTCTCCTTTCCTGCTCAGCGCCCTTCTGTCATCCTAACTTGTGATTGAAGCCTTAGACATATTTTTCAGTTGTACACCATTTCAAAGGAGCCCTGGTGGCACTTGGGTAAAGGGCTCGGCTGCTAACAGAAAGGTCGGCGGTTCGAATCCACCAGCTGCTCCTCAAGAAATAGGTGTGGCGGTCTGCTTTTGTAAAACTGTATGGCCTTGAAAACTCTATGGGGCAGTTCTACTCTGTCATATGGGGTCACTATGGATCAGGATAGACTTAGCAGCAGTGGGTTTTCTATGGTTTCGGATAGACTATATGATGGCTAAGGATGTGTGTCGATTTGGCTGGGTCGTGATTTTCAGCAGTTCGGCAGTTATGTGATGATATAATCACCTCCGTGGTGAGATCTAATATGATGCGATCACCTCCATAACGGGGTCTGCTGTGAGCAGCCAATCAGTGGGAAGGGAGCTTCCCCGGGGCTGTGGCCTGCATCCCACATAAGCGGACTTTCTGGCAAGGCCTGTGGTCTCTTGCTCGCGCAGGATCCTGCAGCTGGCTCCTGTTCACCTGACCTCCTCTTCTTGGCAGTTGAGCTGGCAGCTTACCCGCCAATCTTGGGATTTGTCAGCCTCCACAGCCTGTGAGCCAGAGGCCTGCTGTCTGACCTGCTGATCTTAGATTCACCAGCCCCGTAGCTACGAAAGTCAGGGGAAGCCTGCAGCCTGACCCACAGACCCGGGATGTTCCAGCCTCTACAAACACGTGAGCAATTTCCTTCATACAAATCTCTCTCTATAGATTGCTGTGCTGCCCTGATTTTGCTTTTCCAGAGAACCCAGAGAGCAAAGAAACGGCGACCTGTGGACCAACCGCCCAGAATAAACACAGGATTCACATCTCTCTCCCCCTCTCTTTGGGAAACAGAAACACCACTGAAAGTCCGTCTGGAGACCTCCCAGCTTCACAGTCCTTCCTCCCAGAGGCAGCCTCCTCACAAGCTCGTAAGTTCTTGGAGTACCTGCTGTAGGCTTGTAAGACACATTTATGTATCCATAAACAGCTGCGTGTGAGAAATTTCACATGAATGATACATTGTATCCATTCGGCGTAGAAGGCTCTCCAACAAGTAGCTTTTTTCTCTCTCCTTTTTTTCTAGATTTATCCATGTTGACATAGACACAGTTCACCTATTTTAACTAATACAAAGCAGTTTTTTACATGCATATAAAATTTGTTTATTTACACTGTATAAATATAATACACTTATATTGTACAAAAGCACACTTACATTGTATAAACACACACTTATAATTTATAAGGAGCCCTGGAGGCACAGTGGTTAAGAGCCTGCCTGCTAAACAAAAAGGTTACCAGTTTGAATCCACCAGCTGCTCATTGGAAACCCTATAAGGCAGTTCTACTCTGTCCTCTAGGGTCCCTATGAGTTGGAATTGACAGTAACGGGTTTGATTTGGTTTTTGGTTTATATTGTATAAACACACATATACTAAATATAACACTATATATATGTCTCTATTATGGGTATTTGTTTTATGCCCTTTTTTTTTTTTGGCTGTGCTAGCTAGGAATTGGGGTCCGGGGGTGCTGCAGAAGGTTAAGTGCTTGACTGCTAGCCAGAAGATTGGAAACTCAAGCCCATCCAGAGGGGCCTGGGAAGACAGGCCTGGTGATCTGCTTCCAAAAGGTTACAGCCTTGAAAACCCTGTGGAGCACAGTTCTACTCTGACACACACGGAATTGTCATGAGCCAGAATCGACCGGATGACAACTCACAACAACAACAGAGCTAGGAAGAAAGGCCTGGCAGTCTATTTCTGAAAATCAACCCATGAAAACCCTATCGATCACAGCAGAACATTGTCTAACTCGCTTGCTTTGGACATGTCATGGGAGGGATCAATAGCCAGAGGAAGACGTCATGTTTGGTGAAGTAGAGAGCCAGCGAGGGCCAGGGAGACTCTCGGTGAGATGGATTGGCACAATAACTGCAACGATGGGCTCTAACGTGCTGGCAAACGTGAGGATGGTGCCGCACCACGCAATGTCTTGTTCCATTGCACGTGGGGTCAGCGTGAGTGGGAGTCAACAACAAGGAGCTGAGAGTTACGGTTGATGACACGTGTGTTGTTTTCTAGTCTAACAGAAATCCTTCAAAGGGCTGAGTGCAGAAAAGCTTGCGTGTTCCAATTCACGTGAAGAAAAATTTCCTTGGCACTAGGATGGACGGACGCTTAGAGGGATGCTGTCTTTGCAAAGAGAAAACTTCATCCCTGCTTATGGTGTGATGAAGGGCTTGAGCGAGACAGAACAACCCAGGCTGAATCCCAGGACTCCGGCTCAAGGAATTACATGCACACTGAGTCTTTCACTGAGACGCCTGGCAGAAAAACAGGAGTGAAAGGAAGATCAAGGATTCGCTTTAAGACGATATAAATCTGTCTTGAAAAGGCAAACAGACGTGAATCCTGAAAAACCACCCAATTGCATGATCCTAATTCTAAACTTGCTGTTGTTGTCAGACACAGACAACGCGCCCCTGCCAAGCATTTTAATTATTCCAGGATTTACGCCCCGTAACTTCAGGGTGATAAAATCTTTGTAAAGTTAGACCTTGGATTAATCTTCAGAAGAAGAAAACAGAGCTCTCGCTAATCTATCGGGCGTATTTATTACTGAAAAAGCAAGCAACCTATTTGCATATAATACTCTAAATAAAGATCACCTGCTCATAATAAAACCTAAAATCGAGACACAGTTCAGATGAAACGGGGGATCCTGTTATTAAAAAGTGCTTCTGTGAAACACTGGCACCTACAGACACGTTCACGTGCTTCTCAAAATAGTTGCTTTAAAGTAGTTAATATTTTTTGTATTATAACAGGTCGGAGAAAGTCGCAGGCATTAAAATCTAGCACATTAATTTTCTCTCCCTGAAAGCCTTCTGGCCGATGGTAGACAAGCTCTCAGGGCCGGCGCAGCAGTAAATTTACTTACTGTTTCCAAGGGGGTAGTTCTCCTGTCTGTAACATACCATGGAGCAAGACACTATTGATTTGATGTGATGAGGTATATTAAAACTCCAAGCTGCTTTTGAAAATGTAATAATTCTGTAAGTTTTCGGAAACTTAAGAACATTAAAAAGAGAATAACCCGTAACTGAACAATTTGGCGAAATTTAATTCTATGTTATGAATAAAATTGTCTTTAGTTTCCCCCAGAAAGAGCTCACAGGAACGTCGACCGGCTTCTAGTGACACGTGATAAATACCACTATGAAGAGCACTCCCCAGGAGCAGAAATGGAAGGTATGGTATTGTCTTTGGGATTAAATTTCCCCTGGAAAAAAAGAGTGCTCCAGGAAGCCTTTGAAATATCCCCCAAAGAACTGATTGGCCCATATGCTGAGAATTATTTTTGTATGTGATGTCAAGGTACCGTGACATGAACAAAAAGGAACACGGGGCCAGGAAATCATTTTCAATTATTATAATTGTATCTGTCCATCACAAATTAAGAGGAAATTATAAACATTAAAAAAATCGGGGTGGGGGAGGCAACTAGAAACAATTTCTGATTCGATCCTTTCTCACATTCCAACTTCAATACAGAAAGCTTTAGGGCTTGAAGAAGTCAAGTACAACACAATCCATTTAGGGTAATTTGATCTCGCATTTATGGTTGTGCTGTGCTCCTATAAGGGGGTTTATGAACCCAGCGAGGACACACAAATTAACCTTGATTACGTCTTGTTTGGTGTACCCATTTACACGGCAATCTCTTTAATGAGCTGTACGTGGAAGGTGGTGGGCTGCGTACTTAGAGACAGGGTTGTGGGTGCCAACCTTGCTGCTTCCACAGGACAGCTACCTGGCTGCTGCAGTGGCTGGCCCAGAGCCTTCTGGTGGCTTCTGGTGGGGGGATGGCAGAGGTTCCTCTTCAATCCTCCCTTTGCCTCTCTAACTTTTCCCACACTGTGGTCTTCTGCACTCCCCTAAACTGTTCGAGGTTCCACCCATAGTACTCTTTGGTCCGGAATCCTGTTGAAGACTTTTGGCCAATGTAGCAAACACACATTCCTTGCCAACCATTCATCCATCCGTCCGTCCGTCTGTCCATCCATCCACCCATCCACCCACTCACCCACCTATCCATCCACCCACCCACCCATCCATCCATCAATCCACTCACCCACCTATCCATCCACCCACCCACCCATCCATCCATCCACCCACTCACCCACCTATCCATCCACCCACCCACCCATCCATCCATCCATCCACTCACTTATCCATCCACCCACCATCTGTTTCTCCACCCTTCACTCCCTGACAGCTGAAGGAAACCCAGACATCAGGAGTAAAGAGTTCAACAACCCCGAGGGAGATGACCTTCATGATACAGAAGCATGGGGACAAAATGAATGGTGAAAAGAGGGTGGGGGGACACAGAGGAGAATCTGCAGAGGCCCTATGTAAAGGGAGAATCTCTTATTAGGCCGTGTCCTGTGTGAGGCAACTTAAAGAGGAAAATTAAGCTAATCACCAGTGATATTGTATGTATGTGTGTGGTAGGAGGGCGGCCGTGACCCTGTTTTATGACAAAGGGTTCCGGATTCCACAGACATCAGTTCTAAATGGACTTCTGCAACATAAATGCTTGTAAGTAGGAACCTTCCTGTAGGTGTTTGTGGTGGTTAAAGTTGTGTGTCAACTTGGCTAGGCTGTGATTCTCAGTGGTTTGGCAGACACTGGACTCGGTGCTCTTTCATAATGCAATGTAATATGATGTAATCACGTTCCATAATGTAATGTAATGTAACATAATGTAAACACCTTAAATGGTATAATGTAATGTAATCATCTTCCATGATGTGGAGCCCTGGTGGCACAGTGGGTAAGTGTTCAGCTGCTAAGCAAAAGGTCAGCAGTTCAAATCCACCGGTTGCTCTATTCTGTCCTATAGGGTTGCTGTGAGTTGGAACTGACTCGATGGCAACAGGTTTGGTTTTTTTTGTTTTGTTTTGTTTCCACGATATAATATAATATAATTGCTTTCCATGATGTGATCTAATGTGAGCAGCCAATCAGTTGAAATGGCAATTTCCTCAGCAGTATGGTCTGCCTCCTATATATAAACAGATTGTTCTGGCAAAGCTCACTCTCAGCCCTGCACGCTTCTCATCGTCTGGCCTTGATTCCTGGGACGTAAGTCTGCAGAAGGCTCCAGACTGGTGCCTGACCTGCAGATTTTATGTTCGTCAGACCCTACAACCCCGTGAGCCAGCAGAGGCCTCCAACCTGCCGCCTGACCCACACGTTTGGGACTTGCCAGGACCAACAATTGCATGAGCCATTTCCTTGAAGTAAATCTCTGTTTCTCTCTCTCTCTAAATATATATATATACACACATACCTCAGGGGTTTTGCTCCTCTAGAGAACCCAGCTAAGACACTGTTCATTACAAATTCCCCATCAGTGAGGCAACATTCAGAATTTCACAGGATTCATTTACAAGAAGTCTGGGGAAGCCTTGCAAGCAACAGAGGGGCAATTGCCCACTCGTTTAGATGCGGGTGTGACCTTTCTGACGCACAGCGAAGACCCGTAACTTCACGTCCTGCTGCAGGCACTGGAGGCGGCAGAAGGCACTGGGTTTTCCAGCTTGGAGATCCATCTGTCAGCTGGATCAAAGAACCCGTCTTCCCCTCTTGGTTCTCCCAGGAGGAACTGTGGGATGTGGTTGAGGTTCAAGGAGCTTGGCAAGTCTGTACGCCGTCAACGGTGAGTGAGGAGGAAGGAGAACTGCCTTCAGCACAAAATGTTAAACAACTGACACGTTCCGTCTGTGACTGTCTTTCCCCTTTGTCTTTTGGAAATCTTCAAATATGGCAGTCTTCACGTAAAGGCACCCCCTCCCCGCGTCTGTCCGTCTAGCCTACTGTGGAGTCACTCGTGTGGCTGCGATGCTGGAAACTGTGCCTCCAGTATTTCAAATACCAGCAGGGTCAGCCATGGTGGGCAGGTTTCAGCAGAATGTCTAGACTAAGACAGACTAGGAAGAAAGGCCTGGAGATCTACTTCTGAAAATCAGGCAATGAAAATCCTATGGATCATACTGGAACATTGTCTGACTTAATGCTGGATGACGAGTCCCCTAGGCTGGAAGACACTCCAAATACACAGTGGCTACAATGACAAACTCGAGCACGGCAATGATTGTGAAGATGGTGCAGGACCAGGCAGCACATCATTGGATTGTACACGGGGTCACCATTAATGGGAGCCAAGTTGACGGCAACTAGCAGTGACACCCTTTATCCAAGACGGCGCTGGCTTGGCTGCAGCCCCAGTTAGAGTCTTCACGCGGCTGCCCTTTGGAAAGGACAAGCCCCTGGAAGCAGGTGTGGTTTGCTAGTTCACAAAGTCCTCCCCCTGGCGGCTCAAGGCTGCTGACCAGCTCCCACGTGCCTAGAGTACTCGGTTTCACCCCTTGCTTTATTTTCCTACAGAAGCTGCACTCTGTTTTCACGTCCCATCCCACGGAGCTTAAGATCTCTCCAGCTCCCAAATCGTCTGTCAAGATTATCAAGCCTTGCTCCACGCGAGTCATTAATGAAACTACGGCCCAACACCAGACCCGCATCAGAGGTCCGAAGCCCCCGCTCGCCTCCTCTCCCCAGCCTGACACCAAGTCATTAGTGATTATCCCACGGCGCTTGAGTTTTTAGACAGCTGCTGTATAATGACTCTCGCCTTCTCACATTCTTCTAGTTTCCTGATGAGATGGTTATGCGGGGCTCTGTCAGGTCCTGACAGAATTCACCGGGAACGGGGTTCACCCATTGCTTCCCCTTCCCAGGCTGATTTTCTCATCGTGAAATAAATTAATTCACCTGACAGGATTTGGGTGGAATTTCCAAACGTACGGCTTATTACTTAATAACTCATCTGACCAAATGCCTGAATAAATAACTGAAAGGTAGTCGCATTTAAACCGGTATGTAATTTTTTTTTTTTTTTTAAGACTAAGTGACACTAATCAGTCAGGAGAGGCCATAAGCAAGAGCTGTCAGCCTCCAGGTTTAAAACTAACACCGAGGCAGAGGGAAGCGGTGGGTGGGTCTACTGGGTGTTTACCGTGTTCTGACCTGTTGTTCCCATCACCTCCTGTTTTGTTGTTGACGTGATGCTCCTCAGTGGGGAAGCCTGGGTGGCTGGGTGAAGGAAGAGCCGCTCACTCAACACAAGCCTACAGGGCGATTGACAAAGGAGAGCTGAGGAGACGGGCGTTGAGGAAGAACGTTCAGTGTTGTGAGCGTCACGCACACCTTCGAGAAAGTATCCGAGCTGCTTTCTTAGGTATTCTTGTTGTTTCATTTGGCACTGCCAAGTTGGCTCCAACTTATGTACAACAGAACGAAACACTGCCCGGTCCTGCACCATCCTTACAATCGTTGTTATGCTTGAGCTCATTGTTGCAGCCACTGTGTCAGTCCACCTCGTTGAGGGTCTTCCTCTTTTCTGCTGACCCTGTACTCTCCCAAGCATGATGTCCTTCTCCAGGGACTGATCCCTCCTGACAACGTGTCCAAAGTATGTAAGATGCAGTCTCGTTGTCCTTGCCTCTAAGGAGCATTCTGGCTGCACTTCTTCTAAGACAGATTTGTTCGTTCTTTTGGCAGTCCGTGGTATATTCAATATTCTTCGTCAACACCATAATTCAAAAGCGTCAACTCCTCTTTGGTCTTCCTTATTCATTGTCCAGCGTTCACGAGCACATGAGGCAGCTGAAAACACCATGGCTTGGGTCAGGCACACCTTAGTTTTACCCAAACATAATAGAAGGAGGCAACCAGGTACCTCAATGGGGATGGTACTTCTAGGTGTGAGCTGCAAATAAAAAGAGTGTGTAGAGGGTCAGTAAAAATGAGGGAGACCTTCCATGAGATAGAGTGACACAATGCTCACAACCGTGGACTCAAACACAACAACCATCATGAAGATGGAGCAGGAGTGGGCAACGTTTCGTTCTGTTCTGAGTTGGAGCCAACCCGACAGCAATTAAAGAAGAGCAGTGGTGATAAACTTCTGCGACTGTGTGCTTCTTCTCCAAAAACCCAACTCGTGTAGGAAAGACGGTGTCATCCCTTGTCTGAAAATGGCATGGAGTTTGGATGGCTTGTGCCACTCCATGACAAAGCCTCACAATGAGACGGGGTTGGGGGAGTAGATTAAAGGTGGGTCCCACGGAACTCACTTTCCAGATACTTATGATGGGACTCTTACTGGTACGCATTTTTCTAGCTGTTTGTGGGAAATCCTAAAATGTCCAACATGTTCCGATTTGCATCACATTTTTGCATTTGGGTCCTCTTCATTATGCACATCTTAAAGCATTATTTGGTGATAAAAGAAATGAGCTAACAAGCCACAAAAAGACTTGGGGGAAACCTAAATGCATACTGCTAACTGAAATAATTGAATTACAGTGTTGGCGAAGAATATTGAATATACCGTGGACTGCCAGAAGAACAAACAAGCCTGTCTTGGAGGAAGTACAGCCCAGAGTGATGTTCCTAAACACCGAGGATGGCAAGACTACATCTCACGTAGTTTGGATATGTTATCAGGAGGGACCAGTCCCTGGAGAATGACATCATGCCTGGTAAAGTAGAGGGTCAGCGAAAAAGAGGAAGACCCTCAAGGAGATGGATTGACACAGTGGCTGTAACAATGGGCTCAAATGTGCCAAGGATGGTGCAGGACCGGGCAGTGTTTCCTTCTGTTGTTGATAGGGTCACTATGAGCTGGATGGTACCTAACAACAACAACAACTGCAAGAAACCAGTCTGAAAATGTTACATATTGTATGATATCAACTACAGGGCATTCTGAAAAAAGCAAAGCTATAGGGACAGTGAAAAGATCAGTGGTTGGCAGGCATCCAGGAGGAGGAGGGAGGGATGAAGAGGTGGAGAACGGGGCGTTTCTAGGGCAGTGAAATTTTTCTGTGTGCTACTCTCACGGTGGGCACACAATACGCATGTGTCAAAACCCACAGGTGTGTGTAACACACAGTGTGAGCCCTCACGTAAACTCTGGACTCTTTGGTGATAACAATGTAGCAACGTAGCACAACAACACAAGATGTTACAACAGGAGAGACCGAGTGCAGGGGGAGGGAGGATACCGGGACTCCCTGTGCTTTGTGCTCGATTTCTCAGTCAACCTAAAACTGCTCTAAAAAGATAACATCTATTAATTTTAAAAAGGGTTATTCCAAGTAGGTCATATTTAATGTACTCTGTTTACCATTATTACTCTTACTCGTTTGAGTCATTGGCCTATTTTCCTAAGTGGGGGAGGGGGAAGCCAATCAAGAGTTAAGAACAAAATCACAAATTTAATGGACATCATTGATACTTTGGAAATGGTATTAGGACACAGGAGTGAACTCAATTGTATCCAGTGGGTGTTTGCAAGGAAAACAGACCAACGCCTCCTTCCAATGGATGATCCCACCCCGAAGAGCGCAATGGCCAGAGGGATGGCTTTGGAAGGACTTTGTATTTTCAGACCAGCCTCATTCGTAACAGTTGATGCTGGACTACAGCCATCTTGCCCCCCGTTTCCAGGTGGCTGATAAACAATGCTTATACGACTTCTAATTCATTCCACTGCATTTGAGAATCACACTTCCGATAAAGTAATTTTAAGGAAGGAGCGTCCCATTTCGTTTTTTACATTGTCGACACAGAGCAATGGATAGAGCCCCCTGGGAAGGCTACTCTGGCAGTGGGGCCCCCATGTGTTTCAGAGTAGACCTGTACTCCACAGGGTTTTCCAATGGCTGGTTTTTTGGAACTAGATTGCCAGGCCTTTCTTCCAAGGTGCATCTGGACGGACCCAAACCTGCCACCTTTTGTTCATCAGCCGAGCACGTTCATTGCTTTGCACCACGCAGAGACTCCTGAAACCAGTTGCCTTCAAGTGGTATATGACTCAGAGCGGCCTAATGTACGTCCACAGGGTTTTCACTGGCTGATTTCTTAGTGGAAACCCTGGTGGCATACTGGTTAAGAGGTACGGCTGTTAACCAAAAGGTCAGCAGTTGGAATCCACCAGGCGCTCCTTGGAAACCCTATGGGGCAGTTCTACTCTGTCCTTTTGGATTGCTATCAGTCGGAATTGAGCTGATGGCAATGGATTTGGGTTTTTTTTTTGTTTGTTTGGATTTCTTAGTAGATTGCCAGGCCTTTCTTCCAAGGCACCTCTGGCTGGACTAAAACCCCCAGCCTTTTGGTGAGCAGCTGAGCACCTAACTGTTTGCACCACCCAGGGACTCCTAGCAAACAACGTAGAGTCATGTTTATGGGGGGGGGCACACAGAGCCCCTGCAACCCTCTGCAGCCCTGTCTACATCTGTCCTCCTCTGTGGAGCTGCCTCCTCAGCTACAGAGCTGGTTCCTGGCCCTCTGTATCCCCATCACCTGAGATCCCAGCCACCTTTCCCTGCTCTGGAAGCCGGCCTGTGAGTTCTGCAAGCTGTCGGAGGTTCAGCATTTGACACTGTCATACTC
Organism: Elephas maximus indicus; assembly: GCF_024166365.1. Taxonomy (NCBI): domain Eukaryota; kingdom Metazoa; phylum Chordata; class Mammalia; order Proboscidea; family Elephantidae; genus Elephas; species Elephas maximus. Next base: position 180,485,969 of record NC_064846.1, on the reverse strand, counting down.
TGGCCACTGCTTGTGTTTCTGTTCCCGACATGGGCGGGAGTGGAGTTTTCCCTTCATCTAACATTTATGTATTTTTAACATAAACCCCTCTCATCGCAAAGCGGTGCTTTTCATGGAAAGCATAGTCCCCTCGTTCTTTCCAGCTTGCTTTCTCCTAACAAGGTGGGATACACCCTCTTCCCAAACACACCCTTCTAGTTGACAGAAAACAGTAGCCATCACACTCCTGCGGCCATCAACTCTATGTGGCGCCGTCCTCAATAAACTCGGTGGGAAATAAATTTTATTCAGATATGTGTGTGCTTTTCTGACCCTCCGTACCTCAAAAATACGTACAGTAAAAATGAAGCCGTAGGAAAATGAACCTTCCCCAGAGCTCCGGCGATGTACTTACTTAGCTGAGTGTCACGTGGCTGCGTGATGAGTTTGTGGGGACCCATCAATCCCCCACTACTTCCCGTGCCTGAGACGCAGGTCCTGACAGATGGACAATTTGAATTCAACCTTTCCTTACAAGCCTTCCGATTCTTCCCCCCGACCACAGGTCAATAAAACGATGACTGATCATTCGTTTTGCAGCTAAACGCCCTCGCTTCTGTTCAGAATAAAATACAGGCACCGCCAAGCCGAAGCTCGTTTTCATCATTCTTTGAAGATGTGGAAAATGAGAGCCATCTCATAAAAAAAGGCTCCGACTACATTTTTCTTAGATTGTCTACCAGGGATGAGCAGTGTGTACATGCAAACTTTTTTCTTCTGTCATCTGTGTGTGTGTGCGGTTGATATGTTGGGTATTGTTCCCACAGACTGAAAAGGACACGTATCCAAACCTAAAATAATTACGCTGTCACCGTAATTGACTTCAAGCCCACAGTAAACATCAGGATTGTTTAGGATTTTAAGACGGTTTGTTTTCACTCTTGTTCCTTCAACAGGGCATGTTTTGGGAGCTGGTAGAAGTTGGACTTGATTTGCTAAAAAATAGCCTGGAAGTATTTTGAATTTAATTAAAATGGCAACTGCCACTTCCTTTTCCTATATTGTTTAGCATTACTCAGGCTTTGTATTTGCGGATGGCCCCAAAATATAAGTCAGAACCACCAGCCGCACTGGCCATAAAAATTGTATCAAACGTGAATTCACTGGAGGAACCTCTGAGACTGTTGTCTTAAGGCAACCTTCAAACTTGAAACTGTAGTCACTCCCGGAGGCCACCTTTCAGCCAGATAGCAGACGGGGCTATTAAACCAACAATTGCGCCTGTGAACAGTGTGCTCCTTAGGACAATCAACTCTACCTGACGAAAAGGACGACGTGGGCCCAAAACGAAAGACGAGAAGGCAGGGAAGGGCAGGGAAACTCCTCTATGAGTGGAAAAGGGAACCCCGGGAGAGAATGGAGAGAGTGCTGACACATCGCAGGGATCGCAACCAAGGTCACGGAACACTTTGTGTAATAATCATTGATTGGAAAACTAACTTCCTGTGTTAACTTTCACCTGAAGCACAATAACCAACCAAAAATCCAAACCTAGTGCTGTCGAGTCGATTCTGACTCATAGCGACCCTATATGACAGAGTAGAACGGCCCCATAGAGTTTCCAAGGAGCGCCTGGCGGATTTGAACTGCCGACCGTCTGGTTAGCAGCTGTAGCTCTTAACCACTACGCCACCAGGGATTCCAAAGCACAATAGAATGTAAAAAAAAAAAAAAGTGAACTTTAAGGTGAAAATGGTTCACTCTTTTTGGTTTAATTTTAGAAGCTAAAAGGGGGGAATAGTAACATATAGTTTCTGGAGAGGTTGTAGGTAATGTGTGTGTGTGTGCATGTGTACACATGTGTGTACACGTGAGTGCGTGTGTGGTGGGTGTAATGTGTGTGTATATGGTGTGTACATGAGATACGTGTATGTATCTGTGTGTGTGTTACGTGTGTGACTGTGTGTTACGCGTGTGCATGCTGTATGTGTGTTGTGTGTGTGCATATCTATGTGGTGTGTGCAGGCAGTGTGCATATGTGGGGTGTGTGTGGGGGGGAGGAGTGAGGGGCACGTGGGGTGACGCCATCCTTGCCCAGTTCCATCTCAAGCTCCTTTTGCTTCTCTGACACACAGCTGAGGACGGGCCCCACAGGGGCAGCTGCAGCAGGGTGTCTCTGCACCCAGAGGAGCCACAGGTAACCCTCACCAGGTGTGGAAAGCCGGCTGCCAGAGTCTCAGGAGGGAACCGAGTGTGGAGATTTAACAAAACAAAGCCTACTTCCAGGGGGGTTGTTACTTGAGCCTAATTTCAGCCAGCGGGTAGACACTTGGTAGAATTAAGGGTTTATCTCCAAATTATATACATGAGATCAAATTGGCAACCACAACTCGAAAGGTTGGATGGGAAGCTGAGGGGGCTGAGAGTTTATGTTAATGGTGGTGGAATGATTTGGGAAAGGGTAGTGAGAATCGTAGCGGAACTTGACAAACGTAATCAATGTCACCGAGTTATACATGTAGAAATTGCTGAAAGGGTGTTCACTTTACCAAAATTAAAATAAAAACACTTTTTAATGCCTAATTGGAAATATATATATTTATATAAATGACCATCTTCTTTTTGGACAGAAAAACAGAGGAGGCAGCTGCTTGTGACTTGTGATGGGTGAAATTGTGTCCCCTCAAAAACAATATGTTCAAGTCCTAACCCTGGTACCTGTCAACATGAATTTGTTTGGACACAGAGTCTTTGCAGATGTTATTAGTTCAATTGCCATGAGGTCATACTGGAGCAGGGTGGGTTCTAATCCCATCTGAGTGGTGTCCTATAAAAGAGAAGAGACATGAGGGAAGAGAGTGTTGGGGGACAGCTGCAGAAAGGAAAGACCCTCACTGTGAGTCTTGACAGATAATTGGAAGAACTGACATGTAGCCCCTTCCAGATTCCTGAGTTTATTCAGGGAAACTTACTGACACGGGCAAGCAGCTGCTCTCCAGTGGCTGGAGTATTTTCTGCAACCACCTAGCAAGGGACCCGAGCTTATTATATACCATTCCAGGTGGGACCCAGGCTCATCGTTTTCTCCCATGTCCTTGGGCAGTCAGTGTTCCCAGGGACTTCACATCCAGGCCCAGATTTTTCCTTCTTGTTGCTAAGGCATTCTTCAGCCTTGGCTGCTGGCCCAGCCATGCCATTCCCGGCCTCGTACCTTAGCCCGAGTCCATCCCGAATTCGTCCCCAGCATGCTTTAGGGAAGAGCAAAGCTGACTCCATGAGGGAGGGGATGCACATAGCTGAATAGCATTACCCTACAGACAGCTATGTGAAGACGGAGCAGAAATTGGGGTGATGCGGCCGCAAGCCCAGGAATGTCTGGAGCCACCAGGAGCTGGAAAAGATGAGGAAGGAGCCTCTCCTGGAGCCTCTCCTGGAGCCTCTCCTAGAGCCTCCAGAGGGAGCGTGGCCCTGCCCATATCTTGATGTCAGACTCATGGTCTCCAGAGCTGTGACAGAATAAATTCATGTGGTCTTAAAGCACCTGGTTTGTGATACCTTGTTCCGGCAGCTCCAGGAAGTAACGCAGCTCCCCAGCCTGCGAACCTTGCTCCTCAGGAAGGAAATTGTGTTTGTGCACCCTCCAGAGCCCACGTCTGCCTCCCTCTCTCCTCTGCTCAGCATGTCTCCACCGGGAATATTTTCCCTAATAAATCATGGTGTCTCAGCAGCTCTCCCGCCCGGGACTGTCCCCTGAACTATTTCCACTTGGTGGTCTTGGAGGAATTGTTTTAGTGGTCACATTTTGTCCTTCCATGGTGAACCCACAACTTTACCTCGGACGTCAGAATTTTAATGTTTATGAAATGTTGTGATAAAAAAGCCTTTGGCTCTGTGTATTGGTCGGACCATCTGAATAAGTGCATTTTCCGTTTAAGAGATTACCTTTAGGGAGGGGGTTTCGTTTGTGCAAAGGCTCTTGGTTGGAATGACATGTACTTGTTGTTGTTTGTTTTGTTTGTTTGCTTAAGACTGTCATAAAAAGTATAAATCTTATCCACAGATGACTAGAATCGTGTGGTATGCTGAGCACGGAATGGGTGACGCATCAGGTAAAACTTGTCCCACTGGGGAAACACCAGGTTCACTCAGGAACAATGAACGAATGTCTGCTCAGGTGAACCCGATCCACACAGCTGTCGGCTGGGGGTGAGGGGGGCTCGTGATCCAGGGGGATCCTCACAGCATGGGGGGAAGGCATGGGCTCTGGGGGGACCCTCATTCAAGGTGGATGCTCACAGTAGGTGTGGGCTCTGGGGGACCCTCATTCCAGGTGGGTCCTCACAGTCAATGTGGCCTCTGGGGGGACCCACATCCCAGGTGAATGCTCACAGTAGGTGTGGGCTCTGGGGGACACTCATTCCAGGTGGATGCTCACAGTAGGTGTGGGCTCTGGGGGACCCTCATTCCAGGTGGGTCCTCAGAGTCAGTGTGGCCTCTGGGGGGACCCACATCCCAGGTGAATGCTCACAGTAGGTGTGGGCTCTGGGGGACCCTCATTCCAGGTGGATGCTCACAGTAGGTGTGGTCTCTGGGGGACCCTCCTCCCAGGTGGATGCTCACAGTAGGTGTGGGCTCTGGGGGACCCTCCTCCCAGGTGGATGCTCACAGTAGGTGTGGGCTCTGGGTGCCCTCATTCCAGGTGGACGCTCACAGCCTGGGAGGCAGGTGTGGTCTTTGGGGCCCCCTCATTCCAGGTGGCTCCTTGCTACTCAGCCAGGTCCAGTGTTTGCCGATGTTTCCCTTTCCTTACCCGCATGTTCATGACAGACTTAGTCGGAGTCAAACTAATATTTTCTCAGGCAGCTTCTTCATGGAACAAAATGCTGGCAATTGTGCTATAAAAAATTGTTTTGAAAATGCAAATTTGTTGCAATGCCATTGATACGTATATATGTGTGTATGTGTGTGTGTGTGTGTTAAGGAACAATTAATGAGCCCCAGTGGCACAATGGTTAAGCCCTCTGCTGCTAACGGGAAGACCAGTGGTTCGAACCCACCAGCAGCTCCCTGGGAGAAAGGACCTGGCGCTCTGCTCCTGTGAAGATTACAGCCAAGGAAACCCAACGGGTCACAGTTTTACTCTGTAACCCACGGCATCGGTATGAGTCAGAATAGACTCAACAGAACACGATTTTGTCTGAGAGGAAAGCTAGGTGAATGTAGAAAACTGCACACCTCGGGACCGAGGCCTTAGGAATACCCCAACTCAGACAGGCAAACTCCTCAGACATGCCAGCTCCACAGTCGACAAATGTTAGGAGCCATGCCACCCACACGGGGTGACAGAGCTGTCCCTCTGAATTCAAACACCCCTGTTCGCACGCCTTCATCATAACTCACGAGCTGCAATGCACCCCCAAACACACACCCATTTCTACAGGCAAACACAGGTCCTTTTCAAGGTAAAGCACCACATTTGTTTGACTATTTGGGTCCTCCTTAATTATTCACCATGTGTAAAACTATGCCGCCATTTTTATTAGATTCCAATTTTTTTTTTTTTTAATTTTTTCGTGCCACCAATGAAGGTTTTCTATGTTGTGTCCCCGCTCGCACTTTCCAGATACGCTTGGTGGTGATCATCGTGGGATTTATGTTACTGCGGAAGGTTTTAGGATTGCACACGTCCATTGTAGCTGAACAGAACGCACCATTTCTTTAAATCCCTGCTTTCACCAAGTCTGAGCACTTAATATCCTCTCTGTACTTGTAGATGAGCCCAAAATTATAAAGTGGCATGTAATCCAAGGAGTTAAACTAGGAAAAAGGTTGTTCTTGGTGTTGGGTGCAGTCAAGTCGATGCCATCTCATAGCAGCCCCATGTGGCACAGCGGAACCGCCCCATAGGGTTTTCTTGGGTATAGTCTTTATGGAAGCAGGTAGCCAGGTCCTTCTCCGGAGGAACCACTGGGTGGGTTCCAGTCACCGACATTCAGTTAGCAACCAAGCACTTAACTGTCGCACCACCCCAAAGGAAGGAGAATAAGCATGGTAAAAGCTTGCAAATTCCAAGATGGGGCACGGAAGGTACCACAGACCATATTCACAGATTCTTAGTGAGGAGGACTGTTTGGAGCAGAGCACCGACCAGACATTTCTAATGGCATGACCAACAGGAGTTTATTACTCACCGAATAAACAGGACAGGGATGAGCAAGAAGGCAAACATCAACCTTGGTTCCCCAGAGTTAGGCTCCCATCTACAGGGTGATTTAGGTCTCATCCAAGCCTGCCCCACTTCGAGTCTTGGGAAGAGAACGTCTAAATTCCTTTGTCTTGTGATTAAATGCTAATCACAGCCATGTCTTTGGACCAAACAGCATTACTGAGAATGGGTAAGGGAAGGGGTAATGCAAGGTAAAAGGGGGTAATTAAAATGTATTGACCCCTCTAGGTGTTGTCATTACTGTTTCAGGTGCTGTCAAATCATTTCCGACCCATAGCAACCCCAAGTACAACAGAACGAACACTGCCCGGTCCCGCACCATCCTCACACCCATTGTTATGCTTGAGCACATTGTTGCAGGCACTGTGTCAGTCCATCTCATTGAGGGTCTTTCTCTTTTTCCCTGACCCTCTATTTTACCAAGCATGATGTCCTTCTCCAGGGACTGATCCCTCCTGATAACATGTCCAAAGTATGTAAGTCTCACCATCCTCACTTCTAAGGAGCATTCTGGTTGTACTTCTTCCAAGATAGATTTTTTCCTTCTTCTGGCAGTCCATGGTATATTCAATTTTCTTCACCAACACCACAATTCAAAGGCGTCAATTCTTTTTCCATCTTCCTTATTGCAGGCAATACCAAAAAAAAAAAAAAAAAACCCATTGCAGTCAAGTCGATTCCAACTCATAGAAACCCTATAGGACGGAACTGCCCCACAGAGTTTCCAAGGAGCGCTTGTTGGATTCGAACTGCCGATCTTTTGGTTAGCAGCAGTAGCACTTAACCACTACGCCACCAGGGTTTCCATCAAAGGCAATAGACATGATTTATTGCCCCTGTTCAGGCTAGTCTACATTTCCTGTTGCCAGAGAACAGCCCTTTCTCCTTTACTCCAAGATGGATAGATGAATGGAGTTCTGGGCTTCTTCAGAGACTTGTTATCTCCGTTAAAGCACATACTATACTTTGTCGCCATTAAAAACCAAACCACACCCGTTGTCATTGAGTCAATTCTGACTCATAGCGACCCTAGTAGGACAGAGTAGACCTGCCTCATACGGTTTCCAAGGTGTAGCTGGTGGATTCGAACTGCTGACTTTTTGGTTAGCAGCTGAGCCTTGACTACTGCGCCATCAGGCTCTCCGTGTCCATTAGCAGCTGTTACGTCCATTAGCACCTGGGGAGATGGTGAGCACGATTATAGAATGCCTAGGCACCCAGCAGAAGGGAAGCATCCTGGGGCTAAGTTTCAGGCAAAAAGCAGCTTTGTTGTCCCGGTGGCCAACTGTCACGTCGCTGTTGATTGGGGCACTCAGTCATCACCAAAGCACGGCACCTAGTTTGACCTGTTTTCTTGTCTTGAGTGGGCAGGCGGGTGATGGTAAGCCAACGCTCCACTACTCTGGGGTCCACAGCTTTTATCTGTGAGGGTTAGGGCAGATGTCCCCAGGGTCACGTCTACCCCTGGCCTTGGATGAATCCAAGGTCAGGGCAGGTGAGCTGAGCAGGCAGTCTTGGGAGAAAGATGTGGCAGTTGGCTTCTGTAAAAAGTATAGCCTTTGGGAAATCCTTTGGGGCCGTTCTCCCTTGTCTTATAGGGTTGCTATGAGTCAGAGTCAACTGGATGGCACCCAACAACAAGTCTGTCAGTAGGCGCCCTGGTGGTGCAGTGGTTAAGAGCTATAGTGAGCTACGGCTGCTAACCAAAATGTCGGCAATTCAAATCCACCAGCTGCTCCTTGGAAACCCTATGGGGCAGTTCTACTCTGTACTATAGGGCCCCTATGAGTTGGTATCGAGTCAATGACAACAGGTTTTTAATATACAGGAAGGTGGCCTTGTGGCACAGTAGTTAAGAACTTGGCGGCTAACCGAAAGGTCAGCGGTTCGAACCCACCAGCCGCTCCATAGGAGAACGATGAGGCACTCTGTTTCTGTAAAGATCACAGCATTGGAAGCCCTATGGGGCAGTTCCACTCTGTTGTATAGGGTCATATAACTTGACGGTAACAGGTTTGGTTTTAGGTTTGAGCAGGCAGAACAGCTGAGGCTCCGTCGACCAGCAATGGCTGCGGGTGAGCCCAAAAGGATGTCCCTCCAACAAGTGACTCTTGGGTTTGGACCCTACTTGCTTCCAGAAAAGGACAGGTAAGACCTGAGGCCATAACTGTGATGTGTAATCGGGCTCCAAAAATGAGGGCTGAGTCTGCAATTCAATATACGCAAGGGACAGGAGGTGATCGCTCAGACGATTGCGTGTTTCAGCTTCTTAACTGTCCAGTGCCGTGTCTTGGGAACACTTGAAGGATTTCTCATTGTTCATGGGTGTTTACGTTAGGGTCAGAGTCAGGGTTAGGGTTTAGGGTTAGCATTAGGGTTTATGTTTAGGGTTAGGGTACAGGATTAAAATCATATGCTGAGGGCGACTGTGTTTGTTAGGGTTAGGATTTAGGGTTAGGGTCATACTCTGAGGGTGGGCATGTATGTTAGGGTTGTTGTTGTTGTTAGCTACCATTGAGTTGGCTCCCAAATCATGGTGACCCCACGAACAACGGAATTTAACACTGTCGGTCCTGCACCATCCCCATGATCAATTTCAGGTTGAACCATTGTGTTCCATAAGGTTGCCATTGGCTTATTTTTGGATGTAGATCACCAGGCCTTTCTCCCTAGTCTTTCTTAGTCTAGAAGCTCCACTGAAACCTGTTCAGCATCACAGCAACACGCAAGCCTCCACTGGCAGACGGGTGGTGGCCGTGCATGAGGTGCACTGGCTGGGAATCGAACCTGGGTCTCCCACATGGAAGGTGAGAATTCTACTACTGAAGCCTCCACCGAGGTTTCCCTGCTCCACTGCAACTCCCCCTGCCCTTCCGCTTGCAGCCCACCAAGCCTCTGTCTCTAACCGCGTTTGAATTTGGTGCCAGATCTCTGTGCATGTGCAAAACAGCATCTTGGCGCATGCGCAGGACCTAAAGAACCGTGTTCCTACCTGACCCCGGACCTGAGCATTGCTGGAGGGGAAGACACTCCCTGGCACACTGCAGCACCCAAGCCCCTTTGCAGAGCAAAAGGCCCCTTCCTTTGCAAATGCCTCAGCACCGGGATCTCCAAATTTGGGCATGGGAGGGTTTTCAGTTTCTTTGGAGTGCCAATCCCTGCCCCCGGGGACTTGAGGACATAAAAGCTCCCAGCTCCCCTGGGGCGGGGAGCTCGTGGTCTTTTGGCTGCTAGGCCCCATGTTGCTCCCTGTTTGCAAAACAATAAACTCCCACTTTCTGTCTCCCTTGCAATTGATGGCGTTTGCCCATCTTATTTTGATCAGCTAATAGGACAGGACAAGAACCCGTGTTCGGTTACACTCCTGATCCACCGCTGTTCCTCTGTTAGGGTTAGGGTTAGTATTAGGATCATATTCCGAGAATGGAAGTATCTGTAAGGTTTGCATGGGTGGAGGGGAGGAGACCTCACTTTAGGATTTGCCTCTTTATCCTATTTCCTAGGAGCCCTCTCCTTCCTTGTTGTAGGAGGACTGTGCAGAAAAGACCCCCACTCAACAATTGATCTACAAGCAGGTGAGAACACTGACTTAGTTAAAACACAGAATTGGCGTATGACATCAATCATTTGTGTGTGTGTGCTTTAGGTGAAAGTTTACAGAGTGAATTAGCTTCCCATTAGACAATTTATACACAAAGTGTTCTGTGATATTGGTTGCAATCCCCACAATGTGTCAGCACTCTCCCCATTTCCAGCCTGAGTTCCCTGTTTCATTCCTCCAGCTTTCCTGCCCCTTTCTGCCTTCTTCTTTGCTTTTGGACAAATGCTGCCCTTTTGCTTTTGCACAGTTAGTTGTTCTAAGGAACACTTTTCTCACAGGTGCTACTCTTTATTTTATAGGCCAGTCCATTATTTCACTGAAAGGTGATCTCCAGGAGCAGCCTCAGGTCCAAGTTTGAAGGATGTCCAAGGGCCATAGTCCCAGGGATTTCTCCAGCCTCTATCAGACCAGTAAGTCTAGCCTTGTGTAAGAATTTAGATTTTGTTCTACATTTTTCTCCTGCTCTGTCTGGGACCTCTATTGTGATCTCAGTCAGAGCAATTGGTGGTGGTAGCTGGGCACCATCTAGTTCTTCTGGTCTCAGCTAGAGGAGGCTGTGATTTGTGTAGTTCTTTAGTCCTTTGGACTAATTGCTTCCTTGAGTCTTTGGTTTTCTTCACTCTCCTTGCTGTGGACAGGAAAAGACCAATAGTGGTATCTTAGATGGATGTTCTCAAGCATTCAAGACCCCAGATGCTACTCACCAAAGTAGAAAGAACATTGACTTTACAAGCTACGCTATGTCAATCGACATAGGTGTCCCCCAAGGCTATGGTCCCCAGCCCTCAAGCCAGTAAATCAGTCCAGCAAAGTGTTTGGTTATGTCGAAGTCTCCCTGACTGTTCTCCCTGTGTGCTCCATTGTATATATGCCTTACACATAGCACAAATGAACATGTATGTAGAAGTATCCACAACGTAGTCTGTATATGCATGTGTGTGCACTCCCATATGCCCTCCCATGCCTATTCAGTGTACACACTGACCTATGTATCCACTTGTAAATTATTGTTTGTTATTATTATTGTTTCAGCCTTGTGTATGTTGTAGAATTTAATGTGGTTGCCTGTCATGGACTGAATTGTGTCCCCCCAAAATATGTGTCAACTTGGTTAGGCCATGATTTCCAGTATTGTGTGGCTGTCCTCCATTTGGGATTGTTATTTTATGTTCAAGAAGATTAGGATGGGATTGTAAGACCCTTGCTCAGGTCACATCCCTAACACAATGTAAAGGGAGTTTCCCTGGGGTGAGATCTGCACCACTTTTAATCTTACAAGAGTTAAAAAGGAAACGGAAGCGAGCAGAGAGGAGGGAACCTCATACCACCAAGAAAGCAGTGCCGGGAGCAGAGTGTGTTCTTTACTTCTGGGGTCCCTGCGCAGGGATGCTCCTAGTCTGGGGGAAGGTTAATGAGAAGGCTGACAGACAGAGAAAGCCTTCCCCTGGAGCTGATGCCCTGAATTTGGACTTGCAGCCTACTAGACCATGAAAAAATAAATTCCTCTTTGTTGAAGCCATCTACCTGTGGTATTTCTGTTATAGCAGCACTAAATGACTAAGACATTGCCTTTTATTCTTGAGTACCTCTCAGTGTCTTCCTTTGCCTTGGTCGTGTTGTGCTGACTTCCCCCATATTGTGTATGGGCTTTCCCTTCACCAAAGTTAACATGTGTCTACTGTCTACTGTCTAGTTGGTGGTTTTCCCTCTCTTCCCCTCTCGCCCTTGGTAGCCATCAAACAGTGTTGCTTTCTGTGTATAAAGTTTTTAAAAACTTTTTATAATTGTGGTCTCATACGATATTTGTTCTTTTGTGATTGATTTCACATAGCATAATGTCCTCCAATTTCATCCGTGTTGTGTTATGTCTCACAGATGTGTCATTATTCTTTGTTTCATAGCACTTCGTTGTGTGTGTTCATCTGTTAATGGGCATCTAGGTTGTTTCCATCTTTTGCTATTGTGAACAATGCTGCAACGAATACGGGTGAGCAATGTCTAGTCATGTGATGGCTTTCATTTCTCTAGGATCTATACCTAGGAGTGGGATTACCTGATTCTATCAATTTTTGATATTTATAATCAAACACTTATTCCAAAATGAGATGAAACTGGTCTTTCTCTAACATCCCCAAGTATGAGTTACTTTATAACGTTAATGATTTTTTCCTAGACCATGTTGAAACCATAACTCTGCCCCGTATTCTAAACATTTCTCAGTTAAATACGATTCCCACATATGTTTCTGTTAAATGTGCAACATGTCCACGGCACTTGTGTTAGGGATTATCAAGTAGGGAACTCCACCTTGGGATGACTCATTATTTACACTACTTTTTCTTTAAAAAAAGAAAGAAAAAAGATTTTATTTTTTCGGGCAGCTTTAGACATGCAGAAAAAGTGCACAGAAGTACAGACAGTTCCCATAAACCCCCTCGCCCGCTGCACGCTCTCTCCTGTTAATAACATCTTTCATTCCTGACCTATGTTTGTTACAAAGGAGGGATCAATGATACATTGTTACTAACTGAAGTCCACAGTTTACCTTAGGGCTCCTTCACTCTTTGTGTAGTACAGTCCTGTGGGTTTTGACAGATGCATTGTGTCATGGACCCACCACTGCAGTATCACACAGAAGAGTTTCACTGCCCTGAAGATACACCATGCTCCACTTGTTTATCCCTCCTCCTACCTATTTTTCATGCAAGTTTATCCAACTGCGTAATTCTGATGTTGTCCCGTTACAAGTTACCGTTTCAATGTCGTCCTAGACATCCAAGTCCTGAACATAAATTTAAACCTAAGAAACCTGTATTGAGGAGAGTATAAAAGACTCATTCGGAAGTGCAGTTAGTGGGTTAAACAACAGCCCCCCCCCCAACCCCAGCCTGAATCGCATTATGCCAATACTCAGTGTGGTCAGCTTTTCAGCTGCTTTTGCCGCTGAAATGAGGGGGCAGCCTGCAGCCCCAGAGCAGCCCCGGGTCTGCTCTACAAGTCCCTGTCCTCTGGTGCCAGACGCCCTGGTTCGTACCTTCGGCTCTCCTTAAGATTATTTTCAAGTTAGAAAATGCTGACATACTAGGTAAAAAATATGTATATATATTGCTTTATGGGCGGGTTTCTCATTGTTTAATTCTTCATGTCTCAGTTGTCTTAAAAATAAAAACAAGGCAAGAGAGAAGAAGGTGATGTTTATTGTGTGGAAGACGCATTCGTTTTGCCTTAATTGATTAAGAAAATGGGTCACTGACTTGACCGCTATGTGTGTGTGTATATATATATGTCTTACATACTGTTTTAGCTTTTAATGGCTGCTGAAAAACCATTTCTAAAAGTCAGGTAATTGTCAGATTTACTGCTGTACCTCTGTTCTTTTCCCCCCTGAATCCCTTCCGTCGATGGGAAGGGGGCTACTTTTCAAGGTGTTGAGTGTTACCCCATTCTGTGGGGTACATCTCATTACCAAGATGTAGCCAACGTTTACTGACACCAGAGAACCTACACCGTGTTCTTTTAATGGCCCTACAGCTCTTTCCAGCCCCTTCAGATAGCTTCTCCTTTGGTGGACCCGTAGCCCTCCTGGTTCAGAGCCATGAGATCCTTCCTTCCTGCAGGGAAAGACCTGGCCCCGGACAGCCTGCTCAGAGACATAGGGTTTCTGAGAGCGGTTCTCCTAACACCCTGATGCATAAGGCCAGGCAGGCACAGCACAACTACTTATGGGGGCGTATGAGTTTCCTGGAGAGACCTGGTGGCACAGTGGTTAAGCGTTCAGCTGCTAACCAAAAGGTCGGCAGGTTGAATCCACCAGGTGCTCCTTGGAAACTCGATGGGGCCATTCTACTCTGTCCTATAGGGTTGCTATGAGTTGGAACCAAACTGACTGCAACGGTTTTTTTTTGGTATGAGTTTCCTGGAGCTTCTAGGTGGTGTAAAAGGTGAATACGCTTACCGCTAATAGAAAGATTGGAGGTTTGAGTTTACCCCTAGGTGCCCTGGAAGGAAGGCCTGGTGAATTACTTCTGAAAGATCACCCACTGAAAACCCTGTGGAGCACAGTTCTACTCTGACACGCATGGGGTCACCATGAGTCGGAGGTGACTTGACTGAACTGTTCTTTTTTTTTAAAAAAAAAATTACAATTATGGTGGGTCATTAACTAACATAGAGTCTCGGGTAGTATAAATTATTAAGGCATTCAGCTGCTAACCAAAAGTAGGGAGGTTCAAGTCTGCCCAGAGGCACCTTGGAAGAAAGGCCTGGCGACCTGCTTCTGAAAACTCAGCCCCTGAAAACCCTGTGCGGCACAATTCGACTCTGACATGGGCGGGGGTGCCATGAGTGGGAGCGGACTCCGTGGTAACTGGCTTATCGGTTTACTGTCACTGCTGCAACAAAGCACCACAAACTAGGTGGCTTAGAATAACAGGAACTTACGCTCTCACACTGCTGGTGGCCAGAAGTCTGCAATCAAGGTGTGGGCAGGGCTGCACTCCCTCGGGAGGCTCCAGGGGAGGACTCTTCCTCGTCTCTTCCAGCTTCGGGTGGCCGCGGGTGTTCCTGGGCTTGTGGCCACATCGCCCCAATCTCTGCGCCATCTTCACATAGCTTCTCCTCTGTCGATGTCTGTGTCTCCTCTTCTGTCTCTTACAAGGACATCTGTCACTGGGCTTAGGGCCCACCCTAATGCAGGATGAGCTCATCTTGAGACCCTCAACTTAATCACACTTACTTCCCATTCACAGGTTCTGGGTGGACACGAATTTTGGACTGCAATCCTCAGCCCACTCCAGCTGAAAACCAGGTTTGATAAAATGACAGGCTCCCTGGGGCATGGGCCCAGCATATCCTGCAGGTGACATTCATCTTCTCAAACCAGCCTCAAGGACTCAACTCTCCAAAGGTGGCCACTGTGACACAGCTTCTTTCCCCAGCTGCTGCTTTTTCCCTTCAATAAATGAGCCCCCAAGAAAACAGGAGGAGTCCTCCCAGCTGGCAGGACCTGGGGTGATGCAAACAGTTTGTGCTCACCTACCAGCCTAAAGGTTGGCAGTTCAAGCTCACCCAGCAGTGCTGTGGAGGAAAAAAAAAAAAAAAGAGGAAAGACCTGGTGATATTCTTCCATAAAGGTTATAGCCAAGAAAACCCTATGGGGCATGAGTGCGGTGCCTTGAGTCAGAGTAAACCCCACAACAACTAGTTGGGCCCTCACTGTGGAGTCCCTGGGTGGTGCAAATTGTTAACACAGTTGGCTGCTAACCAAAAGATTGGAGCTTCCAGACTAAGACAGACTAGGAAAAAAGACATGGCAACCTATTTCCAAGAAATCAGCCATCGAAAACTCTGGGGAGCACAGTTCTGTTCTTACACACGTGGGGTCACCATGAGTCAGAATAGATTCCACGGCAACAGGTTTGAGTCCTCGCCCCCCAATATCCCTATCCCTGGGTGAAAGGGAGCCCTGGTGGTGCAGCGGTTAAAGGCCTGGCTGCCAACCAAAAATCAGCGGTTTGAACTCACTGTCTGCTCCAAGGAAGAAAGACGTGGCAGTCTGCTTCCCTAAAGATGTATAGCCTTAGAAACCTACGGGACAGTTGTACTCTGTCCGACAGGGTCGCTATGTGTCAGAATTGCCTCCACAGCAGAGGGGTTTAGCCCTGAGTGAAGGAGTCTTGGTGGCCCAGTGGCTAAGCACTTGGCTGCTAACCAAAAGTTGGCAGTTTGAGCCCACCAGCAGCTCCTCAGGAGAAAAGACCTGGTGATCTGCTTCTATAAAGATTACAGCCTAGGAAACCCTATGGAGCACAGTTCCACTCTGTTAACAGGTGGAGGCCCCACAAGTCGGAGTCAATCAACGGCAGGGAGTTCTCAGGTAGCAGAGGACCCCTGGAAGCATCCAATCCTCCGGCCACTGAGCCTGGATGACAGAGAACTTTCTGGAAGCCAGGAAACCATAGAGAACTCCCATCTGCCCTTTAATTTCTGTGTGTCACTTAGAGGCGCCGGGTCTCACACTAAACCCCAGGTGGCCTTCCTCCCTCTTCATGGCTTGTCATGGGGAAACAGGTCTCCACATTGTGAAGGCAAGGGTGACTTTGAAGGCGCTGGAAGCCCACGCAGTGGAGGTCCTGTATTTGACCTCCAGGATTTAAGACTACCTCCTTTCGGCTGCTCCCGTGATTGCTGTCAATCTGGAAGGGAGAGAAACTGCCGATGGGAGCTGCGACCTGATGCAAAGACGGGGCAGCTGTCGGAGCTGCAACCAGCCCTTTGAACGTGCGGTTCTGCCGCAAATGGTGTTGCATAGGATGGGCTTCAAAAACAAAATGTGTTTCCTTTTCATCGTCAAGAGCTTTGCTTCTGAGTTCTAGTCTTCTGTGTTCTCCTTTGCTAGGGATGTTTTATCAAAAGAAAAAAAAAACAAAAGCAGTTGTGCCCAGTTAAATCCGACTCATGGCAACGGCATGCGTGTCAGAGGAGAACTGTGCTGGTTTTTTGGGGGAAGAGATCAGCAGGCCTTTCTTCTGAGGCCCTTCCGGATGGACTCAAACCTCTGATCTTTCAGCTAACAGCCAAGCTTGTTAACGGTTTGCGCCACCCAGGAACTAACCAGTTGTCATCGACTCAACTTTGACTCGTGACGACTCCATATGTATCAGGACAACTGTGCTTGCTCCGTAGGGTTTTCGCTGGCTGGTTTTTCAGAAGTACATTACCGGGCCTTTCTTGCAAGGCCTGTCTGGGTGGACTTGAATCTCCAATCTTTCAGTTAACAATGAAGTGTGCTAACTTGTTTGCAGCACCCAGAAACCTCAAACCTATTGCTGTCGAGTCAATTCCGACTCATGGTGCCCCCTGCCACCATGTGTATCAGAGTAGAACTGTGCTCCAGCGCGTTTTCAGCGACTGATTTTTCAGAAGTCGGCTGCCAGGCCTTTCTTCCTAAGCACCCTGGGTGCTCAATGCCCCTTAAGCAGTGACTGACTCCCCATCACCCCTCCATCTGTGCCTAAAAACCAAAAAACCATATGCATTGCCACAGAGTCAATTCTGACTCATAGCGACCCTATAGGACAGAGCAGAACTGTCCTGTAGGAGAAAATGATGGATTTGAACTTTTGCTTAGCAGCCAAGCTCTTAACCACTGCTCCGCCAGGGCTCCCACCTGTGCCTAGGAACCACTAATAGGCTTTGATCTTGGCACATTTGCTTATTAGGTTTGTTTCATACAAGTGAGCCCTCCTGTTTTTTATCAGGCCTTTTAGGCTCTGTGTTAGTTTCACAAGGTAAGTTAAAAAAAAAAAAAAAAAAAACCTAGCCCATTGCCATCGAGTCGGTTCCGACTCATAGAGACCCTGTGGGACAGAGTAGAACTGCCCCATAGTGTTTCCAAAGAGCGACTGGTGAATTCAAACTGCCAACCTTTCTGTTAGCAACCATAGCTCTTAACCACTGCACCACTAGGGCCCCTCACAATGTAGACAAAACAAACAAACAAAAAACAAACCTGTTGCCCTTGAGTAGATTCTGACTCATAACGACCCTACAGGACACAGTAGAACTGCCCCATAGATTTTCCAAGGAGCGCCTCGTGGGTTTGAACCTTTCAGTTAGCAGCCTGAGCTCTTAACCACCATGCCACTAGGGCCCCTCACCATGTAGATACAGTCTTGAATAACCCACCCCTTGATTCTGACTCATAGCACCCCCATGTGACAGAGTAGAACTGCCCCCATAGGGTTTTCCAGGCTGTAATCTTTATGGAAGCAGACCGCCAGGCCTATTTCCTACGCTCGGAGCCTCTGGTTGGGTTCGAACCTCCAACTTTTCCGTTAGCAGCGCAGCGCTTAACTGCTGTGCCACCAATGCTCCTTGTGTTAAATGAGGCAGGTATAATAAGACTTGCAAAGCGCTTAGGCTCCAAAAAAAAAAAGCTGATGAAGCCACTAAGAGGTTACCGGCTGCTGAAGGAACGTGGTGGCTCTGGGGGGACTCCCCTCCACCCCAAGCCACATCAGGCTTACCCCGCGGAGGGGCTGTGCGCACCGCCCGGGAACCTCACCTGCGCGGCAGGTCCCGTTCTCCCCTCCGTGTGTGGGTCCGGAGCCCTGGAACCCGCCCCAAGCCTGGTGGAGAGAAAGTTGCCAGGAGAACACCCAGCTGCCACTCAAACGCGGCGGCTGCGCCAGCATTTCTGTAATGGCTCCAACGCGCCTATAACCTCGTTTTATGGGGCTTCGAGTCAACACCCGTAAATCTCACAGGCTGACCTGGGCGCAGTAATCCCCACACCTCTCCTTCCCACTCCCTCACTGCGGCCTGGGTGAACTTTTCCCATCGTTACCCTGCAGAGTTTCTGGCAGGGGCGCCAACTGGAGAGAGAAGGGCGGGTTGGAGCGCTGGAGGGCCTCCTGGAAGCGTCCGCTGGGCGCATTTGGGGAGCGGTGCCAGCTGCTGAACGTGGGCGGGGAGCCGAGACTGCCCCGAGTGTGAACAGCGACAGGTCTTTCTTGCAAATGAAATTCATGGGTAGGCTAAGAAAACAAGCTAGCTGAAGTCAAAATTGGGTATTAGAAAAGACACTCAGCTTTTTAGCTGCACTTCATCAGCCAGCGTCTGGGTTGCTGAGAGGAAGAGACGGGCCTAGAAGTAGATTCTACTGCTGATTATTTCAGGCCCCTTTTAAAGGTATTTAGCGAACAGGTGTTCAGACAAAAGCATGGACAGGCATGGTCAATGCACTTCTACTCATAATAGCCAAAAGGTGGAAAGGGCCCAAGTGTCCAACAGGTGAATAGATAAGTGCACTGCAGTCCATCCAGGCAATGGAGTATTGCTCAGCCATAAAGAGAAATGAGTCCTAGTGCGTGCCACCACGTGGGTGAACCTTGAAAACCTCTTGATGAGAGAAAGAAGGAAGAGGCAAAAGATCACCCATTGTATGATCCTACTTATATAACACAGCCAGTATGAAAACCCATTGCCACTGAGTGGATTCCAACTCATAGCCACCCCATAGGATAGAGTAGAGCTGCCCCATAGGATTTCCCAGGCTGTAGTCTTTATGGAGCAGACTGCCACATCTTTCTCCCCGGAGGAGCAGCTGGCCGGTTCAAACCACTCACCTTTCGGTTAGCAGCTGAGCACTTAACCACTGTGCCACTAGGGGTCCTCTCATATGAACGATCTGTGGCCATCAACTCGATTCTGACTCACAGCGACCCTATAGAACAGAGCAGAACTGCTCCATAGGGTTTCCAAGGCTGTAAATCCTTCTGGAAGTAGACTGCCACATCTTCCTTCCACAGAGCGGCTGGTGGATTCCAACCGCTGACCTTTCAGCTAGCAGCCGGTTAGCAGCTGAGCACCTAACTACTGCACCACCAACCCAAACTCATTGCCGTCAAGTTGATTCCAACTCATAGTCACCCCACAAGGCAGAGAACGGTTCCCATAGGGTTTCCAAGGAGAGAGTGGATGGCGGACTCCAACTGCTGACGTTTTGGTTAGCAGCCCAGCTCTTAACCACAATACCACTAAAAACTCGTTGCCGTTGAGTCGGTTCTGACTCATACTGACCCTATAGGACAGAGTAGAACTGCCCCGTAGAGTTTCCAAGGAGCACCTGGCGGATTTGAACCACCAATCTCTTGGTTAGCAGCTGTAGCAGTTAACCACTACACCATCACTGTTTCCTACCATGTCACTAAGCCAAAAAAACCAAACCCACTACCGTCGAGTTGATTCCGACTCATAGCAACCCTATAGGACAGAGTAGAACTGCCCCGTAGAGTTGCCAAGGAGCGCCTGGTGGATTCAATGTGCCAACCTTCTGGTTAGCAGCTGTAGCACTTACCCACTATGCCACTAAAAAAAAAAAAAAAAAAAAGCGTTGCCGTTGAGTTGATTCTGACTCATAGCGACCTATAGGACAGAGTAGAACTACCCCATAGAGTTTCCAAGGAGCACCTGGTGGATTTGAACCGCTGACCTTTTGGTTAGCAACTGTAGCTCTTAACCGCTATGCTACCGGGGTTTCCACTAGGGCTCCTTAATTTCCAGAACAGGAACTCCATAGAGTCAGAAAGCAGATGAGTGGATGCAGGAACTGGAGAGAGATGGGGAGTTAGGGCTGCTGATGGGCCCTGGTTTTCCGTTTGTGGGCGTGAAATACTTTGGAATTAGATAGTGATGGCGGACAGCATCGGGAATGTAGTAAATGCCACCGGATTGGGCGCTTTAACATGGTTAATTTCGTGGTATGTGAATTTCACCTCCATTAAAAAAAAAAAAAAAAAAACAGGAAGAAAGGTCTTTGGAGTCCCCACTGAGTCAGTGGTAGCTTGGAATATGCTCACATCCCTCAGTGGAGAGATCCATTTGCCCTGGACGAGCTTCCAGTCAGCTGGAAACGGAGAAGACAGAGGACCATCTGCACAAATGTGGACCACGTAGCCAGGGGGACGGTCAGGCCGGTGTCTTACATGTCTCTTTAAACAAGGGGAAAACTCGTGTAACCAGACATGATGGAAGTCCTCATGTTTGAAGAGCCCTGGGAAGACAGAGAGGAACCCTGGTGGTGCAGCAGTTAAGCACTCGGCTGCTAACCAACTGGTTGATGGTTTGAACGCGCCAGTGACTCCATGGGAGAAAGATCTGGCAGTCTGCTTCTGGAAAGATGACAGCCTTGGAAAGCCCATGGGGCCGTTCTACTCTGTCCTATAGGTGGCTATGGGTCGGAATTTACTTGAAGGCGACAGGTTTGGTTACAGCCACAGGGAGAGAGAGAGAGACAGAGATGAGGTCGAGAGAGAGGGAGAGAGGCTGAGAGAGAGAGAGACAGAGATGAGGTCGAGAGAGAGGGAGAGAGGCTGAGAGAGAGACAGAGATGAGGTTAGGAGAGAGAGGGAGAGAGGCTGAGAGAAAGACAGAGATGAGGGCAAGAGAGAGTGGAAGAGAGGCTGAGAGAGATGGATTTCAACAATGAAACTCAGAAGCATCTCCCCACCTGGACATGTTTCTAAAAATTGGAATCAGAAAATGGGAGAGCTAGGCGTGACTCTTGGGGGGCCATGGTGGTTCAGCGGTGGAATTCTCGTCTTCCCTGCAGGAGGCCTGGGTTCGATTCCCTGCCAGTGCGTCTCATGTACAGCCAGCTCCCGTCTGTCAGTGGGGGCTGGTGTATTGCTATGATGCTGAGCAGGTTTTGGTGGCGCCTCCAGACTAAGACGGACTAGGAGGAGAGGCCTGGCGATCTCCTTTCGAAAGGCAGCCCAGGAAAACCCTAGGGACCACAACGGTCCTATCCACAACCGATCGCGGGGATGGCGCAGGACTGGGCAGGGTTTCATTTCGTTGTGTATGGGGGTCTCCACGAGTAGGGGGCCAACTCGACAACAGCTTATAAACAAAATAACCAGACCTGACTGTAGACATCTGGCTCCATCTATTCATTTTTCAGGTGAGGACGCTAAGCTCTGTTGAATGTGTAGAGTTTCACCCTTCAGCCTTTCACGCAATATGAAAACATGTGGAGTTTAGAAAAAACCCTGAGATGTGTTTTCTAAATAATTGCCAGGTGAACCTGTGTCTCTAAACAGTAAAAAGATTGAAGTTGTCAAGGATTTCATTTTACTTGGATCCATAATCAGGGCTCATGGAAGCA
Organism: Elephas maximus indicus; assembly: GCF_024166365.1. Taxonomy (NCBI): domain Eukaryota; kingdom Metazoa; phylum Chordata; class Mammalia; order Proboscidea; family Elephantidae; genus Elephas; species Elephas maximus. Next base: position 180,464,495 of record NC_064846.1, on the reverse strand, counting down.
GCAGTCAAGAAATCAGATGACTTATTTCACTGGGCAAATCGGCTGCAAAAGACCTCTTGAAAATGTTCAAAAGCAAAGTTGTCGCCTTGAAGACTAAGGTGCGCCTGACTCCAACCCTGGTGTTTTTAATCACCTCATATGCATGTGAAAGCTGGGCAATGAATAAGGAAGACAGAAGAAAAATCAATCCCTTTGAATCATGCTCTTGGTGAATAACACGGAATATACCATGGACTGCCGAAAGAATAAACAAATCCTGTCTTAGAAGAAGTGCAGCCAAAATGCTCCCTAGAAGCAAGGATGGTGAGACTGTGTCTCACATATTTAGGACATGTTATCAGGAGTGCCCAGTCCCTGGAGAAGGACATCATACTTGGTAGAGGGTCAGCGAAAAAGAGGAAGACCCTCAACAAGGTGGATTGACACAGTGGCTGTAACAATGGGCTCAAACATAACAACGATTGTGAGGATGTTGCAGGCCTGGGCAGTGTTTGGTTCTGTTGTACACAGGGTTGCTAAAAAAAGCCCTGACTGCTATATATGCCATAACCCTTTCTCCTCCAGGCTCTGCTATGCCAGCTCCCTCCACAGCCCTGGCTAGAACTTGGCTGTGTCCCGATAGCTCCTCTTTAACCCTCTGCTTTCTCCATCAGACAGGACCGCTCATATTTTGATGGCCTTGGAGGGCTGCATTGCCTCTTGTTTTTAGTTTGTGACTCCCCTCTGCTTCAGCATCATGGGGGCACCTAACAAAGGGGTATTTTGGGGTTCAGAGTGCATACATTTGTGGGTCTGAATTATCTGAACAGCCCTCATCTGGAAAGGGAAGTGTGTATAATTAATTTCATGCTGAGAACGCTGTGTAGCTGCTCACAGACATCTCTGCAAGGAAAAAAAAATCTTAAGAAAAAATGTTATGTAGTTCCAATTAAATTAGTTAGGAAAAATAAAGAAGTTAGTGTAAAATGTAGGTTTATAACAAGGACCTGATTTTTTTTTTCCTAGGGGCCAGAGGGGCGACCACATTTCTTCAATTCTAAACACTAGGGATTTTGTTAAACTTCCATCGTTTCGGGGCTAATTCAAACTGAAAAGGTGAAAGGGAGATTGACCAGAAATGCACTCCCGCAAATACACGGTTTTATGGAATAAACCCGACTTTTTTTTTTTTAATCTTTTGTGAATTAGACTGTGTATATAGAATCTAGTGCCTCCAGAAGAAACATAGATGGGTAATAATGGGGGGGGGGATTTAAATCAGCTCATTTAAGCCCCGAATGAACAGATCTTGGTGTGAAGGGAGCTTGAGGCAGAGAGCTGATTTATGGCAGGATCCGGGTGGGGGCGGTTTTGTGCGTGTCCATTTCTGGTACCGAGACAGGTGGTGTGAGCCGGAGGATGCGGGGATCTTGGAGCCTTAAAATTGGAGTGGCTGCCTGTGACACAGACAGAACCACGCCACAGCCCTGTAAAGAAAGAACCGATTCAAGAAGAGACAGTCCCTGCCTCCCCACCATGCTCCTCACCAACACCCCCCAATTGCTTCCTAAATGGGGAATAAAAATTTACAGCAAGGGGCCGAGGGGGACGCGTGGCAGACAGTGACCCTTCAACCAGGCCAGCAAACTCTGGGGATGCGGAGTCGGAGACAAAACAGAAACATGCACGCCTGAGCTCCGAGGGGTGAGGTTCCGGAGCCCCACAACGTACCGGCATTTAAAATAGTGGGCGTTCAAAGATGAGGATCAGAGAAACGGAGCCCCGATGCTCGCTGCAGCAGGGACGAGCCTTGAAAACATCACACCGAGTGAAATAAGCCAGACACAAAAGGACACATATTTTAAGACCACACTTACATGAAATATCTAGAATAGGCAAGTACGTAGAGACCCAGGTTTATTAGAGGCTACCAGGCGCTGGGGGAGGGCGACATGGCAGAATTTTGGCTTAGGGGCACTGAGATTCTGTCTGGGGTGACGAAGAAGTTTTGGAAATAGACAGTGCTGATGGTCGTACAACTGGACAACTAGAAACGGATAGAGTGGGACCTCTTTTTGTTACATATATTTTACTGCAATAAAACGTTTTTTAAAGAATGTACCGTAAATTGCCAAAAAAAATAAAAATAAAAAGCAAGCGTGAGATTCCAGGTAGGCAGTAAATAAACGTAAGGCAGGTGAATACCCTTTCCCCACACCTGCTCTGGTCATCACGGGGATCCTGTCCGTCTTCCCGCCCCAGCCCTGAGCTGTGTCCTACATCCCAAAGATCCATCTCTGGGGTGTGGCAGGCTCCAGCTGCATTTCCAGAACGTTCCATGGTGTCACCGGGCACGGGGCTGTGTGCGGGCTTTGAATGTCCAAGACCGGGTTCCTTACGCCTCATTCCACACACTTTGGCTGACTTTTAAAGAAAGCTTTAGGTGTCTCTGCCCGCCTCCAATTTGGGGGTACGACCCTGTGTGGGGAACGGCTCAGCCCGCTGCAAGCATCTCCCTAAATACTCCGAGCTTAGAAGGTCCCTGAAGTTTGAAGACTCGTTCCCCGGCTTCCGTTTAATTGCTATTTCGCCCGTGGAAAAGCCGAGAGTTGCCCTGGCAAGGCAGCAATGATGTCGTCCTTTCAGGCTCCCGGGGGAATCGGCTTGGAAAATGTCTCCCCTGTTTTTCCAGTGGCTGGGGCCCACCATCACATCGACTCCCCCTGTAAAGTGAGGACGGTCGAGGGGGACGCAGCCCTCTGGCTTCTGGAGAAATTGGCATAGGCCGTCTCCTGCCTCCCAGCCCTAAAACCCCTGGACAGGCTGACATTCTCAGTGCTAAGTGGAAATGATGCGGGCTCGTCAATGCAGGGACATGGTGATGAGACCCGGCAGGGATCATGCCAGCAGCCTGATGGGGCCTGACGCCTGGCATTTACTCAGATGCCCCAGAAGCCAAATGAGCCTCAGTTGTCCTCGATGTCGAACGAGGTGCAAGGGAGAAAGTAACTTGGGGGAATGTGTGTTCCTCTCAGTCATCTCAGAAATAGATTGCAAATTGTTTAAACCTTCAGAACGCGGTGGCTCGCAACCTCCTCACCATGCGGCGTCTCCGTGGGACTAATGGGCTCCAGAGATGTGTTTCAGATGTGGGCTTATTCCTCACACGAATCCTGGCTGGGTGAGGAAGGCAGACGGCTGGTGCCGCCAGGATGGCCAACAGTCCTCTTTCCTTTTTTCCTTTTCCTCCCAAGGATCGGGCCCATTAATGAGCACTTTTGCACAAGGCCCACACCAAGCCGACCTTTCTGCGCTGGTGCAGGCGGGGACTCCAGCCTCAGCAGAGTGACGGGGAGTCGTGGGGACCTGAAGGCCGTCTGTGACTGAAGCAGAAATGGCTTCTGACAAGTCGCAGCTGAATTCCCACAGCACCCAAACACCATCCCTGCTCTAGTCCTGCATTTTTTTTTTAATGGTCTAAAATTGCCTGTTTAATATCTGAGCGCTCCAGAGCCCAAGAGGATTCCAGAAAAAGGGAAGCTAGTGTGGGGGGGGGGTCACTGGAGGGTCCCCGCCAGGTGAGCTGGCCACCCCGCTGACAGCCCAGGTGAACAAGTGGGCTCTGGGCAGCCACATCCCCAAGTGGCCTCGGAAAACCGTGTAGGAAGATATTAACAGAAGGGTTTAAGGGGGCTTAGCTTCCTGCCCGTCATGGGACTCAGTTAATAAATAAAAGGGGAGATTAAACGTGAAGCTTTCACTACCCAGAACCTGCCCAGATGTGTTGACAAAAATGAGTAATGGGTCTTTGAGGCCGTGGGACAGCAAGTCTACCGCTGTATGTGAAATCGCGATGGCGTAGCTGCCACCATCCCAGCGTCACAGTTGGCTCCGATTCACGCTGAGCCCATGTACCACTTAACAAAATGCAGCCCAGTCCTGCACCAGCTTCGTGATCATTGGCATAACTGTTGCAGCTACTGGGTACCTTGAGTGCCTTCCACTCTAGGGAGCTCATCTTCCAGCTCTGTGTATCAGCCAGCGTTCTGTTCTGACCCGTAGGGTTTTCACTGGCTGATTTTGGTAAGCAGATTGCCAGGCCTTTCCTCCTGGTCTCTCTTTGTCTGGAAGCTGAGCTGAAAGCTGTCCACCGTGGGTGACCCTGCTGACATTTGAAATACCAGTGGCCTAGCTTCTGGCATCACAGCCGCACGCAAGCCCCCACGGTAGGACAAATGGACACACAGATGGTGGATAAAGGTCACTGTGACACATTTTAAAAGTCGTATGTGCTGGCTAACACCCTAAGAAAGACAAATGGCCACTGGGAGACAGAAGATCAAAATCTCCAAGTCTGAACGTTGCCATGCTCCTGGAATTAGTGAGGAAAAGACCAAAAATAACCGGGACAGGAAAGAAGCAAAGAATTTGCAGAAAAGGAAACAAGTCTTACAGTGCTGTTGTTACTGCCATCAAGTCAGCGTCGACTCCTGGTGATCCCAGGCACAATGGAAGGAAACACTGTCCAGTCCTGTGCCACCCCCGTGATCAGTTTCAGATCAGACCTTGGTGATTCCTAGGGTTTTCATTAGCTGATTTTCAGATGCAGGTCGCCAGGCCTTTCTTCCTAGTCTCTCTCAGTCTGGAAGCTCTGCTGAAACCTGTCCAGCATCACAGCAACACACAAGCCTCCACGGACAGACGGCTGGGGGCTGTATATGAAGTGCACTGGCCGGGAATTGAACCCTGGTCTCACGCATGGAAGGGAGGATTCTACCCACTGAGCCACTGCTGCTCAAGGTGGAATTAGGACATGAAAATGACATGGGAGCTTCCTCGCTTGCTGGTCAGGGTTTCATGGTCTCTCCTTAACTTGTTCTTGTTGTCGTCAGGTGTCGTTGAATCAGTTCTGACTCATAGTGACCCCAGGTACAAGAGAACAAAACACGGCCCAGTCCTGAGCTATCTTCACAGTCACTGTTACGCTTGGGCCCGTTGTTGCAGCCACTGTGTCAATCCATCTTGTTGAGGGTCTTCCTCTTTTCGCTGACACCCCACGCGTCTGTCCGTTTGTCGTATTGTGGGGGCTTGTGTGATGCTGGAAGCTACGCCACCAGTGTTCAGACACCAGCGGGGTCACCCAAGGCAGAGAGGTTTCAGCTGAGCTTCCGGGCTAAGTCAGACTAGGGAGAAGGAACTGGCAGTCTACTTCTGAAATGAATTAGCCCGTGAAAACCTTATGAACAGCAGCACGTACTTTGGACACGCTATCAGGAGGGATCAGCCCCTGGAGAAGGATAGCACGCTTGGTAAAGTAAACGGTCCTTAACTAGGTGTCCCCAACAAACCAAAAGCCCCAGACCTGCAGTCCCAAAGTAGGCATTCTGCTGTCTGAACTGACCCCCTTTGTTCACCATAGGGACAGGGTCTCCCTGCCATCTGCACTGATGCCCTATTGTTCATCATGGCTGCACCGGGTGGGTGCAGACCCTTGATCACCTGAGGGCTGGCAGGAGGGTTCATACAGGAGGTGCCACCAGGTAATGGGGCTGCTACCATATGAGCTCAGGGGACACCCTGCTGTCCCAGCCCTTGGCAACAATCCTTTCTCTGCCAGCGCAGAGGAGGCCACACAGCCTGGCCCCAGGCAGGGCCCTGCACCACGGATGTCCTGGGTGCCTCTGACCTGCACCACCCCACACAGCGGGAAGCACCTGTGTTGTCGGGCCGGGGCTGCTCTGCCCAGCTGCCTGCCCCCTCGACCCTCTAAGGTCAGCAGTACCAACAGGTGTTTCCCTCCTCTCGTCCTCTCGTCTGCAGGCTGTGGGGTCGCAGGTCAAATGCAACAGCGCCGGCCTCCCACCCCCACCCCCCGGGGCCAGCTTACCAGGTGTTTAATATTATCAGGGCTCATTTGCCAAAACAGTGATGGAGTGTTCTCCGAAGCCCCAAATAAATTTCCCGAGAGCGGCTTTCAAAGTCGGCCGGTCGGAGCGGCCTGTGCAGTGGATGCGAGGCGGCCGCTAATTCAAGGCGGCGTGCGCCCTTTCTCCGAGCGGGAACACGTGCGCACCGGCCTGGCCCCGTTTGGGGTAATTCTGGGTCTCATTTCCATTTGTGAGAAAGATAACTGCTTACATATGGAAGCAATAAATAAGCGGAGTCATTAAAATTTTCCCTAATTTAGAAAAAATCTTAACGAAGTAATATCTTTGCCAGGGCAGGCAGAAATGTAAATCAGACATTGGAAGGGAACCTATTAAGGGATTGCTATGTTCCTGGTCTTTTTTTTTTTTTTTTTTTAATCTAATGAATTTATGAATTGCCAGTTGTGGAGGTCACAGGCTTTGTTAATTTCCTACGTGTTTAGCTCAGCGGTAAGAGGGTGGGTTCTTATGAACAATGAATGTTAAGTCCATTAGAACTTCCCTGCTAATCGGGGACACAAATGCAGTACCAATGACCCGATGTTACAAAGTCTACATTAATTACTTCAGGTTTGGGATTTATTCCACCATCTGTGGGTTGTCACTAGCATCATCGAAAAAAATGAAACAACCCCAAGAGTCTGGCTCCTAGACATCCTTTTAACTCACTACTGGAGTCACTCCTGAGGTTCACCCTTCAGCCAAAGATTAGACAGGCCCATAAAACAAACAATCATACATGCTCAACCGTGTAGACAAGACTAAATGGGCACACTAGCCCAGGGGCAAGGACGTGAAAGTAGAAGGGGAGAGGAAAGCGAGACGAATGGAAATGGGGGACCCAAGGTCGAGAAGGGGAGAGTGTTGACACATGGCTGGGATGGCAACCAATGTCACAAAACAATATGTGTATTAATTGTTTAATGAGAAATTAACTTGCTCTGTAAACTGTCAACTAAAGCACAATAAAAAAGGAAAACAGCAGAGAGGCACAGCCAACCTACCCCAGGCATCGGCTACAAAGTAAAATTCACCTTGCAGCTTTAGAAACGTGTGGTGACCAGCTTCTTCTACCTGGTTGCATGCACCAGGCAAACCAGAGAGTTGTATCCGAACAGAGGGAGACGCTAAACCAAACAGAAAAAGAATTTAACAGCCCCACGTGGCACCATGATGAAATGAGAGCCGTTTCTCTGACTGTATAGGGGCGCCTGCAGAGATTCACAGGGTCCTTTGGCTGCCTCTCATCTCAGCAAGTTGTGGGGGACAAGGAGCCCCTGTGCTTGGCTCCTGAGCCTTCTGCAGCCTCTCCGCAGGGGAAGATTGGGCAGGAACCTGGCGTCCCAAAGAATCTGATCATCACAAGGCTGGTGCTTGCTCCCAGCCTCCCTCCAGATGGGCCAGCAACAGCGGGCATTTCACCTGACACCTAGCAGCACAGGGAAGGTTGAGTCTGCTCGGGCAGACAAGATGCTGCTGGCTTTTTCGTCTCATCAGCTGCTTTACCCACTAGTATGAATTGTGTCCCTGCAAAAGATGTGTGGAATCCAAATCCCTCTACCTGCAAAAGTGAACTCGTTTGGAAAGAGGGTCTTTGAAGATGTTCTTCATTGGGTGAACAGAAAGCCATACTGTGTAGGGGGACCCTAATCCCACCTGAGTCGTGTCCTGATAAAAGAGGAGAAGAGACGCAGAGATGGGGAGACAGAGGAAGAACACCATGTGATGCTGGGGCCACAAGCCCAGGACGGCTTGGAGCTACCAGAAGCTGAAAAAGATAAGACAGGGTCCTTCCCTAGAGCCTCCAAGGGAGCGAGGACTGCCCACACCTTGATCTCAGACTTGTTACCCCCAGACAGTGAGAGCATAAGCTGCTTCTCACCTGCTGTTATGGTTGAATTGGAGTCCCGGGGTGGTACAAACAGTGATCAAGCTCAGCCACTAACAGAAAGGCTGGAGGTTTGAGTCCACCCACAGGAACTTCGGAAGAAAGGCCTGGAGACCTGCTTCTGAAAAATGAACCACTGAAAAGTCCTGTGGGGTGCAGTTCTACTCTAACACACACAGCGTCACCGTGAGTCGGAGTCAGCTGGATGGCAGCTGGTTTCCGGCTCAGCAGGGCGTCGAGGGAAAAGCGTACTTTCTGCGGATGCTCTCCGTGGTGATAAAGAGGAACATACCTGTGAAGAGGAATAACATAAACACACACATAAAACACACTTGTTGCCACCGAGTCGATTCTGACTCGTAGCCACCCTAGAGGACAGGGTAGAAGTGTTCGAAACCCCAACCTTTCAGTCAGCAGCTCAGTGCTTTAACCAATGCACCACTAGGGCTCTTTCTGTGAAGGGAACCCCTTGCCATTCAGTCGACCCTGACTCATAGCAACCCTATAGGACAGAGTAGAACTGCCCACAGCATTTCCAAAGAGTGTCTGGTGAGTTGGAACTGCTGGCCTTTTGCTTAGCAGCCTAACTCTTAACCGCTGCACCACCAGGGCTGCTCTGTGAAGGGAAAACCAAAAAACAAACCCGTTGCTGTTGAGTTGATTTCGACTTAGAGCGATCCTATAGGACAGTGTAGAACTGCCCCATAGGGTTTCCAAGGAGCGGCTGGTGAATTCGAACCAGCCTTTCGGTGTGCAGCCAAACGCTTTAACCACTGAGCCCAGCAAGGAAAGCTTCCTCTTAACTTCTCGTCTGTGATTGTAGAAAGAGAGACACAGCTGCCACTCTGATGTGATCTAAAGGCATTACAATTTTTTTAATAGGCTTCATTCTTTAGAGCAGTTTTAGGTTTACAGAGAAATTGTACAGGGTACAGAGCTCTCATACACACTTCTGCAACCTGCGTCTCCTATTTTGAGCATCTCACTTCCGATATTGATACGTTATGGTTAACAAGTCTGTAGTTTACACGAGGGTTCACTCTTTGTGTTGTACAGACCTATTGGTTTTGACGAATACATGATGTCATAAGTCTTTGATTACACAGCGAGACACACATACACAGTGCTGCCCAGTCAGTTCCGACTTGTACTGACCCTACAAAAACAGCATCAGATAGAATACCGTGTTTTCACACAAATAACGTGCGCCCTCTGTTTGTTTGCAAACCGTGCCCGCCCCCGACACGCATTTTCATGAGCACTCGCCACTGTGCCAATTTTTTTTTTACATGTTGATGTAAAAAAGAAAAAAATTGTCATAGCACACTTAAAACAAAAATACCTCACGGGGGAGAGGCGTTGGGCAAACAAACGTAGAAGGCACGCGTAATTTGCTTGAAAATAACAGTTGTTTCACTGCCTTGAAGATCTCCAGCCACCCTCTTTTATTTAATTAATATGCATTATTTTTTAGAAGACACTCACATTTGCAGAGAAATAGAGCAGAAGTTACAGAATTCCATACCCTCCTCTCCCCCTGCTCACAGTTTCTCCTGTTGTTTACATGTTGCCTTCCTGTGCTACGTTTGTTACAATGAATGAACCAACATTGATACAACGTTACTAACTGAAGCCCACAGTTTACATGAGTTTCACTCTTTGTGCGGCTTGGTCCTGTGGGTTTTGACAAACACAGAATGTCACCTGTCCACCATTACAGTATCGCACAGAATAGTTTCAACACCCTGAAAATGTCCTGGGTTCCACCCGTTCAAAGGAACACTGGTGGTGCAGTGGTTAAGCGCTCAGCTGCCAACGGAAAGGTCTGTGGTTCGAGCCCACCAGCTGCTCCTTGAGAGAAAGATGCGGCAGCCTGCCTCGGTAAAGATTACAGCCTTGGGAACCCTATGGGGCAGTTCTGCTCTGTCCTGTTCATTCCCCTTCCCTACTGAAAAAAAAAAAAAAAAATGCCCTGGTTCAACTGGAAACCCGAATTCAACAAACTCCCAGCTCCTGACCTCTTACTCTCGGCTTCTAACTTCTTGCTCTCGCATGTGGCGATCAGTAAGTGCTCTCAAGGTGTGTTCTCTGTACTTTGCATAACATGTGTGCTGCACTTGTGCCTGGTAATTGCCGTTATGTAAATTCCTGCAAAGTCCTATCTCAGGAGATAGTTTCCCTGCCTTGAACCCCAACCTGCATCACACGGCTGCGTAGGTCTCCCCACCCCGGCAGACGGGTACACCTGGAAATGGCCAAGGAGGGCAGTCCAGGTTCTTTTTGTCTGAATGCCTCCCAGGGACCTGAAATGTGTTTCCTTAGCAGAAGAGAAGTGATGAACTGTGCTTTCTTTATGTGGCCCATCACAAATCAAATACAGGAGGTTGTAAAGCCGTATTTTCCTAAGCGCTCAGCTATATGGCCATGGCTTGCAAATATCCTTCGTGGCTCCATGTAGGGGGAAAAATGGAAGAAGGCAGGGCTGGTGCCTTTGAGCAGGGGGCAGAGGGGCACTTAAAGAGGCCAGGAGAGAGAGAAGGTGGAGAAACCGCACTGGCTGCCCATGGTGGGTGTCGATGGAGACCTGGGTGGGTTTGTGTGGCTTGAGTCTTTATGGAACCCCAGGCTCCCCTTACCTCTTAGGCTGCTTATTAAAGTTGGGTTAATATAAACACAGGGGTCGTAAACCGGCAGGGCCCAAGCGCCAATTAAAGTAATAAAAACAAGGAGCTGCCCAGAACGGAGAGCTTTTGGCAGCCGCTGGGAGGCAGGAGGGCTGGAGACGCCGGCCAAGGAGTGGGGTTTGGGGGAGGAGAAGGGGGAGCAAAGGGGTTCTGTGAGGTGGCTGCTGTGCCTTACGGTGAGCCCCTGGTCAGTGCTGGGGGCATCTGGGGGTGGTGCTGAGGCTGACCACCCAGCTGGCCGGGCTGGAGTACTGGGCAGGGAGGGCTCCCTAGCCGGGTGTGAGCAGACTGGCTGGGATGTGCTCTAGGAGTGGTGTGGACCAGTACTGGGGGCCTGGGGGGATACCACGGTCACTGGTCACTGAATGGCCCTTCAGGGGTGTGTCCACCAGCTGGACAGAGGAGGACAAGAGGGCAGCCCTCCTTCCCCTGCACTCTGTTCCCTGTGGCCCTCACTCTCCAACTCCCATTCTGCCTCCCCTTCCACGCCTCACCCCTACACCCCCGAATCCAACATCCCCCACCTCCTAGTCCCCCACCTCCCCATCCTCACCTCCTCGGCCCTATAATCCTCATCCCTATGCCCCCCACCCCTACACCCCCAGCTTCACCATCTCTCACCTCCGCATCTACCTCCTCACCACCCACCCCCCGCCCCTACACTCCCCGACTCCACCATCCCCCCCTAGTCCCCCACCTCCTTACCCCCACCTCCTCACCCCTATAATCCTCATTCCTATGGCCCTCACCCCTACACCACCTACTCCACCATCCACCACCACCCCCTCTACCTCCTCACCCCCACCCCTCACTCCTATATCCCTCACCCCTACACCCTCCACTCCGCAACGCCCACTTCTTCACCCACACCTCCTCACTCCTACACCACTTACCCCCACTGCACCCATGCCACCTCCTCACCCCATCCTCTACCCCACCCCCCACCTACCTCACCCATTCTCATTTCTCCCACCTCCCCTCCCCAACGCCTTCTGCCTCCTATATCCTGTCTTCATCTCCCCTTCCTCCTGGTTCCCACTTTATGTCCTCTGTATCCCTCCCTCTAGCCTCGCTCCTCCAGCCCTTTCACCCCTGTCTCCCCCCCTCGCTGCCCCTCCCTCACCCTCTCACCTCCCCTACCTTCCTCCCACCTCTCTCCCCTGCTCACCCCTTTCTGGCATCCAAGATTCAGTCTTTTCTTCCCAGACAGCTCTGTGTGCCATCTGGCCCACTCCTACTTATGGTACCCCCATGTGACAGAGTAGGACTGCCCCATAGGGTTTTTCAGGCTGTCATCTCTAGGGAAGAGGATCACCAGGCCTTTCTCCCCCAGAGCGGCTAGTGGGTTCGAACCACCAACCTTTTGGTTAGCAGCCGAGCACTTAACCACTGTGCCACTAGGGCCCTTACATACATACAGTATAGTGGTATATATACCCTATATATGTAGTATATAGTAGCATATATATACCCTTTCAGGAGGTGGCATGTGAACAGGAACCGATGGTACTGAAGGAAGAACTCCAAGCTGCACTGAAGGCGTTGGCCAAAAAAACAAGGCTCGGGGAACTGACAGAATACCAACTGAGATGTTTCAATACACTGATGCCGCTCTGGAGGTGCTCACTCGTCTATGCCAAGAATTTGGGAAGACAGCTTCCTGGCCAACCAGCTGGAAGAGATTAATATTTGTGCCCACTCCAAAGAAAGACGATGCAATGGAATGAAGAAATTATACAATGATATCATTCATATCAACACAAGTAAAAGTTTGCTGAAGATCATTCAAAAGTGGCTACAGCAATATATCGACAGGGAACTGCCTGATATTCAGGCTGGATTCAGAAGAGGACGTGGAACCAGGGATATCACTGCTGATGTCAGATGGATCCTGACTGAAAGCAGAGAATACCGGAAAGATGTTAATCTGTGTTTTATTGACTATGCAAAGACATCTGACTGTGTGAATCATAACAAATTGTGGATAATGTTGTGAAGAATGGGAATTTCAGAACACTTAGTATTGCTCATGAGGAAGCTTTACATAGATCAAGAGGCAGTTGTTCGCACAGAACAAGGGCATACTGGTTGGTTTAAAGTCAGGAAAGGTGTGCGTCAGGGTTGTATCCTTTCACCATACCTATTCAATCTGTATGCTGAGCAAATAATACCAGAAGCTGGACTATACGAAGAAGAATGGGGCATCAGGGTTGGAGGAAGACTCGTTAACACCTGCGATACGCAGATGGCACAACCTTGCTTGCTGAAAGTGAAGAGGACTTGAAGCACTTACTAATGAAGATCAAAGACCACAGCCTTCAGTATGGATTACACCTCAACATAAAGAAAACAAAAATCCTCACAACTGGACCAATGAGCAACATCATGATAAACGGAGAAAAGATTGAAGTTGTCAAGGATTTCATTTGACTTGGATCCACAATCAACAGCCATGGAAGCAGCAGTCAAGAAATCCAACAAGGTATTGCAATGGGCAAACCTGCTGCAAAGGAGCTCCCAAAGTGCAACACCTTGTTTGACTACACCTGTGCTCCACAGGGTTTTCCTTAGAAGATTGCCAGGCCTTTATTCCAAGGCTCCTCTGGGTGGACTTGAACCTCCAACCTTCTGGTTAGCAACAGAGTGTGTTCACCATTTGCGCCACCCAAGAGCAACATGAAGGGTTAGGGAATCAGTCCTTCATTCCTGCCTCTCCTGGGCCAGGTGCCAGGCCAGCCCCCACCCACTGTGGGGTGTAGATGCAGCAGTGTCTTGGCTTGAGGGTCACGGGTGTCGGGAGCAGTGGTTTCCAGGGAGCTGGGCTTGATGGGCAAACAGTCCACACCTTCCAAAACTCCAGGGATAAGAATAAACCACACAAAATCTACAGAGCAAAAGGCAGTCGACTGAGCAAAGAGGAAAATAATACAACAAAAGCTTAGGGGCCAGGGAGTCTAAATGAATGCAGTAAAACAATTAGAGCAGAAATAAGGAGAATGTTGACACAATGGGAAGACTGTAACCAAGGTCACCAAACAGTATGTGTAAACCCAAACCAAACCTGCTGCCGTCGAGTCGATTCCAACTCATAGCGACCCTATAAGACAGAGTGAAAGTGCCCCATAGGGTTTTCAAGGCTGTAAATATTTATGGAAGCAGGCTGCCACGTCTTTCTTCTGTGGGGCAGTTGGTGAGTTTGAACTGCTGACCTTTTGGTGAGCAGCTGAGCGCTTTACCACCGGGCCACCAGGCCTTCTTGAAAAATGTGTGTAGAAACTGTCAGAGGGAAGCATGTTTGGATGTGTGTATTTTCATCTACGATAAAATAAAAACAAAAAAGTAAGTTAAAAAAAGTGGTAATAATAATATAATAAAGCAAAAAGACAAGATCAGAAAGCGGGAAAGAAGTCGGGCATAAGAGTCGAAGAAAAATATTCACAGAGGGGTTAAATTTCCTCATTAAAAGTTAGCCATTATTTGATGGGGTTAAAACCCAGTTATATATTTTGAGAGATACAGGGAAGAATGAATACAGCGAATGAATAAAAATAAATCTTAGAGGAAGAGCCAGGGTTTCCCATTAAAATTCAAACTAATGGAAAGCAGAAAGACTTAAGGGAGGGTTTAAGCCAACGAAAGCACTAAGTGTTGGGTTATTTTATGTTGATTAAAAAGTACAGGACAAATGAGCGGGCGTAAAGCGTTGGGGGCATCAAATAAACCAGCATCAACATCTACAAGAATTCAAGCGTAACAGCGATTGTGAGGATGGCGCAGGACCCGGGAGTGTTTCGTCCTGTCGTCCGCAGGGCGGCTGTGAGTGGGAACCAACTGGACGCACCTGACAACAACAACAATACGGAATAGTTGTTATCTTTAGAAGTGATAATGGAATTGTGGTACAGTGATTATGTTTACAAACAAACTTATCTTTTAGAGACACATACTGAACAACATATCAACATGTCTGGTTCTATGGTGTAAATGTATGCACATTAATAATATATGTAAATATGTCATTTAATATATATTTAAAACTAAATATATATATAAGCTGATGATGTCGATGTTTCGCTATTTAAATTTAAATAGATAAAATATCATAGTAAGTAACCTTCATATATTTTATCTACATTTAAATTCATATATATTTAATCTGTTACGTAAGGAGCCCTGGTGATAGAGTGGTGAAGCGCCTGGCCGCTAACAAAAGGTTGCTGGTATGAACCCACCAGAAACTCCTCGGGAGAAAGACGTGGCCATCCTCTCCCATAAAGATGACAGCCTAGAAAACCCTACAGGAGAGTTCTACTCTGTCACATGGGTCACTACGAGTCAGAATTGACTCAGCACACAACGACACTTCGTTATATATGCATAGAGACTAAATTTGTATCCAACAAAGCTGAACAGACCACAAGACATACACAAAAAACGATAAAATTCCTGGCCTCAAAAACCTCAATAAATTCTACGACGTAGGAAATAGATTTATCACGTTAGGGCCCTACCACCCTGTGGTCCTGGCTACTCAGAGTGAAGACCAGGACCAGCAGCAGAACCATCACCAAGAACCTGTTAGAAGTGCAGAGTCCCAGGCTACACTCACTGCAGACTTTTGAACGGGCTGTGATAGGCTCCGACTGAATCCCATGGGCTCCAACCGGCTCCGACCGGCTCTGAGAGGCTCTAACCAGACCCCAAGGTGAATTCTGTGCCCCCTGCAGTTTGGGAAGCACTCACGGGTCGAGGCTCGTGTTCCGATAGGTGCCTAACCTGTTCTGCTGTTTCCAGCCCATGGGGTGGGTAGGAGGATGGGGGAGCACATGGTGAGGCTTGTCCTTCCAGACCACACCCATCAGCTCTCAGAGTTCTTTGGAGGGACCAGCTCACCCCCAAAGCTACCTGCAGCACCACGGAGCCTGGGGTGTGTGTCCAGATCAGTGTGCAGGAAACATTGGGTCTCCAGCATCTTTCCCCACCTGGCACTCCAAGCACCAAATATCTACCAAATGCCCCCCCAAGGGGCAAAGCTCAAACTCCATCCTGGGAGCCCAATGCCCAGGACTTCTGCTGACAGGTAACTGAGACCCCAAGGATTCAGAACTCACAGTCCAATGGCTGCGTTAAACTTCCCACCGATGTCCAGGGGTGGGTGGAATTGAAGACCACAGCAGAAACCCCCTGTGGGAGAGGTGAGAAGGACCCCGGTTCACAGCCAGGCAGAAATGTGGAGCTTCTTGTCTGTCTGTCGTTCTGTGATGGCTTGTGTGTTGCTGTGATGCTGGAAGCTATGCAGCTGGTATGTCAAATACCAGCGGGGTCAGCCACGGTGGACAGGTTTCCGCAGAGCTTCCAGACTAAGAGACTAGGAAGAGAGGCCTGGAGATCTGCTGAAAATCAGCCGATGAAAACCCTATGGATCCCATCAGAACATTGACTGACTCACTGGCTTTGGACACGTTGTCAGGAGGGATCTATCA
This sequence comes from Elephas maximus indicus, assembly GCF_024166365.1. Classification (NCBI taxonomy): domain Eukaryota; kingdom Metazoa; phylum Chordata; class Mammalia; order Proboscidea; family Elephantidae; genus Elephas; species Elephas maximus. Next base: position 180,448,534 of record NC_064846.1, on the reverse strand, counting down.
CTGGAGGGTTGTGTTGATCAAATAATTGAGTAAGAAAAATGTCCGCCTTCCTTATTCTTGTTAGTGTGTTAGTTGCTGTCCAGTTGTGTCTGACCCGTGACGACCTTATATCATCATTTCTATGTTTGAGCCCATTGTTGTAGCCATCACGTCACTCCATCTCATGGAGGGTCTGCCTCATTTTCACTGACCCCCTACCAAGCATGATGTCCTTTTCTAGCGAATGGTCTTTCCTGATGACGTGTTCAAAACAAGAGAGCCGAAGTCTCACCATTCTCACTTATAAGGAGTGTTATGGATTGAATTGTGTCCCCCAAAAATGCTTGTCACCTTGGCTAGGTCATGATTCCCAGAATTGTGTGTTGTCCACCATATTGCCATCTGATGCAATTTTCCTGTGTGTTGTAAATCCTACCTCTGTGATGTTAATGAGGCAGGATTAGAGGCAGTTATGCTAATGAGGCAGGACTCAGTCTACAGGACTAGGCTGTATCTTGAGTCCATCTTTTTTGAAATATAAAAGAGAGAAGCGAGCAGAAAAGAGAGACCTCATACCATTAAGAAAGAAGAGCGTGGAGCAGAGTGTGTTGTTTGGACCCAGGATCCCTGCACTGAGAAGCTCCTAGACCAGGGGAAGACTGATGACAAGGACCTTCCCCCTAGAGCTAACAGAAAGAAAAATCTTCACCTGGAGGTGGTGCCCTGAATTTGGACTTCTAGCCTCCTTGACTGTGAGAGAATAAACTTCTCTTTGTAAAAGCCACCTCCTTGTGGTGTTTCTGTTTACTAGGTAACGAAGACCAGGAGCGTCCTGGCTGTGTTTCTTCTAAGACTGACCTGTTTGTTCTGCTGGCATTTGACGGTGTACTCTATATTATTCTCCAACACCACGATTTGAATTCGTCAATTATTCTTCTGTCTTCCTTTCTCATTGCCCAGCGTACCTTCTTAGGAACTATTCTGATCCATGGTGACCCCACGTGTGTCAGAGTAGAGCTGTGCTCCATGGGGTTTTCAATGGCCGGTGTTTCACAAGTAGAGGGGAAAATGATCAATTACCTGACAAAGTAAAACCCGTAGGGTCCCTCGGTGACATGTGCTATGTCTGGGCATGACAACAACAGCGAAGAACACCAAGGACTCACCTGTGTTAGGTACAAGTGAAGTTAAACATCAGTAAAGAAATCAGACTTGGCTGAGCAGACTTTCATTTATAAAAATCCCCCCTCCACGTTTAGGATAAAGGGTCAATATTTTTGAAAAAAGCCAGGGACTTATTAACAGCATTTATTTAAAAGGGCAGAGGGAAGAGATGGCAAAAAGAATCAAGGCTCAAAGGAACTTAGTCAAATTAGCTGCTTTCTCCAAAATTGCAAAATCTGTACTTCTGTCTACGACTTATGCTGACCAGCACCACAATCCCGCTGGCACCCACGTGTACTTTATGGGGTGGTGACAAAGGGCAGATTGCGAGTGAGTTAAATGTTTACAAAGCGGGTCTGTCTTAGTGGAGAAATGAAGGCTGATAGATAACACCAAGAAAGGCTCTGCCGTGAAGTCACTGTGTGTGTGTGTGTGTGTGTACGTGTGTGCTAAATGAATGTATATTTGTTGTTGGTGGTGGTTGTTGACAAGTTGATTTGAACTCGTGGCGGCCCCATGTGTGTCAGAGCAGAACTGTGCTCCATAGGGTTTTATATGTCTATCTGTGCATGTGTGTGTGTGTGTGTGTATAAAATCAAAAAATTAGCTGCCATTGAGTCTACCCCAATTCCTAGCAACCCCCATGCCTCAGAGTAGAACTGTGCTCCATACGGTTTTCAACAGCTGATTTTTTTTTTGAATTAGATACCAGGCCCTAGGTAGCGCAATGATTAGGCGCTTGGCAGCTAACCAAAAAGTCAGTGGTTCAAACCAACCCAGAAGCTCTGTAGGAAAAAGGCCTGGCAATCTGCTCCTTTAGAAATTACAGCCAAGAAAACCTTATGGGGCAGTTCTACTCTGCCACATGGGGTCGCTATGAGTAGGAATGGACCCGACAGCAAACAACTACAGCACACACATATATATGTATATGTACACACACACACACATATACAACATTTAAAAACTCAAAGCACGTCTATCCTGAAGCCCAGGCAGCTGGCGGTCTTGGGGTAGCAGACGATCGGCCACTGCGTCACAGATGTTAGTCAGATCAAAGATCAACACCTCAGATTTGCAGGAACTCAGGAAGACCCAAGCCCCTCGGGAAAGCTATTCTTTATTGCATTAATTATTAAGATCTGTGCACTTCTGCTGATGGATGGGTGTGAGAAACTCGAGCTCATAAATCCGAGGAGATCACTTAGCCAGTAGACATGTGCATGTTGACACCACATGTCTCCCAACCTCCGCTCACGGGAGCACACGGGTATGTGTGGGCACATGGAACCTGCCGTGTGGTTTATTACAGGTGTGTTTATAAGCCGCTCAGCCTGTGCACCACCCTACTCCCCAAGGGGCCCAGGCCTAGTGCTGCTGTAACAGAAATGCCACAAGGGGGTGGCTTTCAGGAACAGAAATTTATTTTCTTACAGTTCTGGAGGCACAAAGGTAAAGCGCTCAGCTGGTAAGCGAAACATGGGCAGTTCAAGCCCACCCAGTGCACCCTCGAGAAACAGACCTGACGACCTGCTCCCTTGAAGCTTTCAGCCATGAAAACCCTACGGGGGCTGTTCTACTCTGTCACAGGGGGTTCCTGCGAGTTGGAATCGACTCGACGGCACAAAACAACAACATATTTGCATTGCATCGAGTCCATTCAGGAGCCTGCAACCTCACAGGTCTTGTGTGAAACGTGTGGTTGATTTCATCAAGCATCCGTTGATGGAAGCGAAGAGGGGAGGCTGGTGGGAAAGTGAAAAGAGAAGTCGTCCCAGGCTCGGAGGTGAGAACGTGGCTCAAGCATCTTGCAGGAATTGTCTTTCTGTACCTGGTTGGACTCGTGCCCAGCCCCAGACCTAGACGGACTTTGTGCTTCTTAAGAGAGAAACCACGCCGGGGCTGATGAAGGCCGATGGATCAGGTGCGGTGTCTGGTTTACATTAAGGAACAAGGCGAAAGGGGGCAAGAAATGAAGAGAAAGATGTAGATGAGGGCGGGCCATGGGCAATGGAAGGGAGCTGACCTGACAAGTGAATTCTTAAGGATCAGTGAGGAGGCCTGAAGGAGTTTTGACAGAGCAAGACGATTCGAGCGGACAAACGAAGTGTGTGCTGTTTTGAAGCATAGCTACGTGGTGCAAATGGTGAACGCGCTTGGCTTCTAACCAGAAGGTGAGAGGTTTAAGTCCACCCTGAAAGAAAGGCCTGGCAATTTACTTCTGAGAAATCAGCCATCGAAGCCTACGTGGAGCAGAGTCCTACTCTGACACTCACGGGTCACCACAGTCAGGGTTCATCCCACAGCAATTGATTTAATTCTAAGGAAAAGTCCCTGGGTGACATAGTTAACATGCTTGGCTGCTCCTCGAAAGACTGGAAGTTCAAGTGCACCCAGAGGTACCTCAGAAGAAAGGTCTGCCAATCCCCTTCTGAAAAATCAGCCGCTGAAAACCCTAGAGAGCACAGTCTACCCTAACACACGTGGGGTCACCGTGAGTCAGAGTCGAACTGAGGGCCACTGGTCTGGAGTCCCTGAGTGGTGCAAACAATTGAGCACTCGGGTGCTAACCGAAAGGTTAGAGGTTTGAGTCTCAGAAGAAAGGCCTGGCACTCTGCCTTCAAAAAATCAACCATTGAAAACCCTCTGGAGCACAGTTCTACTCTGAGACACATGGGGCTGACCATGATTCGGGTCGACTCTGTGACAATGGATTGGAGGACTTTTCAGCTGCCTTTGCTTGCTTGCTCCCAGCGGGGAGTCGGGGGACCAAGGGGAAGGGCTTGTTCGTGACTGACCACCTTCTCAAACAGCTTTGCAGGCTTCTGTCTTGAGTCCCAAGCTGTGTTCTGACTTATGGTTTGTGAGAAAACGCTGTTTGGAAAATCCGTAGGGCGTCCCCTAGAGAGAGAAGCTCAACTTAAAATTGTTTTTCTTTTTGTTTAATGTTTCTGAAGTGGCTTATTGCATTTTTATTTCCTTTAGCTTGGTATTCTGGGACAGAGAGACCGTTGTCTGCTATTTTCAGGAAAGCGTATTTCTGCTCACCTAAAATCCGATTGTCTTCTTATCATCAAGAGCTGAGCGAGGAAGAAGCCAGGGTATCTTCGGCCACTGCTTGGTGACACAGATGAAGTCCGTACGTAGAAGCAATAAAATTAGACTTAAAGATTTTTGACTACTGTCTGTTTCCATGAAGCCAGTGAGTCACAATGAAGGAAGATCAAGGAATTTTGTAAAAGTTGGTGATAATTGAGGTTCACTCTGTGCCTTGAAACCCAGTATCCCATTGCTTCTTGGAAATGCTTTAAGTGAATTACAAAATCCATCCCCAAGGCCTTTATGATTATATTGAGTTGAATCCTGGTGGTGTAGTGGTTAAGAGCTCAGCTGCTAACCAAAAGGTTGGCAGTTCGAATCCTCCAGCCACTCCTTGGAAACCTTCTGGGGTAGTTCTACTCTGTCCTATAGGGTTACTATGAATTGCAGTTGACTCAAGATGGCAACGGGTTTTTTTTTTTTTTTGGTTTGGTAGCTAAAGCTTGAAAAAGGATGACGTTTGCAGGAAATGAGCATTGTCCTGTTATCAGTGGGATGGATTTTAAATTTCAGGCGTGGAGAGTGACTGGAAGACTGTGTGCAAGATGGTGGCCCCAATTCCCCCCCGGTGGTGATGTCCTGAAAAGCCCCTCCTGTGCACCCTCGGGGGTCAGCCAGCTACCTCGGTCTCCGACCCACTGCTGTGGAGTCAATTCCTACTCACAGTGACCCCATGTGACAGAGTAGGGCTGCCCCATAGGGTTTCCTAGGGTGTAATCTTCATGGGAGCATATCGCCAGGTTTTTCTCCCTTGGAGTCCCTAGGTGGGTTCAAACCGCTGACTTTGTGGTGAGCAGCTAAACCACTGTGCCTCCAAGGCTCCTTCTCAGTCTCCTATGGCTGCTATAACAAAAACAAACATAAACAAAAAAACCCACAAGTAAGTGGCTTTAAAAGATACAAAAAACCAAACCTGTTGCCATCGTGTCAATTCCAACTCATAGTCACCCTACAAGACAGAGTAAAACCGCCCCATACAGTTTCCAAGGACCACCTGGTGGATTTGAACTGCCAACCCTTTGGTGAGCAACCATAGCACTTAACCACTATGCCACCAGGGTTTCCATGCTAAATTTGCACACACTTCCATTCAAGCTGGACTCTCTAGGTAGGCTACCTGTTGTCACTGTTGCTGGGTGCTGTCAAGGCAACTCCCACTCCAAATGGCCCCACGTGACAGAGTAGAACTGCCCCGTAGGGTTTCCTAGGCTGTAACCTTCACGGAAGCACACCGTCAGGTGTTTTCTCCATCGGAGTGGTGACTGGCGGGTTTGAACGGCTGGCCTTCAGGTTAGCAGGCCAGTGTTTAACCACTGTGCCCCTGGGGCTCTCTGTCACTACTCTGGTCGCACACACGGAGCACCAAGTAGTGGTTTATCCATACTGAGTCCACTCACTCACTGTCTTTGCTTTCCATTTGGGCAGTAACTTTTCTTAGACAGATGACACCCTAACCTCTATTTTTTTTTTTTTAATTGGCTGTTTCTGCTAATACGCAAATATATAAATATCCAATTAGGGAGTGTAGGTAAACAGGATTTAAATCTTAATATAAAGTGCTTTTTAAGAGTCTATAGTTGATTAAAGACTGTATTTCCTGGCATTTTATAAATCCTTCCGGTGCATTATAAATTAAGAATTTGTTGTATTTATTTATGTACTGTCTGTGTAACCCAGTCAATTATGAAATGGATACATTTATTGTGTATAAATAATAAAATCTCCACCCCATCACAAAACTAATGCTCCGTGTTAATACACTGAGAATAGAGCATAAGTAAAAAAGGTAGAGTCCAGACTGCCATCAGGGCTGGCAAGGATTTGTTTATCTTCAAACACTTCAAAGCAAAGCCTGAGAATTTAGCCACGGATTCCAGGCTAGGCTTAGAAGTTTGCACAATCATACGCTTATACTCCGAAGAGATTAAACGATGGTTTCGGATCGGCCACAGAACCTTACACAATGGACTTGGGTGTTTCTGCCGTTCAAATGCAGTGATAACGCTCAGGTATTTATGAAGCGGTTACTCCGTGCATGTGTAAGCGAAATGTGGACAAGGAAAAAGGAAGGTGGAAGAAGAATTGATGCCGTTGAATTGTGGTGTTGGCGAAGGATATTGAATATACCGTGGACGGCCAGAAGAACAACCAATGTGTCTTAGAAGAAACATAGCCAGAATGCTTCTTAGAAGCGAGGATGGGGAGACTTGGACTCGCTTGTTTTGGACACGTTGTCAGGAAAGACCAATTGCTTGAAAAGGACGTGATGGCTGGTAAAGTGGAGGGTCAGGAAAAATGAGGGAGACCCTCCACGAGATGGATGGACACAGTAGCCACGATGATGGATTCAAACACACCAGGGATCAAGAAGATGGCACAGGACCGGGCGGTGTTTCCATTCTGTTGTATGTGGGGTCACCACGAGGTGCAGCCTACTTGATGGCGACGAACACAACAACAACAACGACAACGCCCCTGACCTCGTATGAGGGAGGGGCTGACATTCGCTCCCCATCGAAACGCCATGGCCACGGAGCGCAGAGGGACCCTTATCTTCAAATCCAGGCCCCTCTGACGCGGTGGGTCATGTTTGTTTCCTTCCATAAAGCCGCACCCACAACTTCAGTTCTATGACTGTTACGGAATTGTGTCCCCCCAAAAATGTGTGTCAGCTTGGCTAGGCCACGATTCCCAGTATTGTGTGAATGGCCACAACTTTGTCATCAGATGTGATTTTCCTGTGTGTTGTATATCCTACCTCTATGATGTTAATGAGGCAGGATTAGAGACATTTATGTTAATGAGCCAGGAGTCTGTTTATAAATTAGGTCGTATCTTGAGTCAGTCTCTTTTCAGGTATAAAAGAGAGAAGGGAACAGAGAAGAGAAGGACCTCATGCCACCAAGAATGAAGAGCCAGGAGTGGAGTGTGTCCCTTGAACCCGGGGTCCCTGCCCTGAGGTGCTCCCAGACCAAGAGAAGACTGATAACAAGGACCTTCCCCCAGAGCCGGAGCTGGTGCCCTGAACTGGGACTTCTAGGTTTCTAGACTGTGAGAGAATAAGCTTGTGTTTGTTAAAGCCACCTATAGTATTTCTGTGATAGCAGCACTAGATGACTAAGACACCAGCCTTAACAGTCAACTCCAGCAGATTCATGGGTGGTGTCCGGTTTGTCATACAGTCCCGGAGACAGGGCTTGTCTTAGTCACCACTCAGAGCCTGAGGCGTGTGTCTTAGTTTTCTAGCGCTACTATAACAGAAATACCACAGAGGTTGGCTTTAACAGACAGAAACTTAATTTCTCACAGTTGGGGAGGCTAGAAGTCTGAGCTCAGGGCACTGGCTCTAAGGAAACACTCTCTCTGTCAGCTCTAAGGGAAGGTCCTTGTCTCTTCCTCAGTTCCTTGGCCATCTCCACGTGGCATCTGTCTTCGCTGGTGTGTGTCTGCTTGCTTCTCTGTCCCTCAGCTGCCCTTTTGTATCTCAAAAGAGGTTAGGCTTAAGGCACACCCTACACTTAACATAGCAAAGAAAACTCTATTTGCAAATGGGATTACATCCACAGGTATAGGGGTTAGGATTCCAGCACATATTTTGGGAGGGACACAATTCAATCCGCAAGAGGGAGGTACAGCCACCATGATGCAGAGCCACACGGGCAGGAGAAGCTAACAGGCTGGAACAGTAGGTAAGGGTTGAAGAATGACAGGCAGGACTTCCTGGGATCAGGTGTTTTGAGTTATTCTGCAGGCTCAGGAGGTGCAGACCCTGGGTGGGGTGCATAGTGGCCCAGGAGTCTGTGGGTAACACAAACTGTGACGTTCTAGGCTGCTAAATGAAAGGCTAGTGCTTTGGGTGTCTCAGAAGAAAGGCCTGGCAACCTACTTCTGAAAGATCAGTCATTGGAAAACCTGTGGAGCACAGTTCTCCTCTGATACACATGGGTTACCGTGAGTTGGGGTTGACTGGACAACTTTTTTTTTTTTTTTTTAATGGTGGCCCAGGAGTACGAAAACCTGACAAAGGGAATAATTGAACAGCAGACTTAGCTGCTCAAGAAGGGGGACAGACCGTCCTCCAGCCAGGGCCTCAAAGCTGGGTCAAGACAGCATTTCAAGAAAATCGTATCACGCCAGGTATGGCATTTTCATGGGCAACAGAAAGTTCTAGAGAGAGAGCAAAAGGCCGCTCCCCAAGCCTCCTTTCCCCAAAACAGACCCCCGCAGGCGTGGCCCGCTCGTGGAGTTTGTGTGTGCTCCCAGACTTGGGCAGACATTCACGCATCTTCTTGATCACGGTCCAGTCGGACTCCAGGCACCGTCCCTCTTTGCTTTTTCCATTCAATCACTTTCTCCCATCAACTCAGAGAGAGCCGGCTTTTCCTAGCGGCTGCACACTAGTCTGTCGTGTGGGTCTTGCTGGGATTTTTACAATCAGCCGTTTACCTTTGAACAGGAGTTTCTGGCTGGACAAACGGTTACGCACCTGGCTACTCACTGAAATGAAATGTTGGTGGTTCGAGTCCACCTGGTGCACCGCAGAAAAAAGGCCTGGCAATCTACTTCTGAAAAACCAGCCGTTGAAAACCCTGTGGAGTAAACTTTCACTGAAAACACAACAAAATATCATTAAGAAAGGAAACCCTGTGGAACACAATTCTATCTGACACACGTGGAGGTGCCATGAGCTAGAGTCGACTGGATGGCAACTGGTTTGGTTTCACAGGTTTATCTTTGAACATTAAACTTTTTCCTTTCTATTTTTTACATTCGAGTCAATTATTTAACAAAAATGCTTATCTCTGTCTTACCAGTGTATCTGTAAGACAAATTCATTGACATTTGTTTTTGTTTTCAGGGGATTGGGAAGGTTTATATCCTGCTTCCCTTCTCCTAGTACTTTTATTTTTTATTTTAAATAATCCAATGAAATCTTTTTTCTTGCTTAATTAAATGTAGTCGCTGAATTCCCCCACCCTTAAAACCCACTAAAAACCCACTGCCATCGAGTCAATTCTGACTCATAGCAACCCTACAGGTCAGAGTAGAACTGCCCCACAGAGTTTCCAAGGAGACCCTAGTGGATTCGAACTGCCAACCTTTTGGTTAGCAGCCATAGCTCTTAACCACTATGCCACCAGGGTTTCCACCCTTACAAAGGAGGAATTCAGACCTCCCACCATCTCCCTCTTCCTCTTGTCCCTCACTTCTGCCAATTTTCATAGCATATATGAATTTTTTAAACCATGTCATCATTATAGAATGTAAATGCTCTTTGTAGCCAAAATATTTACCAGATTTCAGTTGTAATGAGGAGGTACTGTGACAGAACTGCAGCCTCTTCCTATTTTTTTTAAGTCATATGCCATTGAGCTGACTCCAATTTATAGTGACCCCATGTGTGTCAGAGTAGAACTGGACTCCACGGGGTTTTCAATGGCTGGTTTTTCAGAAGTAGATTGCCAGGCCTTTCTTCCAAGGTGCCTCTAGGTAAACCCAAGCCTCCAGCCTCTCAATGAACAGCTGAGCGTGTTCACCATTTGTGCCACCCAGGGACTCTGATCCAGAACTAAATATATGGCTATAGATACATGATATAGAAATAAAGGCCTCGGGATACAAGGGCCCCTGGGGGTACAGTGGTTAAGTGTTTGGCTGCTAACTGAAAGGTCAGCATTTTGTAGCCACCAGCTGCTCCATGGGAGAAAGGTATGGCAGTCTGCTTCCATAAAGATTTATAGCCTTGGAAATCCTATGGGGCAATTCTACTCTGTCTTGCAGGGTTGCTATGGTTAGGAATCAACTTGACAGCAATGGGTTATAAACGATATATGGTATAGATATAATGGGTTATAAATGATATATGGTGTAGATACATATGATATAGATATCTGGATATTGATATAGGTAGAGATGATACAGATATATGGATATTGAGTTGATATAGATAGAGATGATAAAGGTAATGATGATATAGATGTAGATGACATAGTTATACATGATATAGATACACGGATATGGATATAAGTAGAGATGACATAAAGTGATATAGACATGAATATGGATAAGGGTAGAGTTGATAGAGATGATAGAGGTAGACGTAGATGACATAGTTATATATAGATGTAGTTATATAGACATAGAGATGATATAGATATGTGGATATGGATAAGAGTAGACTTGATGTAGATGATAGAGGTAGAGATAATAAAGATAGAGATGATGTAAAAAAAAAAAAACCCACTGCCGTCAAGTCAATTCCAACTCATAGCGACTCTATAGGACAGAGTAGAGCTGCCCCATAGAGTTTCCAAGGAGAGCCTGGTGGATTTGAACTGTGGACCTCTTAGTTAGCAGCCATAGTACTTAACCACTACGCCACCAGGGTTTCCAGAGATGATACAGATATGTGGATATCAATATACATAGAGATGACATAGGTAGAAAGGATAGAGGTAGCAATGATATAGATGTAGGTGATATAGGTAGAGATGATATAGATGTGTGGATATGGATAAGGGTAGAGATGATGTAGGTAGAGATGATATAGATGACACATATGTAGATGACTGTCATGGATTGAATTGCGTCCCCCCAAAAATGTGTGTATCAATTTGGCCAGGCCATGATTCTCAGTATTGTATGATTGTCCACCATTTTATGTGATCTTCTTATATGTTGTAAATCCCATCTCTATGATGTAATGAGATGGATTAGCGGCAGTTATATTGATGAGATCTACAAGATTAGATATTGTCTTAAGCCAATCTCTTTTGAGAAATAAAAGGCAGAATTGAGCGGAGAGACATGGGGACCTCAAACCACGAAGAAAGCAGTGCTGGGAGCAGAGTGTGCCCTTTGGACCTGAGGTTCATGAGCTGAGATGCTCCCAGACCAAGGGAAGACTGATGCATCACAAGGACCTTCCCCCAGATCTGATAGAGAGAGAAAGCCTTCCTCTGGAGATGGCACCCTGAATTCGGATTTCTAGTCTACTGTAGCATGAGAGAATAAACTTGTCTTTGTTAAAGCCATCCACTTGTGGCATTTCTGTTATAGCAGCATTAGGTAACTAAGAAAATGATATAAATAGAGACGATATAAATATATGGATATCAATCTAGGTAGAGATGTTATAGAGATGATACAAATGATATAGATACATGGATAGCAGTAAGGGTAGAGTTGATGTAGATAGAGATGATCGAGGTAGAAATGATAAAGGTGTAGATGACATAGATATATGGATAGATAATGTAGGTAGAGTTGATATAGATAGAGATGATATGTAGAAATACATCTATATTATCTACATCTATATATCCTCTACATATGTGTGCAAAGATGATCTATTTATATGTATGACATAGATATATGGATATCGATACAGGCAGAGTTGATATAGACAGAGATGATCTAGACATAGACGATATAGATAATAGATATAGGTGATACAGATATATGGATACCAATATATGTAGAGTGGATATAGGTAGAGATGATGTAGGTATAGATGACAGATGGAGACGATGGAGCTGGAGATGATGAAGGTGGAGATGACAGAGCTGGAGTTGATGGAGGTGGAGATCATGGAGGTGGAGTTGACGTAAGTGAAGATGACGAAGGTAGAGATGACGGAGCTGGAGTTGATGCAGGTGGAGATAATGGAGATGGAGTTGACATAACTGGAGATGACGGAGCTGGAGATGGCAGCTCTGGAAATGTCAGAGGTGTAGATGACAGAGCTGGTGATGACGGAGCTGGAGGTGGTATGCCCTTGTCCTTGCCATTTGTCATTGAGTCAATTCTGACTCATGACACCCCATGTGTGTCAGAGTAGAACTGCTCCACAGGGTTTTCAATGGCTGATTTTTCAGAAGCAGATCAACAGGGTCTTTCTTCTGAGGCACCTCTGGGTGGACTCAAACCTCCGACCTCTCAGCTAGCAGCTGAGCACATTCAGCTTGCAGCACCCAGGTGTACCCCCTCATTCTCAAGTCCTTTATTTGGATTCATCCACTGGTTGGCTGCATTCCATTATCAGAGTTTCCGTGGAAGGACTCATGGGTCATACCTGCCTCGGGACACTATTGTCTGAGGCTGTCTTTGAACAGCCTTCACTTTGAATGGTAACTTGGGGAGAACCCCAGATCCTTGAAATGGACCTTATTTGGCAAAAGAGTCTTTGCAGATGTAATTAAGTCAAGGATTTCCAGAGGAGATCGTCCTGGATTAGGCTGAGCCCTAAGCCCAACAAGTGTCCCTATAAGAGACAGAAGAGGAGACACAGACACAGGGGAGACGACACGTGAAGAAGGGCTTGGAGCGATGTGGCCACAAGCCCAGGAACGCCTGGGGCCACCAGAAGCTGGAAGAAACGAGGAAGGTCCTCTCGTAGAGCCCCCGGAGGGAGCGTGGCCCTGCTGACGGCTTGAGTAAACTTCTTGTTTCAAAGCCACCAGCCTGTGATGTTTTTATTATGGCAGCCCAAGGAAACTGAGACACCTCGTAACTGTGAAGGGACCTCAGTCAGAAATGGGGTCCTTGCAGATGGAATTAAGTGAAGGGTCTCAAGATGAGACACACACAGACACACATATATGCACACATGTACACATGCGCACCACACATAAACACACACCACAAACACATGTACACACCACACACACATATACACTCACAAACACACACAAAGACACACACACAACTCAATTATAGTATAAAATTCACAGGAGCCGGCGGTGAAGTTAAAAGGCCCTGGTCGCACAGTGGTAAACTCCGGGCTGCTAGTCGAAAGGTCGAAAGATAGGGGCTTCAAACCCACCAAGATGAACAATCCGCTTCTGTCAACATTACAGCCTTGGAATCCCTATGGGGCACTTCTACTCCATCCTATAGGGTCACGAGCAGTCAGAATCGACCTGGCAGCCACGTGTTTGGGATTCGTTGGTGAAGTTAAGAAGTTCAGCGAAGCTGACGACCGGATCACGTCCCCACTGTCAGCTGACAAAGCTCCGGCTTTGCTTGTCAGGCTCCTGCCCCCCTGCTCCCTCTGTGAAGCCCCCTGGGGAACGCCGGCTGCCGGCCTCGAACGCGCGCTGGTGCCGCCTGAGCTGGGAACACATTCTCTCTCCCTGTTGACCTTAGAAGCTGTTGAAGGGCGTGGATGTCGCGTGTCATTCACGACACAGGGGCTCCTTCTAATGGGCCGGATAATTTACTCATCTAAATTATGTATCAAAGTGCCCCCCGGATTCCATGACCGTCAGTGACACTGTTGTTTGTCACTCTTAGTGTTGCCAGGTCTGTGTTATTCATCACCAGCACCTTGTCCCTGACAAACCCACAGGGCCTGTGATCTCCTGAGCTGGAAAGAGGCACCGCGTTCTCAGCAAACGGATGGTGAGGTTTGGAGAGGCACACGCGGTGATGCTCACAAACGCTGGCTGATGTTAGATGGAGGAAGGGAAAGAAAACTCCACAAACTGCAGGAAAATGCTCAAATTTGGCTCTTTGGAGGAAGATTGTTTTTACTCTCTCACTGGGTTAAATTTGGTTTTCTTTTGCTCAGCTGCCATGGAGTTGACCCTGACTCGTGGCGACCCTGTGTGTATCAGAGTAGAATTGTGCTCCACAGGGTTTTCAATGGCTGATTTCTCAGAAGTAGATTGCCAGGCCTTTCTTCCAAGGCACCTCTGGGTGGACTCGAACCTCCAACCTTTCAGTTAGCAGCCTAACATGTTTATCATTTGCAGCATCACCCATACCCATTCGCCATCTTCTTCTTCCCCAGCTCCTGGCGACCATCACTCTGCTTTCTGTCTCCATGGTCAACCTAAGTTTTATATGATCCATTCATTCCCCACCAAACCAAAACCAAATTCATTGCTGTCGAGTTGATTCCGACTCATAGTGACCCAATGGGACACAGAAGCACTGCCACGTAGGGTTTCCAAGGTTGTAATTTTTACAGGAGCAGACTGCGACATCTTTCTCCCAAGGAGTGGCTGGTGGGTTGGAACCACCGACGTTGTGGATAGCAGCAGAGCGCTTTAACCACTGTGTCACCAGGGCCCCTTACCAGCTTTTGAGGCAATGATCACGCTGACTTGCAAAATATGGTCTGCTCCGATACAGCATCTTTTGTGGAAGAGTCTCTAGGCTCTCTCAGCCAAGGATGGCAAACAAGTCTCTTGTCTCAGGCTAAGTCAGCCAGCTGAAACCGGCTGCCCCAGGCACTGTGTTGAGAAGGATTCTGAGAGCAGCCATCTCAGATGCATCGATTGGTCCCAACCCACTTGGAGAAAAGTAGAATGAAGAACACCAAAGACACGAGGAAAATATTAGCCCAAGAGACAGAAACGGCCACATAAACCAGAGACCCCATAAGACTGAGACCAGGAGAACTAGGTGGTGCCCAGTTACCACCAATGACCGCCCTGGCAGGAAACACAACAGAGAGTCCCTGACAATGAGGACAAGTGTGTTACACAACTCAAATTCACATAAAAAGACCAGACTTAATGGTCCGACTGAGACTAGAGGAACCCCAGAAACCACGGCCCCCCGATGATCTGTTAACCCAGAGCTGAAGCCATTCCCAAAGCCCACTTTTCAGACAGAGATTGGACTGGACTATAAAACATAAAATAATACTCGTAAAGAGTGTGCGACTTGGTTCAAGCAGATACATGAGACTAAATGGGCAGCTCCCGTCTGGAGGTAGGACGAGAAGGCAGGAAAGGACAGGGGCTGGTTGGATGGACACAGGAAACCCAGGAGTGGACAGAGGGAGTGTGTTGTCACGTTATCGGGATTAGAACTAGGGTCACATAACGATACGTGTATAAGTTTTTGTATGAGAAGCTGACTTGAGCTGTAAACTTTCACCTTAAGCACAATTTAAAAAAAAGATTCTGAGGTTTTGTCTGAGGGAAGGGCTCTGTGATCTGCCTCAGGCGTGGAAAGGTTGTTAGGTGCCTTCAAGTCGGCTCTGACTCCTGGCAACCTCGTGCACAACAGAAGGGAATGCTGCCCAGTCCTGCACCATCCTCACCCCTCCATTGTTTTGCAGGAGCCATTTTTTCATAGAAACAAAGAGTGCACCCAACACAAGTGGGAATGAAGGAGACACGGGGCAAAAGATGCTGAGACCATGAGTCCTGGAGAAAGACTGAGCACCTGTGACAAGGCGGGAGGCTACAGCAGGGTGTGCTTACACCTCACGTCATCCGCATGGATTCAATGTAGTGCTCAGTGTGCAGCAAACACAAGTTTTGCTTTTTGGAACTTCCTTTTTTTTCCCAAATATTTTCGACCCATGGTTGGTTGAATCCGTAGGTGGAGAACCCCTGGATACAGAGGGCTGACAGTACCAAATAAATTTATTTATTGCATTTTTTATTGACATGAACTTCACATAACGTTACATTTACCATTGTAAAGTGAACCCTGGTGTGGGAGCCCTGGTGGCTCAGTGGTTAAAGTGCTAGGCTGCTAACCGACAGGTCGGTGGTTCAAACCCACCAGCTACTCTGTGGGAAAAAGATGCAGCAGTCTGCTTCTGTAAAGATTACAATCTTGGGAACTCTCTGGGGCAGTTCTACTCTGTCCTATAGGGTTGCTAGGAGGCAGAATCAACTGCACGGCAGCAGGGGGTTTTTTTTTGGTAAAATGAACAATTCAGTGGCGTTTGGACATTCAGGGCGTTGTGCTACCATCATGTCTACTGAGTTCTAGAAAATTCTCATGGCCTCAAAGGAAACCCCGTACTCATTAAGCAGTCACCCCATTTTCTCCTTTCCTAGTGTCTGACAACAACCTATTTGTTCTCTGTCTCTGAGGTCAACCTAAGTTTTATCCGAACCTGTTTATCCTCAAATTTTATGTAATGCACAGTTTAACTTGCTGATCGTGATGGCTTGCAGAATGTGTGGTGTTTATCTTATCCCTGTGGGGTTTCTATCTGGGGTTGGGTGGGGTGTTTATCTTATCCCTGTGGGGTGTCTATCTGGGGTTGGGTGAGGTGTTTATCTTATCCCTGTGGGGTGTCTATCTGGGGTTGGGTGAGGTGTTTATCTTATCCCTGTGGGGTTTCTATCTGGGGTTGGGTGAGGTGTTTATCTTATCCCTGTGGGGTGTCTATCTGGGGTTGGGTGAGGTGTTTATCTTATCCCTGTGGGGTTTCTATCTGGGGTTGGGTGGGGTGTTTATCTTATCCCTGTGGGGTGTCTATCTGGGGTTGGGTGAGGTGTTTATCTTATCCCTGTGGGGTGTCTATCTGGGGTTGGGTGAGGTGTTTATCTTATCCCTGTGGGGTTTCTATCTGGGGTTGGGTGGGGTGTTTATCTTATCCCTGTGGGGTGTTTATCTGGGGTTGGGTGGGGTGTTTATCTTATCCCTGTGTGGCCTTTATCTTATCCCTGTGCGGTCTTTATCTTATCCCTGTGTGGCCTTTATCTTATCCCTGTGTGGTCTTTATCCAATCTCTGTGTGGCCTTTATCTTATCCCTGTGTGGCCTTTATCTTATCCCTGTGTGGCCTTTATCTTATCCCTGTGTGGCCTTTATCTTATCCCTGTGTGGCCTTTATCTTATCCCTGTGCGGTCTTTATCTTATCCCTGAAACATGAAAATGGGTACAAGATGAAACTGCAGAGTCTCCTCCACTGTTTGGATGGTTTCCAGAAGCTGCCTCAGTAACGCGTTTTTCTATCAGTGGCTTTGGGTTTTGTCTTGATAAGGAAGCCCACGTTTTGAGACTAATGACTGGAGATGGAGTGACTGTCGTTTGTCTTGGCTTTGGCCTCATTCTGCATAAGTAAATCGAGTTTTCTTTTCTGCACATTGTGTTTGTGACATGGAGAGCTATCCAGAGTCCCTAGACAGCATTTGTGCCTGCAAACGTCAGAACAAACCAGTAACGGAAGCAGCAGATCACACACAGCAGTATGACTGAAAATGAAACCCAAACCAAACCCATTGCCGTTCATTCTGACTCATAGCCACCCTATAGGACAGAGTAGAACTGCCCCATAGGGTTTCCAAGGAGCAGCTGGTGGATTTGAACTGCCCACTTTTTGCTCAGCAGCCAAGCTCTTAACCGCTTTGCCACCAGGGCTCCAACACCCAGAGACATGATAATAAGATGGCCCATCCACCTAGGAAACTCTCCCTAAAGACCCTCCATGGACCGGAAGCTGTCAATGCACACAGTTCATGAACCTCACATACCAGTAGGGGATGGTGCCAAACCACATGCAAACAAAGAAATAACGTGAACATCTCTGATTTGAGATAACACATGAATCTCCCTGACATACTGTAGGACTAGAGAATGGGTGGCTGGTGGGCTTCAAGGAAGACTTCTAATCTGAGGTCAAGAGGTGACCTTTAATCTGAGATCTGAAGGTGAGAGGTTAGGTTGGAAGGCTGGCTCGCAGAGAATGAGGACCGAGTGGCAAACACGAAAGAATGGGAAAGACGGAAGTTTTCTGATCATCTGTAGACTAGTAGATGCAACGCAGGGGATTCAAACAGCTTTGAGCCTGAAGGGTGTGGTGTGATTTGTGTTTTAAGAAAATGAGGGCTTGCTCTGAGGAAAACGATGGGCAGAGGTGGGACCTGGGAGGGGTGAGTTGAGGGGCCGATGGAGAGTAGGATGGATTATTCCAATACGAAGGCTGGGTTTGGGAGTAAAGAGGCTGGTAAGAGGAGAGAGATTTGGCAAGGCAAGAATGAGAGAATTGGTGATGGTTTGGGTTGAGCACGATGAAGGCAGGGACTAGGTGGAGCTGGCGAAGACTCTAAGCCTTCTAGGTGGCCACCGGGCAGAAGATGGTACCACTCGTTGTGGGTAGAAGGTGTTGGTAGGAATTTTAGCGGTCTGTCTGGCACAGGGAGAGTCTGGCTTTAATCCCTCTCTTCCATCAGGGGTCTCTGGGTGGTCCAAACAGTTAACGCGCTCAGCACTCAGAAGAAAGGCCAGGTGACTTACTTCCAAAAGACCAGCCATCGGGAGTCCTGCGAAACGGGCTTGTACTCTAACACGCATGGGGTCTCGATGAGTTGGAGTCAACTCCATGGTAACTGGGTTCCTTCTTCTGTCTTACACAGCCTTCCCTCTCGTACCTCATCACCCCCCTCACTTTCACGCATGCACGCACACGTACACGTGTGCTCACGCACACACACACACACTCACAGCTTGAGTCAAAAGGCAACTCTCTGGAGAGTACTCAATTCAACTCGCAAATGCTAACCAGGAATGTCATTTCCTTTCCTTCTCTTCCTTTCTTCTTTCCTTCCTTCTTTTCTCCCTCCCTCCGTCTGTCCCTTCCTTTCTCCTTCCCTCATTCCCTCCTTCCTTCCTTTCTTCCTCCTTCCAACAATCTTCTCTGCTTCCTTCCCTCTTTCCCCCTCCCTCCCTCTCTCTCTTCTCTCCTGTCCCTTCCTTCCTTCCTTCCTTTCTCTCTCTCTTTTGCTTCACTTTCTGTAACTTTTTCTATTATTGATTTGTTTGCATCACTTTGGGCAAAAGGAAACACAACTACAAGCTGAGTTTATAAATCTGCCTTTTCTGTATCAAGTGAAAATTGAAACGGCATGAGCGAAAATGAGATTAAAAATACACCGGAGGCCTTGTTAACAAAACCTTGATAAGTCCGTAAGAACTGTTTAAAAGGAATTGGAACCAAATGTCCAAAAGAAAAAAAAAAAAAAGCGATCCTTATCATGCTTTAAGCTTATGAGGTGGATTTCGAACAAACGCATCAAGCTTCATTCCATGTTTACATCCACTTTTTATAATTTGTAGATTCTTCATAAGGAGATAAAGCAAGGGAACATAAAAACACGAGACGAAACTTGAGAATCCATGAAAGGGAGAGCAAGTTCAGCCACGTTCAGCACTGCTAGCCTTTTCTTCTTTATTTGGAAAGCTGGTTGTTCACAAACATTGCAAATATTCTAGAGATTTAAGGCTGCCAAGTGTCTCCAGGGCCTTTAATATTCATGTCTTAAAATATTTAATAATAGGTTCAAATTTTTGGCTTCCCGTAGTGTATTAGATTTCTTGGTCTGTCATAACAAGGGACCACACGCTGGGAGGTTTGAAGAGATAGAAATTTATTCTT
Organism: Elephas maximus indicus; assembly: GCF_024166365.1. Taxonomy (NCBI): domain Eukaryota; kingdom Metazoa; phylum Chordata; class Mammalia; order Proboscidea; family Elephantidae; genus Elephas; species Elephas maximus. The sequence continues at coordinate 180,429,159 of NC_064846.1, read as the reverse complement.
TCTCTATTTTGGAGCCGGGAGGTTCCAGTTCAGAGTGTGGGCAGGGCCGTGCTCTCTCCAGAGGCTCTGGGGGATCCTTCCTTCTCTCTTCCAGCTTCGGGGGGCCCCACGTGTTCCTGGGCTTGTGGGCACATCACCCCAGTCTCTGCCTTTATCATCACATGGCATCTGTCCTCTGTCTCCCTAACTCTTCTCTTCCTTTACAGGACACCACTCAGACGGGATTAGATCTCACACTACTTCAATATGACCTTGTGCTAACTGGTAACATCTTCAAAGAACCTATTTCCAAACAAGGTCAAATCCACAGCTACCGAAGGTTAGAATGTGAGTGTATGTTTTGGGGGACACACACCAACCCATAACACCTGGGTCTACTTCTCTATGACTCTGGAACAGAAAAAGATTTTAAATTTTTCTACCACAGTTTCTGCACCCTGAAGACTAAGAAGAAGGAAATTTCATTCCTAGAGAGGTAACTAAGATTGCTTAAGACAAAAGTTTTTTTGTTTTTGTTTTTTTTATTACAGGAACGTAAAATAAGAAGAAAAGTCCCTGGGTGTCGCAAATGTTTAAGCTCTAGGTTACTAACTGAAAGGTGGGCAGTTCGAGTCCACCCAGAGGCGCCTCAGAAGAAAGGGCGTGGTGACCTACCGCTGAGAAATCAGCCACCGAAACCCCCGGGGGGCACAGACGTGGCGCCAGGAGTCGAGTCGACTGGAGGGCACCTGGGCGCTTTAAAATAATAACAGAAACTGTGAAACCCATTGAACCAGGCACTTAAATCATTGTACTCTGGGGCTCGTGGGAGTCATAGCTTGGTCTGAGTGGTGTCATGACAGACCCTGGGGCTCTGCTCTCTGCCAGTCGTTGGGCTGACAAGCCCGTTCCATGCCCGACCATTTTATGGATGGGAACACTGAGTCCTGACACTTGCCGTGCTCACTTGGGCTGAGCCAGACAGACAGTACCCCTGTGAATACCTACTCCACCCTCCTTCCCTCAAAAGCCCTTAACTGCAGGAACTGTAACAATTTAATTGCAATTATGTAGCCCCCGGCCTCTTCGCATGCTCGTAGGAGCAATTATAGAAAAAAAAAATTTTTTTTTTCAATTATAGAGGATAGGACTAATTTTCCTTGCAGTGTACAGTCAGTCAGATTTTCCCAGTATTATGGATTGAATTGTGTCCTCCCCCTAAAAATATTAATGGCATCACTTGGTGGTGCAAATGCTTAAGCAGAGGACTACTCCCCGAAAGGTTGGTGGTTCAAATCCACCCAGAGGCACCTCAGAAGAAAGGCTTGACAATCTACTTCCCAAAACTCAGCCACTGGAACGCCTATGGAACTCGTCTTTTCTCTGTCACATGTGCTGTTGCCATGAGTTGGAGTCAATTAGATGGTGATTGGTTAGATTTTAGGGTCCCTGGGAGACGCAAACAATAAACACGCTCATTGCTTACTGAAAGTTTAGAGGTTGGAGTCCACCCAGAGGTGCCTCGGAAGAACGGTCTGGTGATCTACTTCCAAAAAACCAACCACTGAAAGCCCTGTGGAGCGCAGGTCTGCTCTGACACACTTGGGGTCGCCATGAGTTGGAATCGACTGAGGGCAACAAACGAGAACAACAAAATACGTGTTGAAGTCCTGGCCCTGTACCTGTGAATGTCAGCCCGCTTGGAAATCCGGGTTTTCTTTTGTCAGGTTAATGAGGTCATACCATAGTATCCAAAAAAAAAAAAACCTCAGAACAAACCCATTGCCATCGAGTCGATTCCAACCCATAGCGACCCGATAGGACAGAGCAGAAATCCCCCATCGGGTGTCCAAGGCTGTCTTCTTTACAGAAGCAGGTCTCGAAGTCTTTTCTCCCACGGAGCCAATGGTCGGTTTGAACCGCTGACTTTTTGGTTAGCAGTTGAGCGCTAAACCACTGCACCACCGGCGTCTTCTTTACCATGAAATACCATAGTAGAGAGAGTCCTAAAGCTAATCACTTCTGAGCGATAAAGACAGCAGATTAGACCCAGAGACACACGCAGAGGAAGGCAGATGACAAGGAACACCAAGGAAGTGCCAGGGCTACCGGCAAAGGACTTCCCCCTAGAGCCATGCCCTGAATTCTAGCCTCCCGGACTGTAAGAAAATAAGTATCTGTTCTCTGTAAGAAAATAAGTATCTGTTCTCTAAAGCCACCCACCTGTAGTCCTTTTTGTCACCTCAGGGCTAGGAGACTAAGACACTCATTGTGCTAATTCTTCAAAGCTCCAGGAGCCTAGAATGCTGACGCTAGCCCTGGCGTTGGTCTTTGAGGCCAATGGTGTCTGCTCCATCTGGCTAGGTCAGCTGGTTCCACCCTTTATTGGTGGATGTCTTACTACACAGTGGAGCCCACAGGTGGTGCACAGAGCGACTGAGCTCAGCTGCTAGCTGAAAGGTTGGAGGTTCGAGTCCGCCCAGAGGTGCCTCAGAAGAAAAGCCTGGAGATCTACTTATGAAAGGCCAGCCGTTGAAAATCCTATGGAGCACAGTTTTCCTCTGACACACGTGGGGTTGTCATCCAGCAGAATCCACACAACGGCAAATGGTTTTACAGATCAAGTTGTCTCTCTTTGCCTGAGAATCTTCTCAGACCTGTGGCAGTTCCGGGGTACTGATGATGGCGAGAGGCAGCTATTCAAAGATTTTGTACAAAGGCTAGTTTGAATAAACCGAGGGTTCTCACCCATGGATGATTTTATCACCCAGGGGACACTAGGCAATGCCTGGAGACATTTTTGGTTGTCACAACTGGGGTGGGGGTTGTACTGGCATCTGGTGGGTGGAGACCAGGGATGCTGTTTAACACCCTACAGTGCACAGGACGGCCCCACCACAGGGATGATTCAGACCCAAGTGTCAGCAATGCTGGGAAGGAGACACCCTGAAATAAACAGACACCTGTCCTTGGATGTAGATTAAGGAGCCCTGGTGGCTCAGTGTTTAAACACTCAGCTGCTAACTGAAAGATTGGCAATTCAAACTCACCAGCCATTCCGTGGAGAAAGGTGAGATTTTTCAGCCTTGGAAGCCCTATGGGGCAGTTCTGCTCGGTCCTACAGGGCCTCTGTGAGTCGGCTCTACAGTAATGAGTGCTTTGACTCTACCGGAATGGGTGGGTGGGGTGTAGATTTCGTGACTTCACAAAATGTTCCTTTACTATCATGCTTGGGCAAATATAATAACTTCTGATGAACAACAAGGGCAACAAGAACTCAGAGCTGAAGCCTCCCGGGGACACAGGAGACAAAAATGATCACTTTCATTGTTTGTTTGGGGCCCTATGCAAATCACGCATTCTGAATCCCCCAGGACATTAGGAAGTCACAGCCCCTGGCCCCACGGGACCACAGCCATTGTGAGGGGGACAAAAGGAACCCACAAGGCTGCAGAGACCAGCTGGGCAGAGGGTCAGGCCTTTGTGTGAAGTTCTTTCATATTCAAATCCCCTTCCCTTCCGCAGGTTCCAACCTCACCAAACACAAAGCTCCCCTGGATGTACACCTCACACAGTTACGTTGTGCCAAACCCCTAAACTCAGCCTGCAACCCTTAGTAACACTCCCAGAGCCAGTTCCTCAGGCAGAAATCCTAAGAACGCCTTTTTTTTTTTAATTGTGGTGAAAATACACATGCTAGAACATTTGCCAACACAACAATGTTCATATTTGCATATTAATGGCATTGATTACATTTTTCAACAGTGCCACCATTACGGCTATCCTTTCCTAGAATATTCCACCACCGCAAACATAAGAGGAGCCCTGCTGGTGCCTTGGTTAAAGCGCTCGGCTGCTAACCGAAAGGTCGGCAGTTTGAACCCTCCAGCAGCCCCAAGGGACCCACCAGCAGCTCCAAGAGAGAAAGACCTGGCAATCTGCTCCTGTAAGGATTACAGGCAGCTTCTCACCTGTATGAGACCAAAGGGTCAGCACTGACTTTAAAACAAAGATGAGAAGGCAAGGGAGCAGGGTAACTAGATTAAAGGAAACAGGGCAGTCGGAACGGAAATAATGAGAGTTTTCATGCATTGTGAAGATTGTAACCAATGTCACTGAACAATTTGTGTAGAAATTGCTGAATAGGAATCTAAACTGCTGTGTAACCCTTCACCAAAAACACAATAAAATATTGTTTAGAAAAAAATCTTCTAAGTTACTGTGAGCCCAGACTAGGTGGAGACTTCTCAGGTAAGGAGCAGGACCTGGGTGAGAAAGTCGTTGTGTTCTTGCGTGCTGTCGGATTGATTCTGACTCATAGAACCCCCTGTGACAGAGCAGAACTGCCCCATAGGATTTCCTAGGCTCTGGAGGCACAGCGGTTAGTAGCTTGGCTGTTAGCTAAAAGGTCAGCAGTTTGAATCCTCTAGCCGCTCCCTGGAAACCCTTCGGGGCAGTTCCATTCTGTCCTATGGGGTTATTATGAGTCAGAATTGACTTGACGGCAATGGGTTTGGTTTGTTGTTGTTGTTAGGTGTCGTTGAGTCAATTCCAACTCATAGTGACCCTATGCACCACAGAACGAAACACTGCCAGTCCTACACCACCCCCACAACGTTTATTATGCTTGAGCCCGTTGCTGCAGCCACTGTGTCATTCCATCTCACTGAGGGTCTTGCTTTTTTGCGCTGACCCTCCACTTTACCAAGCATGATGTCCTTCTCCAGGGACTGATCCCTCCTGAGAACATGTCCAAAGTATTTGAGACGCAGTCTCACCATCCGTGCTTCTAAGGGGCACTCTAGTTGTACTTCCTCCAAAACAGATTTGTTCATCCTTTTGGGAGTCCATGGTATAGTCAATATTCTTCACCAACATCACAATTCAAAGGCGTCAACTCTTCTTCGGTCTTCCTTACTCATTGTCCAGCTTTCACATGCATATGAGGCAATTGAAAATACCATGGCTTGGGTCAGGCACTCATCAGTCTTCAAGGTGACATCTTGGCTTTTCAACACTTTTACAGAGATGTCTTGCAGCTGATCTGCCCAATGCAATGTGTCTTTTGATTTCTTGACTGCTGCTTCCATGGCTGTTGATGGTGGATCCAAGTAAAATGAAATCCTTGACAACTTCAGTCTTTTCTCTGTTTATCATGATGTTGCTCATTGGTCCAGTTGTGAGGATTTCTGTTTTCTTTATGTTTTTTTTTTTATGTTGAGGTGTAATCCATACTGAAGGCTGTGGTCTTTGATCTTCACCACTAAGTGCTTCAAGTCCTCACCACTCTCTGCAAACAAGATTGTGTCATCTGCAGAACCTGTGGTTTTTAATATTTACGTCTTTCTCCTGCGGAGCCACTGGATGGGTTCAAACCTCCAACATTTTGGTTAGCAGCCAAGCGCTTAACCATTGCACCACCAAGGTTCCTTATCCACAAGTGTGTTGTATTGTTGTTATGGGCCCTCAAGTCGATATCAACTCATAGTGACCCTATAGGACAGAGTAGAGCTGCCTCGAAGGTTTCCAAGTTTGTAATCTTTACAGGAGAAGGTTGCCAGGTCTTTTCTCCTGTGAAACCACTCAGTGGGTTCAAATAGCGGTCCTTTCAGTTAGCAGCTGAGCACTAAACTAATGTGCCACCAGGGCTCCTTAAAAAGAGGCTTTTTGTGTTGTTGGGTGTCGTTGAGTCAATTCCGACACATAACGACTCCTTGTGACAGAGTAGAACTGCCTCATAGGGTTTCCTAGGCTGTAATCTTTACGGGAAGAGATCGCCAGGTCCATTTCTCCTAAGGATCAGCTGGGTGGATTCAAACCACCAACCTTTTGCTTACCAGCCAAGTGCTGAAGGGAGAGAGAGAGACCCAACTCTCAGCGTCCTTATCAAGGACTGTTCTGGGCCCACGGTCTCTGCTTAGGCAGCAAAGATGTGAGACTTAGATGCTGACCATCCTCCCAACACAGAGTAAAGCCAAGAGCCCTTGCACCTGTTACAAATGAAACGAAGGACACACACTGCGATCACAAACTTAAGTCGTCTTCAGAAGGACCTGCCTTGGCGTAAATGACAACTTTCCAGAATGCACTCCCCCTGCCCCCCGCCCAGCTAACTTCCTCAACTGTTCTGTAAAAAGAAATGGCTAATTTAGTTACTGTTTTCAGCAAGGATGTTTTCGAAGTTCAGAAAATTAGTATAAACTGTTTTTGCCTCTGTATACTTTGTTTCCATTAAAGTAACATTTTAACTAAAAGTAATGTTTGTTGGGTTGAGGATTCATTTTTATTTTCTAAAACTCTCAAAAGAGAGAGATTGCCATCTTTGTCAGGAGTCCCTGGGTGGTAAAAACGGTGAAGCTCTTGACTGCTAACGGAAAGATTGGCAGTTCAAACTCGCCCAGCGGCACCAAGGAAGAAAGGTCTGGCAATCTGCTGGCTTAAAGATTACAATCAAGAAAACCCTATAGATTACTTTGTAACACGTGGGGGTGTCGTCATGAGTCAGAATTGACAGGATAACAATGAATTTGTTTTTTTGATATTTGTCTTAAGTCTCAGCCCTGGACGTTTCCTCTTGAGGGCCAGCTCCCTTTCTGCAGCAATCTGGTTTCCTCCCCCAATAAAACCTTTGTTAAAATTTTAAAACTCAGCTTCAAAACAAAAACACCAAATCCATTGCCATTGTTCTAGGGTAAAAACATCACAAAGTTTAGTAAAGCAAAAAGAAAGGTTTTATTTGGTGTATGTTCAAAGAGGCGAGTAGGAAGCAGACAGGCACGCTGCCACAGCCACGTCTGCCCGGGTCCAGAGAACTCTGCAGAGTCATCAGTGTATGTTAACAGTACAAAATGAGCAAAACCATCAAAAACTTCGCCTTTTCACAGATTGGCTAGAAACTGCCAGATCACTGTGATTCTACATTTTGAATCAACTCTCTTGTAATGATTGGTACAGGTGTTGCTAACAACAGTCAGGGGGGCCTTCACTGGTCCAGCAAATCTTCTATTCACTAACGTTTGTTAATAGAAAAATTTCAGAGTAGAAAGTATACAGGTCTTTCATGCTGTTTACTATTTGTTTATGTGAATGTTTCCCTAAAAGATGTTTTCAGAGATGTCCCTAGCTATTGTCTTTATACCTCAGGGTATAGTTAAGGTGTCCTTGTGAGTCCTTGTGAGTCCAGCTCCAGCTGGGTCACATTCCAGGACAAGGAATCATGCTCCAATATTATTTCCTAAATCACTGTCAAGTCAGTTTTGACTCATAGCAACCCTACCAGACAGAGTAGAACTGCCTGTAGGGTTTCCTAGGCTGTAATCCTTACAGAAGCAGACAGACACATTTTTCTCCAGCAGAGCTGCTGGTGGGTTCAAACCGCCGGCCTTTCCATTAGCAGCCACGTGCGGCGTTTTGGCAAAGAAGCCTCGATGGGCTGGGATCCCGAGATCCAGGCTCGCCGGCTTCCAGAGCACAGTTCTTGTATTTGATGATGGACAATCACCCACCCCTGCTACAGAGAACATTCCAGGCCAAGTGCACCCAGCCTCAGGCTCTGTACTGTTGATTCCAAAGGGCAAATTCCTGACTCCAAAATAAATAAGGCAAGTCAAAAGCCTTTGATAGTATTTGCTGTAAATGCTGCCTTTTATTTCTGTCCCACCCCCCACCCCCGCCAAACTGCAGTTGATGCTGTTTAAATGGACCTTCAAAGAATCCCAATTACCTTGGTGCCTTTATTCCATCATTTCCAACCACGTCGTCTAAAAGGATATTTGAACCTCATCACAGATGCCGTCCATAAAAACGCACGGAGCCGAATTCTAACGCTCAGGCTTTTGAAATTCTGACCCTTAATGGGGAAGACATTAAATGGGTCACAATCCTGAGAGGATTTGTCATATCTCCAAAATGAAAACACAACCTGAGACCTGACAGAGTGCTGATATATAGACATTTTAATCACGCAAAGACCACTGTAATCCCAAGCTCGTTCGAATCACTGATATTGAATTTTAAGTCTCCGGGCCAAATGGCTTATAAAACGGCAGGGTTTATGGTGCCGACATGAGTGAAAAGTATGAATGAAGGTTAAATATTATCAAGCTGCTGTGAGATGTGAAGTGGGCAGTGGAGAGGGATGGCGGGGTGGGGAGAGACGCATTTCCTGAGTCCGGTGAGCAGTTCAATTCCACGGGTATTTATGAGTGTTTTTACTATGCAGGAGTCCCTGGGTGGTACAGTGAACGCGCTCAGCTGCTAAACAAAAGGTTGAAAGTTAGGGTCCACCCGAAGGTGCCTAGGAAGAACGGCCTGGTGATATTTTTCAAAAAAAAAATCAGCCGTTGAAAAACCTATGGAGCATGGTTCTACTCTGATACTCATGGGGGCACCATGAGTTGGGGTCAACTCAGTGGCAACTGCTTTTGCGTGTATAGATAGATAGATAGAGCCTTGGTGATACAGTGGTTAAAGAGCTCAGGCTGCTAACCAAAAGGCTGGCTGTTTGAATCCCCTAGCCACTCCTGGGAAACCCTACAGGCCAGTTCTACTCTGTCTTATAGGGTTGCTATGAGTGGGAATCAACTCAACAGTAATGGGTTTATATAGATGTATAACAATATCACTCTATACATCATGGCGTATGTTAGTATATATCACTAGTCATATCAGTATATACATCACTATATATTTAAAAAAAAAACAAACCATTGCCATCGAGTCGATCCCCACTCATAGCAACCCTACAGGACAGAGTAGAACTGCCCCACAGGGTTTCCAAGGAGCAGCTGGTGGATTTGAACTGCCAACCTTTTGGTAAGCAGCTAAACACTTAACCACTGTGCCACCAGGGCTCCATATATATATAACTATATATATAATTACATATATGTAATTATGTATATATGGAGCCCTGGTGGTGCAATGGTTAAGCACTCAGCTGCTAACCTAAAAGTTGCTGATTTGAACACTTCCAGCAGCTCCGTGGAAGAAAGACCTGATAATTGGGCTCCGTAAAGATGACAGTCAAGGTAACCCTATGGGGCAGTTCTACTCTGTCGCATGGGCTCACTATGAGTTGGAATCAACTCGATGCCACACGATATTTGTTGTTGTTGTTGTTGTTGGGTGCCATCAAGCCGGTTCCAACTCACAGCGACCTCATGTACAACAGAACCAAACACTGCCTGGTCCTGCGCCATCCTCACAATCATTGCTGCGTTTGAAACCGTTGTTGCAGCCACTGTGTCAATTCATCTCCTTGAGGTTCTTCCTCTTTTTCACTGACTTTACCAGTATGCATATACACCAAACCAAAAAAACCCAGTGTTGTCGAGTCGATTCCGACTCAAAGCGACCCTATAGGACAGCGTAGAACTGCCCCATAGAGTTTCCAAGGAGTGCCTGGTGGATTTGAACTGCCAACCCTTTGGTTAGCAGCTGTAGCACTTAACCACTATGCCACTAGGGTTTCCATATACATGTATATGTATATGTGTATGTATATGTGTATGTATATGTATATAATGGAAACATAAAATACAAAACATATAAAAGTATAATGTCATCGTTGCAACAAAATATAACATGCCCAGCATTAAACTTCGTAAGGACTGTACTGAAGCTAAACAGGAGAATTGTAGAATTTTATCAATGTCCATAAAAGAATTCTTGAGTGGAGAGGTTTGCTGCCTTCCTGGATGCAGAGGTTCGATATTGTAAATATGTCCGTTCCTTCCAAATGAAAACGTAAGCTTAAGCCCTCTAGGAATTAAAGGACAAGTTTTGCAAGTGGTATAGTGATTACCAAACAGTTCTATGAGCATACAAGGGTGGAAAGGACGGATCCGTTTCTGAGAAAGGGGAGGGACATGCATTAGCGGACAATAAAGAGTTTTTATAAAGATACCGAGAATCAAAGCAAAGGTCCCTGGACCAGAAATAGACAGATGGGTGACAAGAAACACACCAGGAGTTTACGATGTGACAAAGGCAGTATCTCTAATGCATTCCATTAAAAAACTTCAAGAATTCTGTGTGTCACGAAATATACAAAAAATTACAAGGAACAAGGGGCAACATATGGAGAATCCAGTGCACACCGAAAACATCACCAATACAGAAAGGGCTGTTTCAAATCAGAGATCAAGTTCCCCAAGGACAAAGCCAAAGAGTGAGAAACAAATGGTCAGTAATCATAAAAAAAAATGCCCCCCAGGTCCCCAGTGGAGTGGGACCCCTGGTGTTGCGGGAGTGGACTCGAGAGCCCCTGTGGTGGTCTTGTGTGCTTCCCCGGTGGATGGAAGGTTTTGCTGGGAAAGTTTTGCAGAGTGTCAGAAGAAAAGATGGATTCCACAAACACGCATCGATGGTGATGGCAGCTCTATTCATGGAGTTAGATGAGGTAGTATGAAGGAGATGGGACTATGGGACCTTCTCTCAAAGGTCAGAATTGTACTGACAGAGAAGGACACAGAGGTAAAGGAAGAGACACAGAGAGCCCAGGTGTCTTAGGGCTCCCTAGGGAAACAGAACCAGTAAGATACTTCTAGCTCTATCTTCTCTAGCTCTGTATCTATCATCTACCTACCCATCCATCATATATCCACCCATCCATCCACCCATCCACCCATTCACCCATCCACCCACCCTCCCACCCATCCACCCATCCACCCATCCACCCATCCATCCATCCATCCATCCATCCATCCATCCATCCATCCATCCATCCATCCATCCATCATCCATCCATCCATCCATCCATCATCCATCCATCCATCCATCCATCCATCCATCCATCCATCCATCCATCCATCCACCCACCCACCCACTCATCCAACTATCCATTCATCCATCCATCCATCCGCCCACCCACCCACCCATCCATCATCTCTCCATCCATCCCTCCATCTGTCCATCCATTCATCATCCATCCATCCATCATCCATCCACCCATCCACCATCCATCCACCCATCCACCCACCCACCCACCCACTCATCCATCCACCCATCCACCCATCCAACTATCCACCCATCCAGCCATCCAGCCATCCAGCCATCCAGCCATCCAGCCATCCAGCCATCCACCCATCCACCCATCCACCCATCCACCCATCCACCCATCCACCCATCCACCCATCCACCCATCCACCCATCCATCCATCCATCCATCCATCCATCCATCCATCCATCCATCCATCCATCCATCCACCCACCCACCCACTCATCCAACTATCCATTCATCCATCCATCCATCCGCCCACCCACCCACCCATCCATCATCTCTCCATCCATCCCTCCATCTGTCCATCCATTCATCATCCATCCATCCATCATCCATCCACCCATCCACCATCCATCCACCCATCCACCCACCCACCCACCCACTCATCCATCCACCCATCCACCCATCCAACTATCCACCCATCCAGCCATCCAGCCATCCAGCCATCCAGCCATCCAGCCATCCACCCATCCACCCATCCACCCATCCACCCATCCACCCATCCACCCATCCACCCATCCACCCATCCACCCATCCACCCATCCACCCATCCACCCATCCACCCATCCACCCATCCACCCATCCACCCATCCACCCATCCACCCATCCACCCATCCACCCATCCACCCATCCATCCATCCATCCATCCATCCATCCATCCATCCATCCATCCATCCATCCATCCATCCATCCATCCATCCATCCATCCATCCATCCATCCATCCATTCATCCATCCCATATCTATCTACCTATCCCGGGGCCTTAGGTAGTACAATGATTACGTGCTGGGCTGCTAACCCACTGGCTCCGAGGGAGACATGGTGATGTGCTTCCATAAAGGTCACAGCCTAGAAAATCCTACGGGACAGTAAGTACTACTCTGTCACATGAGGTCTCCATGAGCCAAAATTGACTCAACAGCACACAGCATCTACCCGTCTATCGTGTCTATCTCTATATCTATCCAGAGAGATTTTAAGGAGTTGGCTCACGAAGTTGTGGGGGAACCTTGTCTCTCGTAAGCATTTGTTTAGGAGGGTCCAGTGGTGGTATTTGGTGTATCTCTATTTCCACATTGCATCGTGGACTATGAGTGCCTTTTTACTACTGGAATTAGAGCCATTAATGCTTTTAAAGGTAAGCAGATTTGAGAACAAATTCCAGAAACCCTAAGACCAACTCAGAAAACCCATTCTTAAGTGTCTGTTCCTCTAGAACCACTATCGATACCAACATGTGTTAGGGTTCTCTAGAGAAACAGAACCAATAAGATAGATAGCTGGGTGGATACATAGATGGAAAGATGGATGGACAGACAGATGGACAGATGGGCAGACGGACGGATGGAAAGACGGATGGGTGGATGGATGGATGGATGGGGGGGTGATGGATGGGCAGATGGGCAAATGGATGGATGGATGGATAGGTAGCTAGCTAGGTAGGTAGACAGGTAGGTAGATGATAGATAGATAGATAGATAGATAGATAGATAGATAGATAGATAGATAGATAGATAGATAGATAGATAGATGATAGATAGATAGATAGATAGATAGATAGATAGATAGATAGATAGATAGATAGATAGATAGATAGATAGATAGATAGATAGATAGATAGATAGATAGATAGATAGATAGATAGATAGATAGATAGATAGATAGATAGATAGATAGATAGATAGATAGATAGATAGATAGATAGATAGATAGATAGATAGATAGATAGATATTTTAAGGGATTGGTTGTGGGTGTCTGGAAAGTCCAAAATCTGTGGATCAGGTAGAGGGCCAGAGATTCCTGCAGTCTGTGTGCCAAAATTCATAGGTCACTGTACAGAAAGGAGTGGAACATATCTGGCAAAATGTCTGTTTATAATCAGAACACTCTAGGGAAACTCCCTTTTTGCTCTTAACACCTTCAGGTGATTGGGCCAGGCCCACCGAGATTATGGCGCGTGATCCACTTTGCTTAAGGTTGACCGATCTAATCCTATGTGACTACCCCATAACAGCAACTAGATGAGGGCTTGACCAGACGCCTGGGCAGCATCGCCTAGCCACATGGACACACAGAATTAACACTCACCCCGGGAAGAGAAAAATGGCAAGAGGAACTCAACACCTAGAGACACCATGAGTGGAGAGTTCAAGCGAGTTTGCTTGTTGGTGCTCAGCACCAGGAACTCCACCTGGCAGATCCAGTGCCCCACCCTGCTCTGTGCAGCACGCCTGGTTGTTCAAGACTCATCGGTGTCAAGTTGATTCCGACTCAGAGAGACCCTCTAGCAACCCGGTGTTGTTCACAGACACCCTATTTAAATATACAACTGAGGGTTGCCTCAACCTCGAGCTTGAATAAGCAATTTAGAAATGTCTGAAGGGGAGGCAAGCAAACCTTCATACACGATGTTATGATTGAATTTTGTCCTTCCAAAATATGTGTTGTAAATCCTGACCCCTAAACCTGTATAGAAGAGCCCCGCTAGCACAGTGATTAAGGCACTCTGCTGCTAACCAAAAGGTGGGTGGTTCGAACCCACCAGCCGCTCCAAGCGAAAGAGATGTGGCGGTTTGCTTCCGTCAAGATTATAGCCTCGGAAACCCTATGGGGCAGTTCTACTTTGTCCTCCAGAGTCCCTATGAGTCAGAATCGACTCAACGGCACACAACCACTCAATAGCAGTCGGTTTTGCGTGTATACCCTTTACATTACCAAATTTTTATTAAAAAAATTTTTTTTTTTTTTTTTTGATGGCATGTGTTTTCAGTATTGGAACGCATGCTTACTAACTGAGTGTGTTTAAAGTTTTTGTTGGGTAATATGGATTTTGAGAAATGTGGCCTGGTAATACAAGCCACCAATGACGCCAGTGGCACAGTGGAGCCACCAATCTGTGGTGTGACAATATACCAGTTAAGAACTAAATAGAGAATTTATTGGGGCGCCTTTCTATTAGGTTACATGGTGAACCTCTGGTTTTCCAAGAATATGACACAGACACCCATCAGGGCTCCCTAAAAAAAAAAAAAACTATCACACAGGGAAGCCATAATTACGCTTGCAAGCCTTATCTGACAGAAATAAAGGGAAAAAGGCAAATTTCACGAAACTAACACATTCAGGAAGCAACGCCTAATAGAATGCTCAACCTACACAACAATGGGGCTCGGGTCTGCCGAGCTTCACGCATTTCAAAAGGGACCCACCTCGAGGCTAAATGCATTAGAATTAGAATAACGCCTTACCTCTGAGGTCTAGAGGCTTCAAGAGCGGCTGGTATACTGTTAAACCAATAGTAACTAAGTGATATCTGAGGGAAGGAACTCTTGTGGTACAATGGTTAAGCGCTCAGCTGCTAACCAAAAGGTTCGAACCCATCAGCGGCTCCCCAGAGGGAAACGACCTGGAGACCTGCTCCCATAAACACTGTCGTTGTTGTTAGGTACTGTTGGCTTGGTTCCAACTCACAGCGACCCTATGTATGAAAGAATGAAACGCTGCCCGCTCCTGGGCCATCCTCACAATTGTTGTTCTGCTTGAACCCACTGTTGTGGCCACTGTGTTAAGCCGTCTCCTTCTGTAAAGATCATAACATTAGGAAACACTGTGGGGCAGTTCTACTCTGTCCCACGGGGGTCTCTATGCTTTGGAATCAACTCGAGGGCACACGGTAACACACCTGTGGAAGTAATTCCATTTGGGAATAGGATTTTCTTTGTCATGTTATCAGGCCATATCAATGTAAGGCAGGTCTTAAAATCTCATTGCTTTTGAGACACAAAAGGAGAAGATGAGACGCAGAAGCAAGAACAGGTAGCTAGATGCCACGTGCAGATGGCCAAGGGAAACCAAGGACATGCAGCTAGATGCCACGTGCAGATGGCCAAGGGAAACCAAGGACATGCAGCTAGATGCCACGTGCAGATGGCCAAGGAATGCCAAGAACAACGTTAGAAAAGCTGAGACAAGGACTTCCCCCCAGAGCTGCTAGAGAGAGAGCCTTCCCCTGGAGCTGGTGCCCTGAATTTGGACATCTATACTCCTGGACTGTTGGCAAAATAAATTTCTGTTCATTAAAGCCCCCCCTTGTGGTATTTCTGTTATAGCAGCACCAGGTAACTGAGAAGATTTTGAAAATAGTGCCGATGGTCACACAACCTGGTGGATGTAATTAATGCCGTTGTATTGTAGACTTAAAATGGTTCAAACGGCAATTTTATGTTATGAATACCCGTACCCCTCTGCTGTCAAGTTGATTCAGACTCATTGCGACCCTATAGGACAGAGGAGAACTGCCCCATAGGGTTTCCAAGGAGGGGCTGGTGGATTCCGACTGCTGACCTTTTGGTTGGCAGCAGAGCTCTTAATTAGCGTGTTACCAGGGCAATATTATACATATTTATCCACAATAAAACTTAAAAAAGAGTATCATCGTCCAGAATGCCCCTGGGAAAGACAGCACCTGAAGCGTCTTTCTTGTGTTGACGGCAGCGGAGGACGCGGTACGCGGGTGGATTCTCCCTGCGTTATTTGAACATCTGTTCTGCTTTTCTTAGCTGGTCTTGCTGTACCAGAAGGGCGGAAATGTAATTAAAATACAAATGACACAGGAACATATTTCTGAAGGCAGTTTTGGGGATTCAGACGATGACCTCAGCATGGACCATAAATATGAAATTCATATGTGCATGGCTTCCTGCATCTAGTGAGTATCAAAAGGGTCAGCTTTTAAACGAAATTCTTTAAAGAAGCAAGAAATGGCATCACAGCAGATCCTGGCTTGTTACCCTGCCGGAAGAGGATATGTTTTCAAATTTCCATGACAAACAACAGCATGTGGAGTCCAGGCATGATGGATGTTTTAATCCTATCACAAGATGTTTGCATTTTTCTGATTAATTTTCCTCATAGAATGTTTCCTTTCTTCTCTGCCCTCAGAGGGAGAAGTTATTGGCTGCCGGCAAGTCAGCGACCCCATGCACTAGAGAACAAAACACTGCGTGGTCCTGTACCATCCCCACAATCAGCTGCACGTTGGACAGGGTTTTCAAGTAATTCACTGGGGTTTTTTTCCTAGTCTGTCTCAGTCTGAAAGTTCTGCTGCAAAGTGCCCACCGTGGGTGACCCTGCTGATGTGAGAAATAGCAGTGCCACAGCTTCCAGCATTGTATTGGACAATGATCCGTTGTGATCCATAGGGTTTTCATTAGCTGCTTTTTGGAAACTGATGGCCAGGCCTGTCTTCCTAGTCCATCTTAGTGTGGAATATCTCCTGAAACCTGTCCTGCATCATTGCAACATGAAAGCCTCCTGTGACAGACGATGGAGGGGGCGGGCGGTGGCTGCGCGTCAGGTGCGTTGGCCGTACATCAAATCCGGGTCTCCGCCGCAGAAGGCTGGGATTCTAGCCCTCAACCACCACTGCCTCCAAGGCGAAATGCCCACAACCACTCGGCCAGCGTGACAGGAGGTGAGACCAGCACGTACCCTTAGGATTTCCCCATCTCTCTCACTCAGTCTGAGAAACAGGGCTTAACCGTTGCCAGCACAATGGGACAAGAGACCAGGAGTAATCAGTCAACTCCAGCGTGTCATTGATGAGCACGTCTTTCCACCTCTGAATTAAAAATCTCACGAGGGACCCAGGACTCCTTGATTCTCCCACTTATGTTCTAAATTCTTCCAGGAAACCTTTAATCAAGATGGGCTGTTGCCAAGAACGTCCATATCTATTGTACTTATTGGAAAATCTCATTATTTTTGCATTCTCTGGTTTCCCCTTGTTGGATATGTTCACGTTCTCAAATTTCTTTACTAACAAGCTCTGCAGGCAGAGCCGACTGGCTCAGGCAGTTCCAGCCCCGTCTCTGAGTTTGGAGAGCAGGATAAATAAGGGATACCATGCAAATATCAGCCATCAGCACGCGTTTTCCAAGAATCGTGCAAACATCCTGCAGATGTTTCTGTCTGCTGTGCACATAGCCTGAGCCCTGTAGTCCAAATTTTTTCACCTTCTTCTCAGCGTGTAATTTTTAAACTCTTTTTTTTTGCGAGGGGGGGATGCATGGTGGGTTGAGTTGTTGAGACAGCTAAATCAAACTGATTCTAGAGGAATACAAATTCCTGGTAAATCGGCAGCTGGGCTTGTCAAGGTAAACACGGTCCAACATCTGGTCAGAGTTTGCAGGCAACTTTCCGAGAGGGCTGTTCTCGCAGGGAGCGATGCTGTTGGGCCATCTGTCTTAGCCGGTGGTGCAACGTGGAAACGTGACTGGAAAGAGCCTCAACGTGGCCACGAGTCTCATCCCAACCCTGGAAGGGTGCGTTGCAGTGACCAGGGGAAGGGTCAGTGTGACCTGTGACCTGTGACCCGTGGGTGTCAATTCACTGAGGATATCAACTCCTGTGCATGCGAGCCGTGCTTCTCTGCAGGTGGAAGAGACCCTTCCTCATATCGAGACCTTCAGCGTGAAACCAGGGAGCCTTCAAAAAACCAAACCAGCTACTGTGAAGTCGATTCTGGGTGTCAGCCTTGAACTGTGCTCCGTAGGGTTTTCAACAGCTCATTTTTTGGCAGCACGTTGCCAGGTCTTTCTCCCTTGGTGCCTCTGCTGGGTGGACTCGAACCTCCAACCTTTCGGTTACCAGCCAAGCACATTAAACATTTGTACAACCCAGGGGCTCCTTACCAAAAGCAAAACCATTACTGTGGAGTCGATTCCAACTCACAGCCACCCTATAGGATGGGATAGAACTGCTCCATAGGGTTTCCAAGGCTGTACCCTTTACGGAAACAGACTTCCACATCTGTGTCCCTCGGAGTGGCTGGTGGGTTCAACCCACCGACCTTTTGGTTAGCAGTTGAACGTTTAACCACTGCACCACCAGGCCCCCTTAGGGACTCCACAGATACAAAAATATATAGACTATAAACACAGACACAAAACAAAAACCAGCTGCTGTCAGTCGACGCCGTCTCACGGTGCCCTCGAGTGTGTCAGAGTAGAACTGTGCTCCACGGGGTTTCAGAAGTATATTGGCAGGACGTTCTCCTGAGACGCCTCTGGGCAGATTTGAATCTCCAACCGTTTGGTTAGCAGACAAGTATGTTAACCATTTGCACCACCCAGGGACCCTAGAGGCCTGATAGAGAAGTACGAAGTGGATGACATCCACGTAAATGTCTTCATAAATCCACCCGGGGTAAGGGTCAATAATTCTAACTATAATACTGTCCGAATTGGAGGTGCAAAGAATACACCCTGTCCTCGCTCATCCTTAGGTTCCAAAGAGCAGGTCGTAATGCAAAATCGGTGTTATGCAAAAATGGAGGATGACCGCATCAGAACACAAGATGGAGGATGATTGCATCATGACATAACTGTCAAATTACCACCTTACATAACTGCCAAATTACATCATCACATAACTGCCAAACCACTGAGAATCATGGCCGAGCCAGGTTGACACATGACCATCACAGTCAGCATTATTCTCGCTTCACACCTTGGTATTTGTTACTGCCAGAGGTACGTCGTTAATTCTGAAAATAGTCGGATAGTAGATTTTTTGCTATTGTCATAAATGGGAAATTATGATTAATGGCAGTGGGTTTTTGTTTTGTTTCTGTATCTATAGTATAAATCTATGGAGTCCCTGGGTGGTGCACCTAGTTAACGTGCTCGGCCGCTAACCAAAATGTTAAAGGTTCAAGTCCACCCAGCAGTGGCTCCATGGGACAGAGGCCTGGAGATTTGCTTCTGTAAAGATTAGAACCAAGAGAACCCCGTGGAGCACAGTTCTGCTCTGTCTGAAACACATGGAGTCACTAAGCGTTGGAATCAACTCCAGAGCAATGGATTTTTTGTTTCTTTTCTTTTTTTTTTTAAATTGCTAACAGTTAACGAGCTCCCCTGTTAATCCAGGAAACCCTGGTGGCGTAGTGGTTAAGTGCTACGGCTGCTAACTGACTGGTCGGCAGTTCGAATCCACCAGGCTCTCCTTGGAAACTCCGTGGGGCAGTTCTGCTCTGTCCTATAGGGTCGCTATGAGTTGGTATCGACTCAATGGCACTGGGTTTGGCTTCGGTTTTTACCGCTAATCCAAAGGCTGGAGGTTCAAGTCCACCCTACAGGTGCCTAGGAAGAAAGGCCTGGCAACTTGCTTCTGAAGAATCAGTCATTGAAAACCCTGTGGAGTAAGTCTACTCGGACACACATGGGGGCATAGTTAGCAAGAAAAAAAAAAAAGTCTCGAGGACAACTGGCTTTGTTTTCCAGGTTATATTTTCCAATATTTTAGCCAATTCAAACGTAACTGGCAAAAACCATTTCATGATGTTATTTCAGGGACTCCTTTCACTATTAAGGGGCCCTGTTGGCACAGTGGTTAAGGCTCTCACCTGCGAACCGTAAGGTCGGCACTTAGAAACGACCAGCGGCTCCTTGGGAGAAAGATGTGGCAACCTGCTTCAGTAGATGTTTACAGCCTTGGAAACCCTATGGGGTCGCTATTGAGTTCAAATTGGCTTGATGGCAGTAGGTTTTTGGGGGGGTTCTTTCACCATCAGGCTTCTGTCTTCCATTTATCCCAAGTGTTCACTTTTAAATTATAATCCTGGCATTCCCTATTACACCATGACAAGCCACCTGTTGGATAATTGATGGCCCTTGGTCTATATATTCAGGCGTATCGGTTCACGTTGCAGCCCTGGATGTTGAGACCCAGCCCCTGCTGGTGTTATGGACTGAATCGTGTCCACCAAAGAGGCATGTTGGAGTCTTTCCCCTTGAACCTGCGAAGGTAACCTTGTTTGGAAGTAGGGTCTTGGCAGATGTTATCGGTCAGGTTAAAGTGAGGTCTCACTGGAGTAGGTTGGGTCCTAGTCCCATCTGAGCGATGTCCTATAAAAGAGAAGAGACACGGAGACAGAGAGACAGAAGAGCCACATGAAGCTGTAGCTGCAAGCCAAGGGATGCCTCGGGCCACCAGAAGCTGGGACAGGGGCCTGGAATAGGTTCTGCCACAGAACCTCAGAAGGAACCAACAGGGCTGACAGCCTGGTCTCAGACTCCCAGCCTCCGGGATTATAGGCAGTACACTCCTGTTCTTATAAGCCCCCCAATTTGGGTATTTAATTATGGCAGCCCCAGGACACCACAACCATTGGATTCCGTTTTCTCAGCAGGCCGGTAAACAAGTTGATGATGCTTAGAAAAGCCCTCATTTCTAACGTTCCCCTGAGCTGGTTAATAGACTTCTCTGCTTCTTTAACACACTGGCTTTTCAAGTGCAAACCAAAACCTTTAGCATTGAGCTCATCCATTAGAAAAGCAGGCTACGTCACCGGGCTTTGCTGAGTGGACATAATAAATGGCCTAACAAGCAATTAATAGGTTCGTAACTTATCTGATGGATCGACTTTACTCTGGACTTTGCTCTGTGCCTGGCCTGGGCTATCTCGATACCTGATTACAATCGACAAGTCCATGTCAGATGAATTCCAATTGATCGGATGGCAGCTGGGATAGCTGCTCCTTGGATCCACTGGCGTAAAATTGCGGCAACAGGGCCCTCTAACTTCAGCGAGGAGGAGAGAGAATCCCTACGAGGCAGAGATCACACGTGCCTCCTGTCTCCAAACTTTTTACCAATTCTGACTCCAGCCGGCCTTCCCATGGCGCTCTCCACTTCTCTGCTAGGTTCTGTAATTTATTTCAATGGCCACACAGGACTCATAGACCCTACTCGAAGTTCTATGTTTATCAGGGAAGTAACACGTTATAATTCAGGGTCAGGAGCAGCTTGGAAGTAACAGGAATAACTCAGGATACAGTACTCCGATCAGGACACCTTCTTTTCGGCTGCTCCCACCAGGTCCTGCTTGGGCCGGCCTCTATCCTGCTCTGGCAAGTGTCACAAAGCTCTTCACTTCAGTACCCGGAGGCACCCCACTCTGCCAGGAAGCTTCCTGCCTGAAGGCGGTCAGCTCTCTCGCTCTGTGAGTCGGCAAGTCTAGCCTGCTGGACCTGTGCTGCTGCTGTCTCCTACCGTCTTCAATGTTACAGCAAGTGCTCTCTGTCTCCTGGGTCTAGGGGGTTCTTAGCGCAGGGATCCCAGATCCAAAGGACGCGTTATGCTCCCAGCTGTTCTTCCTGACTGTAGTGAGTTCCCCCTCAACCTCTGTGATTAGCTCTGTTTAAGCCTAAAGGGATGGGAAGGAAAACTGACCAATCTCCTACAAGGATTCCATGCACCTTATGTACGTAGTCCCTCACCTGCAGTTAAAATAAATGGAGAAAAGAGTGAAGTTGTCAAGGATTTCATTTTACTTGGATCCACAATCAACAGCCATGGAAGCAGCAGTCAGGAAATCAAAAGACACGTTGCATTGGGCAAATCTGCTGCAAAGGACCTCTTTAAAGTGTTGAAGAGCAAAGATGTCACCCTGAAGACTAAGGTGGACTGACCCAAGCCATGGTGTTTTCAATCACATCATATGCACGTGAAAGCTGGACAGTGAATAAGGAAGAACGAAGAAGAGTTGACGCCTTTGAATTGTGGTGTTGGCGAAGAATATTGAATATACCATGGACTGCCAAAAGAACCAACAAATCTGTCTTGGAAGAAGTGTGGCCAGAATCCTCCTTAGGAGCAAGGATGGCGAGACTGCGTCTTACATACTTTGGACATGTTGTCAGGAGGGATCAGTCCCTAGAGAAGGACATCACGCTTGGCAGAGTACAGGGCCAGTGCACCTGGATGTCCACTTTTAAAAACAAGTATATGCTCTGGGATCCTTTTTTTTTTTTTTTAAATGATATTTTATTTATTTTTAATGGCACTATACACAACGAAACATACATGTATTCACAATTTCTGCATGAACAGTTCAATGACATTGGTTACGCACTTCACATTTTGTCACCATCCTCACTGTCTCCACCCATGTTATTTCACCACCATTATGCCCCTTCGTGTTCTCATCTGTGCTTTCGATTAGCTCTTGTCCGTTTAAGCTCATATAGGTCATCTGTGTAAGAGCGCTATGCTCAAGGTAAACATTCTTTAACGATTGGGCTAGCCCGTTGTTGTTATTTTAACAATAGTTTCGTGGGACAGTTTTGGTTCAAGTCTTAAAGATTATTTCTGGGCATTAAATGTGAGGTTTCCCAAGTCTCACTGGATTCAGTAAGTCTGCTTTCCATATGAGTTTGAAGTTCTGTTCTACAATTTCCCTCCTTTTGATCGAGACCCATCTGTTGGGTCCTTGAACAAAATGTTTAGTAATGGTAGCTGGGCACCATCCGCTTCTTCTGTTCCCCTGGCAGTGGAGGTAGTAGTTCACGAAGGCAGTTAGGCTGCAGTGCAGTTTCTCCTCTCATTCCTGGGCCTTCTTCCTCTGCAGTTCCAGGTGAATAGGGACCCACTGTTGTATCTTGGGTTCCGGAATCGTTTTGCTGGCCACAGGACTTCTCGTTATGGGAGTCACAGTCAGGACTACAGTGAGTCAGGTGCGGTATCATAAGGGATGAAACCTTTAAGGGAAGTGCCAAAAAATCTCAGCCATCCGGACAAGTAACACACCTTCTCCTCACTTGTCGACTATCTCATTATGGGATCTTTCACATTTACGACAATAGTAAAAATCTAGTATCCAACTGTTTCGAGCATTCACAACGTACAGCAGGCAGTAAAGAGTGTCAAGGTGCCAGGTGAGCGTATCATTGGCTGTGATGGCTAGGGTTTTGTGTCAACCTGTCTGGGCCATGATTCCCAGTGGTTTGGCAGGTACGTAATGATGTAATTTGGCAGTTATGTGACGATGTAGTCGTCCCTCATTTTGTGATCTGATGTGGTCATCCTCCATTTTCCTGTAACTCTGATTTCCCATAACAATCTGGTGTTTAGAACCTAACCACGTCGATAAGTGAAGAGAGGGTGTGTTCTAATGGGATGTTTTAAAAAAATCACTACGAATGCAAAAAAGTCCATGATGAACAAGGTATCGAAGACAGGATTGATAGCAATGTCTTCTGAGTTACGTTATGGCTTCAGGCAAAGAGGAAAATGACAAAGTTGGCGCCACACTGTGTGGCAATAGTTGGTCAGTGATAGAGATCTTGGCTTCCACGTGGGAGACCCGGGTTCAATTCCCAGCCAAGGTACCTCTCATACAGCTACCACCCTTCTGTCCGTGGAGGCTTGCGTGTCGCTAGGATGCTGAACAGTTTTCAGCAGACCTCCCAGACTAAGACTAGGAAGAAAGGCCTCGTGATCTACTTCCAAAAAACAGGCAATGAAAACCCTATGGATCACAACAAGATATTATCCAGTACAGTGGTGGCTGAGCGGTAAAACCCTGGCCTTCTATGTGGGAGACCCAGGTTCAATTCCTGGCCAAGGCACCTCATGGGCAGCCCTCACCCGTCTGTCTGTGGAGCCTTGTATGTTGCTGTGATGCAGCGGAGCTTTCAGACTAAGACAGACTAGGAAGAAAGGCCTGGCAATCGAATTCTGAAAATAAGCCTAAACCCTGTGGGTCACAAAGGTCCGATTCACAGCCGATCATGGGGATGGCGCAGGACAGGGCGGCTTTTCGTTCCATTGTGCGTGGGGTCACTGTGAGTTAGGGGTGACTCGATGGCAGCTAACAAGCACCTGACTCACCTGACCCTGGTTCCAGGCCGCATATCTAACTGATAGATAAACCGTTCACGTGCCCCAGGACCACAGGGAGATTTTGAAGGACACCCTCTGGTTTTCCTTTAAAAACCTGGTCTAGGGTTCGCCCAAGGAGCCCTGGTGGTGCAACAGTTAAGTGCTCGGCTGCTAACCAAATGGTCAGCTCTCTGAACCCACCCAGGGGCTGCACAGGAGAAAGGTTTGTTGTTGTTGTTGTTGTTACATACCATCCGATCGGTCCTGACTCACAGCGGCCCCGTGTACAAAGAACAAAGCACTTCCCGGTCCCACACCATCCTCACAATCATTGCTATGTTTGAGCCCATTGTTGCAGCCACTGTGTCAATCCACCTTGTTGGGGGTCTTCCTCTTTTTTGCTGACCCTGTACTCTGCCACGCATGATGTCCTTCTCCAGGGACTGGTCCCTCCTGATAACATGTCCAAAGGATATGAGACAAAGTCCCACCATCCTTACTTCTAAGGAGTATTCTGGCTGTACTCCTTCCAAGACAGGTTTTTCGTTCTTCTGAAAGTCCACAGTATATTCAATATTCTTCACCAACGCCGTAATTCAAAGGCATCGATTCTTCTCCAGTCTTCTTGTTCGTTGTCCAGCTTTCACATGCTCACATAAAGGTCACAGCCTAGGAAACCCTATGGGGCTGTTCTACTCTGTCACATGGGGTCACTATGAGTCAGGATCAACTTGATGGAACTCAAGAACAATGAGATCCAGCACCCTTTAAGCAATGTGCCCTCATTTCTCCATCTCACCTGCCCCTTAAATTGTAGTGTTTTTAACATACTGTTAAATATGTTGGAGAAGAGAGGTAAGCTGTGGATAGACAGATGAACAAGGTCTGGGTGGAAACAGAGACGCAGTGACCTGTACGGAAACCAGTTGCCCAGATTCCTCCTGAAGCTCACGGCACGCGTTTGAGCCTGTGTTTGCCAAGAAGGCAAAGCTCCATCTGACTGCAAAGATCATTAAGGCACACGCTTGAGGTTTCCAACTCCTCCGAGTTTGCAAGTAACATCGACACAAAACGCTTGTACCAATATTTCAGATGAGACAAAAGATCATGATTTTTCTTGCTGACAAAGAGATTCTAATAGGAAAGCGTCCCTCAAACTTAATAACATGGTTGTACCAGCCTGCGTATCTTGCGGACACTTTAAATTAGCAGAAGGAACCCAATTGGGTCTTGCTGGGCTGCCATCTTTCTTTCCCACTGCAGACAGGACGGTGGGTGAAATAAAGGCTGATGCCAGCTCTCAAGGCTGTCCAATGTGTTTTGTCTTTTGATTTTGACTGATGTGTCAAAAGAGAGAGCGCAGGAATCCGAGTCATTTTATTTTTCAAGCAGTACTATTTTTGTTCATCTCATAAATGTTACGAAAGACACGTGCAAAGTTATTTCCTGCCAGATGAGATTTAAGTTGGATAAGGAATCTTTCATCAACTCCAAATGGAACCCCGGTGCAAAGTTGGTAGATACTGTTTGCTAGGAAGAAAGGACTGGCCACCTACTTCCGAAAACTGGACAGTGAAAACCCTATGGAGCACAGCGCCACTCTGACACACGTGGGGTCCCCATGAGTCAGAACCGACTTGGCAGCAACTGCTCCTGGTAATATTATTTTTCTATTGCTATGATGGTGGGTCAGTAACTAGCATAGGGAGTCCCTGGGTGGTGCAAACAGTTGGTGCGCTCTGCTGCTAACTGAAAGGTTGGACGTTCCGGTCAGTCCACCCAGAGGTGCCTTGGAAGTCCTGGTGATCTACTTCTGAAAAGTCAGCCAGTGAAAACCCTATGGAGCACGCTTTTACTCTGCCACACATGGGGGCACCACGAGTCATAGTTGACTCCAGGACAACTTTTTTTTTTTTTTAATATTATATTATGTTTTATCACAGTCCCTGGCTGGTGCAAATGGTGAACATGTTCACTGCTAACTGAAAGGTTGGAGGTTCGCTCCTAGCCAGAGGCACCTCGGAAGAAAGGCCTGGCAAACTGCCTCTGAAAAACCAGCCGTTGAAAACATCACGGAGCAGAGTCCTCCTCTGACACACAGGGGGCGCCGTGAGTTGGGGTAGAGTCCGTGGCAGCTGGCCCGAGGGCAGCAGTGGGTCAGCGGTAGAATTCTCTCCTTCCATGCAGGAGACCTGGGTTGGATTCCCAGCTAATTTACCTCATAAGCAGCCACCACCCGTCTGTCACTGGAGGTTTGCAAGTTGCTAGGATGATGAACGGATGTCAGGGGAGCTTCCAGACTGAGAACAAGTAGGAAGAAAGGGCCCGGTGACCTCCTTCTGAAAGTCGGCCAGGGAAGACCCTGTGGATTACAACAGTTCACTTCACCGCCGATTGCCAGCCCTTTCTTTCGAGGCACCTCTGGGTGGACTTGAGCCGCCAACCTTTTGGTTAGCAGCCTAACGTGTTCACCGACTGCACCGCCCGGGGCCTCCTTCCATGAACACCGGATGCCTTCAAGTCGACTGCAAGTCATAACCCACCCCCCACGTGTGTTAGAGTAGAACTGTGCTCTGCAGGGTTTTCAACGGCTGATTTTTCAGAAGTAGATCTCCAGGCCTTTGTTCTGAGGCATCTCTGGGAAGACTCGAACCTCTACCCTTTCAGTTAGCAGCCGAGTGGGTTCACTGTTTGCAGCCCCCAGGGCTACCACGCAGCTGATGTCCAGTGCTCAGGTGCAGACATATCCCCCATGTGCACACGGAAATAACATCACCCTTGGTCCTAAGTCAGAATAAAAGCCATGTACATACTTTCAGGTGCTGACTTCGCAGGGTATCACTCAACCGAGTAACCGTGTCAATGTTTTCCGACACCTGGGGTAACTCTGCGCTGCCAGGCAGGAACTCACCCTGCTGTTCGAAAATATTCTCCCAAAGAAAACATGGAAATCAATTTTTAAAGAGTCGGTTTTGATTCCAAGCTGAAAAAAGAAAACACTTGAGAAATATGCCAGCGTGGAGGGGAAAAGACGGTATTTTGCTAAATGGGTGTACATCCATTCCAAATACAGGATCAAATGTTTTTAATAAATGAAGTTTATGAAGGGAAAGAGAGGTAGAACCAGGTTCCTGTCTAGGAGGAAAAAGAGCTGACGTGTTTAAAAGTTTCCAGGGATCATGTCGAAAGGATACGGGAGGGACGAGAGGGGAGGCTGCACGCTGTATAACCTGGAGGTTCTCCAGGGTCCTGCTTTGCTCATGGGTCCTCAGCAGTGGGTGAAGTGAGTCCCTGATTTCTGGTTTTGTTTTTTCCCACAATATTTGCTAGAGAGCTTCAGACCAACCACAACCCCTAGCTGTCACTTGGCTGTATAAAAAAATGCATCCTTTTTTTGTTTGTTTTTTTAACAGCTTTATTGGAATACGGAGTCCCTGGGTGGGGGAAAAGGTTAAGCACTTGGCTGCTAACCAAAATGCTGGCCGTCCAAACCCGTGGGAAAAAGAGCTGGTGACCTGCTCCTGTAAAGATTAGAGCCTAGGAAACCCTATGGGGCAGCTGTATTTTGTCACAGGGAGACAAAATGTACTTGACGGCGGCACCCAACAACATCAACAACACAGAGGGATGGAGATTCTGGGTGGTGCAAATTGTTTGCGCTCGACTACTAACTGAAAGATTGGTGGTTCAAATCCACCCAGTGGCCCTATGGAAGAAAGGCCTGGCAATCTGCCAAGAGAATCCTACGGAGCAGCTCTGCTCTGCCACATGGGATCAGAACCAACTTGTTGGGAACAAGTTTGTTCTGTTTTCTTTTGTTTTGGGGGGTGGGATGGGGTGGAGTGGTGTAAGCTCGTAAGGCACCCAGCTGCTAACTGAAGGATTGTGGGTTCTAGTTCACTCAGAGGTGTCTTGGAGGAAAGGCCTGGCAATCTACTTCAGAAAAACCAGCCATTGAAAACCCCGTGGAGCACAGTTCTACTCTGACACACACGGGGGCGCCGTCAGTTGGGGTTGACTGACAGCAACCAGTTTGTTTTCAAAAGTAGCTTTGTGCTTCCAGGGAGTGTGCGATTATTGTAAATGTGGTGTTCACGTTAAAGTCATTCTGTTGACAAGGGAAGGGGGGCTTCAATCCCTCAGAGCCCGTGATGACCTGTATGCTGAGGGGGTGAGCCCTCTCAGCAAATGTGAATGAATGAATGGATTCTCTCCAAGGAGATGGGGAGAGATGGGAGCGGGTTTCTGAGGACACACAGAGGTGGGTCGTGTTCCCAGGAATGAGAAGGGTCACGTGCAGATTGTGGGGCAGGATCAAGTCAACCAATTGCATTGAGCGCAGTGTGTGTGGAACACCTGGTGCTTTGCGGGGTAACTCTGCCCAGTGGGTTTGGAAGGATGAGGGGTTTTCAGGTTTCCACCCATCGGTAGAAAAGACCTATTGCCGCGGAGTTGATTCCAATTTACAGAGACCCCATGTGGCGAAGTAGAACTGTCCCATAGGATTTCCTAGGCTCTAATCTTTATGGAAGCAGATTACCAGGTGTTTCTCCCTCGGACCCATTGGGTGGGTTCAAATCGCTTAACCATTGCACCACCAGGGCTGCCTATAGTATATGTACATAGTAGATACATAGTATCTATATAGTAGCACACGTATGTAAAGGTACCCTTGTAGTGTGGGGTACGTACAGCACAGTGGTGTACTCGTTATTTACAATGGAACCAGTTGCCCATCAAGGCCCATTCAGACTCATGGCTTCACCATGGGTCAGTGCAGAACTGCCCCGTAGGGTTTCCAAGGAGGGGCTGGTGGATTCGAACTGCCAACCTTTTGGTTAGCAGCCGAGTGCTTAACCATTGCTCCACCGGGGTTCCTCTTCCCAAGAGAAGAAGAGGGTGATTCAGGGCTGGATGGCTCAGGGGTCTCTCCAAGCGTGAATTAACTCCTCACACAGCCCCGCCGTGAGGTAGGTAGAGCCGCGGGCGGTCGGGCTCCGTTGCCAACTTTCACTTGGACCACGGACACTCGGGATAACTCGGAGAAGGCCACCCAGCGAGATCCTGTGCTGGCGTGCGCGTGAAACTCAGGAGCCGCTAACCCCAAGTCCCTACCGGGATCGACACCGTTTTATGAAGATGACGGGGCGCCCGTGAGCGTAAATGGGGAGGGTGTTGAAATATGAAAGATCTGGTCTCTAGCTTAATGGTTTAATTTTGCAGCCAGGGCTCCCATAACATAGACATCATATGTGAGCAGTTTCTCCTGAACCATCCCTCGTTTCTTTATTCCTTTTTAATTTTTTATTGTAGCGATAGGCATACAACAAAACATACAATAGCTCACCAGTTTCTGCTTGTACA